>NC_138746.1:35015935-35583435 GCF_965113295.1 Leuciscus leuciscus
TACAGTGGTCACATTCAAATCCAGACTCAAAACACTTCTGTTTAGCTGTGCATTTACTGAATGAGCACTGTGCCGCTGTTCGTCCGACTGTTTGTACTGTACTGTATTTTACTCAATTTTTCTAAACTGTTTTAATTATTCTTATTTCTTTTAATTATTTTAATTTCTCCTATGTCAGCAGGGCATTTAGCCCGAAACTGTAAATGCCCACTCAGAAGGTGATAATGTGAAAGTGACGTGTATTAATGTGGGTTTGAAAGTAGAACAGTATTTAAATAAAGATATTAAAGTTTTCGTCTGAGAAAGAATGTGAACGCAGTGCTAAAGTGCTAAAGAAAGTGAAAAGAACGTGTGAGTAAATGAGGGAGAAAAGAAAGTTAAAGGAAAGTTGATAGATGGAAGTCGTAAGAATATTGAAGGTTAAAAGAAGGTTGAAAGATTTAAGTCTTAAGGGAATCCTTTGAAGGAAAGATCTATAATAATATTCTTTTTTTATTTTTTAAAAGTACTGTATTTTATTTTATTTTTCTAAACTGTTTTAATTATTCTTATTTCTTTTCATTATTTTAATTTCTTCTATGTAAAGCACTTTGAATTGCCATTGTGTATGAAATGTGCTATATAAATAAACTTGCCTTGCCTTGTCTGTCTGTCTGTCTGTCTGTCTGTCTGTCTATCTATCTATCTATCTATCTATCTATCTATCTATCTATCTATCTATCTATCTATCTATCTATCTATCTATCTATCTATCTATCTATCTATCTATCTATCTATCTATCTATCTGTCTGTCTGTCTGTCTGTCTGTCTATCTATCTATTTATCTGTCTGTCTATCTGTATGTGTCTGTCTGTCTATCTATCTATCTATCTATCTATCTATCTATCTATCTATCTATCTATCTATCTATCTATCTATCTATCTATCTATCTATCTATCTATCTATCTATCTATCTATCTGTCTGTCTGTCTATCTCTCTATTTATCTGTCTGTCTATCTATCTATCTCTATCTATCTATAATCCGTCTGTCTGTCTGTCTGTCTGTCTGTCTATCTATCTATCTATTTATCTGTCTGTCTATCTGTCTATCTATTTATCTGTGTGTCTATCTGTCTATCTATCTGTCTGTCTGTCTATCTATCTATCTATCTATCTATCTATCTATCTATCTATCTATCTATCTATCTATCTATCTATCTATCTATCTATCTATCTATCTATCTATCTGTCTGTCTGTCTGTCTGTCTGTCTATCTATCTATCTATTTATGTCTGTCTATCTGTCTATCTGTCTGTCTGTCTGTCTGTCTGTCTATCTATCATCTATCTATCTATCTATCTATCTATCTATCTATCTATCTATCTATCTATCTATCTATCTATCTATCTATCTATCTATCTATCTATCTGTTGGTGTAAAATATGCTATTCAAGGTTTAAATAATATATATATATTTTTTTTTTTTTTATAAACCTGTGATGAATATGCAATACTATAGCTTAATGTACACAATAGACAATGCAGTGTACAAAGTAGCTATAGGCCTAATCTACAGAGTATGATGATTAAACAATATCAGTAAATGAAAATAAAACATGAATACATACGATGAAGTGGTTGCATTTATGTAGCAAAATAAATAGTGTAATAACAAGAATGAAGAACATGAAAAAATGGAAGTACCTTTACAATAAGTATGATCGTGCAGAAAGATGTTTAGGACACAAGAGGGCAGTAAATGTCAAGAAATGATACAGAATAAGGAACAAGTCAACTTTGATTTCTGTTTTATGAACAGTGCCCTGTATTATACATCTAGCTTTGCCTCTAACACTTTAGTTTAGCTTTGAATAACAACAGATTTTGACAAAATATATTTAGCCGATACTGTTGGGGATTACTACTTTTACCAAACGTACTTATTCTAACCCTAACCCTACCAGTCTACTAATACTCTACTAATTACTAACTAAGTTTGAGTTCTGATCCACTGAAATGAGTCGGGTGTCATTTTAAGCTAATATTATCTTACAGATCTTTAAAAGGCAATTCTAATCATCCAGGGTTTGATGTTACAATCTTTTTAATGAAAATATAAATTCAACATGGCTTCCAGAAGTCCCTAACCTATGGAAGCTTGTTTCCACTACGGAAAAAATAAAAAAGGTAATTGCGACTATAAGCCCGAATTGCGAAACAAAGTCAGAATTGTGAGTTATAAAGTCAAAATTGATATAAACTTGCAATTGTGAGAAATAAGTTCAGAATTGCAAGATATGAACTCACATCAGCATTGATATCATGAGTCTTTAATAATAATATCAAGCAGAAAATATTAGTATAAATATTTAAATTAAAATACTGAATCCATTATTGAGGGATTAATGTGCCTTTACTGTGACGTCAAGAGCATATTTTCTATTTTTGAAGGTTACTCTGGTTAACATGATGGTGAACACTATAAAGCACATCAGTGAGAATAAAGATCAGAGGATGACTGGCAATTCATAAACCAATTATGAACAGTTCTGAAATTAAAGGACTTATTAAGTGTGGCTTGATTTGTTGTTTACCAGTAATTAATGATGCCTGACAACGCATGAGGATTTACAGATGTACGATTATATGAAGCACGTAGTAATGGAAGCCATGTAATGGAAACCAATTGGAAATTTACAACAGGAAAAGAGCAGTACAAGTACATTAAGTTCTAACTGCATGAACATCAAAATCTAGAAGCTTATTGAATGTGATATGAATATAATATTAGATGTTGTCATAGGGTCACATCAAACAAAAATAACAGAGAGATTAGAGAAGAATAGAATATTAACTCAGGATCTGCATGACGATCCGTATCTGTGACCTGAGCATCTGCTGTTCCTTGCAGAACACTTGAGAAGTAATGTTGTTATTGTTTATTTATTACATGACAAAGGATGAGAAAAATCAGAGTAAATAGGCCACTTTATATTTGAACAATATCCTTCAGTATGACAGTGATTCTGAGTTTCCCGTCCAACGCTGTAACTCGTGCTTCACTACTATAGTACGATACATCGTTGAAGAAATCAACTAGCTAGTCACAACTGTTTCCTGAAACTCTATTGTCGCAAAGTGGTCGTTCAAACACGTTGGTTGATGACGTCACGCGGGTGTTGGAGTAATAACTAATTAATCTGTTTGAGAACGAATTAAAGGGATGGTTCGGAGTAAAATCAACGCTTGTGCATCGCTTTCTGCCAGGACTTTTACGTGCTTTTCGTCCGGGTTAGCGGTAGCATTAGCCATCAGGCAAGTGTTATTTAAATAAACTCCTGATGTACTTACAAACTTTCCAATGCCTCGTTTTATGAGTACAGAACCTATTTATACTACTGTAGAAGTTTGGTTCCATTCTGGGCATTATTAGTGGGGTAATTTACCAGATACAGCCTTGGATCCATTAGCGGCTGCACTAAACCATCCGGCTGATATCTCTAAATAAGCTCTAACTTTAATAATGTTCAACCAAGGGAGAAAAGGCTTCTGGGGGGTGTTTGGCTCGAGGTCATGCTGCAAAGAACCCTAGGTTGATTTTACTCCGAAGTCTGAACCATCCCTTTAACGCTAGATGTTTTGCTATAAATTACGGACATGAAATCTGAGGACTATTTCTCTTTTTCCTCAGTTATTTTGCTTTATTTCCAGATTCAATCACAGACTCGTTCTTATGTACCAGAGCACGTTCACACATGCACAATCTCTTGACAAACTAAAAGAAGTAAATTACAATTGTATGTATTCTAAATAAGAGACATAGATTGTACTGAATGTCAGCTTGCTTATTTTACTCACGATAATGATTTATTGAGTCCATATGTCATACAAACAAGAAACTCTTCTTCTAACCACAGGTCGAGATCTGTCACTACAAACACACAACTTAGCGATGATGTTTGCGAATGTTTGTTAGAACGATGGTTTAGGGAAACACCGACTCGTTGAACTATGCTGGGGTGCAACTGTGGTCCATCGTTATCAATAGAGTTCAATGGAAATTGCGACCATAGTTGGCTAACGATGCTTCTGGGAAACGCCTAGGTGGTTTTTGCTTTAGGGTTCAGATTGTAAAACGTATCAGTTGGCAACAGTTTGTTCAAGTTTGTTCATGGTTTTTGAGGATGAGGATGAGGATGAGGATGAGGATGAGGATGAAGATGAGGATGAGGATGACGATGAGGATGAGGATGAAGATGAGGATGAGGATGAGGATGAAGATGAGGATGAGGATGAGGATGACGATGAGGATGAAGATGAGGATGAGGATGAGGATGAAGATGAGGATGAGGATGAGGATGAGGATGAAGATGAGGATGAAGATGAGGATGAGGATGAGGATGAAGATGAGGATGAGGATGAGGATGAGGATGAGGATGACGATGAGGATGAAGATGAGGATGAGGATGAGGATGAGGATGAGGATGAGGATGCCACAACCTGTCAATTCATGGGTTTCATCAGGTCCCTTTCCACAGGTGTATAAAATCAAGCACCTAGATTATGAATGCAGACTGCATTGTGCTTGATTAATACACCTGTGGAAAGGGACCTGATGAAATCCATGAATAGGCGTAAGCTTCCATTACAGATTTGCGCAAAACTTTTGCGATTTTTTCAAAATGTCGACAAAAAACTATTGCGAAATGACGGCGTTTCCATTAACCGATGTTATGCGACTAAAACTTAATTTTTCCTCTCGCGATAAGTAAAGTCATTCCCAAAATCATGGCATCGGACGTTGGTAGGTTTATGTACTATATCCCACAATCCCAGCCACTGCACTGGCCATTATTATTAATCAAAGGAGACGTATGTGTGTTTTCCAAGCATTAATGGTAAGGATAGACCCTTATACTTGTGAGCGGCACATATGAGGAGTTTTTGAGTGATTCTCCCTCATTTCTGCTTCGAGGTCTTGATTGTGGCATTTATTTGAGGTTTAGAATCCATTATTCCTGTAATTATTTTGTTTTATATGAATTTAATAAAGAACTCTGTCTCGTCTTCTGTCCAATCACACCACGTCATGTACGTCAGCTGACCTGTAAATGTTCAAAAACTGTTTCCATTGCAGTTTTGCGAAATATTTCTTTTTCGAATTGCCTGAAAAACCTCCTCATGCGAGCGGAGAAACTTTTTTGCGATAAATGGGAGTTTTTGCAAAAATAACGTGTTTCCATTGGGTGTATTTTCAATTCGCAATTTCAATTTGCGCAATTTGAAGGGTAATGGAAACGCGGCTATTGTCTATTTCTGTAGAGACAGATGTATTTGTGCCGGTTTGCTCAAACTCACAGCCTTTGACAACAACCAAATAATACAGGGAGCAGTTTCTCCTCTTGTTTTGAAATCCTGACTATATAATAAGTATATGGTAAATGTGGTAAATATATGGAAAGCATTCAGCATTGTTTTTGGTTGCGACCCACCAGCTGTGAACCAGCGCTTTAGAAAGTCAAAGCAATTTCTAGACAGGCATCATGCAGCTCCAGCAAATCCAATAAAGGGTTGAACATCAAATGCAAAGATATTCAAGCCCACACAATGACAAATTGGAGCTATCCGTGAGCTGATGCAGAAGCGTAGTCAGTTATCTGTGGATGATAAACAACATGTGCATGTAAAACATGAGGTCATTTACATATGGGTTATTATCCATACGCACAACATGACATCTGTGTGGACGTCTCTCATGCTTCATGACAGGTATGAAAGCGAGGCTGTGAGGGATTTACTTCAATGGCATTCTCTGTATAAAGCTTCTGGATCACTGATCATTCTGTCTGGAGTTTTTTGTCAACTGAAATTTCTCGGAAAGACATTTTTGCAGTGTTTCGTCAGCAGAACAGAACATTGAGTGTTCATCAGAGGGGTCCAAGACCCTAGGACTTGTCACACTTGAACCACAAATACTCACACAAAAAAAGTAATGGATTTGAGGAGTTTTGTGGTTGAAATTTTAAAAAGTAACAAATCCTTCACTGGCGGATCGATTTGACCCCCTTAGGAATGAATGTTATGCGAGGAATGCTTCAGGACACTTAGAAAAACCTAAAAATGCTCGAAAATCACACAAAAAATGATAAAACTTTTCCAAATGATTATTTTATGTCTACATGCGTATCTGAATGCATACTGAATTGAACTGACTTTAGGACCCAGCGGAACAGCTCATTTACTCTATATAGAGATATAAGGCCATCTAGAGTCATGAAATATCATATTATATTATTGTTTTTCCCACAAGAGGTCTGCAAAGACATTCAGTGTAAGATATTTTGTAGCTGAATTAAAAGGGTTATGCATGAAATTGTGTTATTTTGATTTTAAGTTGAGGAGGAATGTTATTAAATTAATATTTATTTATTATTTATTCATCAAATCTAGTCATTTAAAGGTAAAAGGCTAAATTAAATTAAATAAGCTTTCTGGACAAAAAAAAAAAAAAAAGAAGTAAAATTGTAGGGCTTCAGGTCATTTTGACATGCAAGGGAAAGATGTGTTACAAAGTGCGAGGGAAGAATGAACGTTAAATAACAGCTCAACCCACTGGACAGATGTGTGTCTGTCCATCACAGCCTCACGTTCATTCCCGTTAATAATCAAAGATGGCGCTGCTGTGAATAAGGTCTGTTGCTCAGGATCAGTTGATTATGTTTAAAGCCCCGAGCACACAGACATTACAGATGCTCACAGTAAAGGCCAGAGCTGAAAGGTAAGACTGAAGTGGCTCCATCATTACGACCTCAGAACACTGTGGAGAAAACCTCTTTCCTGCAAGAGCACATTGTTATCTTGTATAGGGAACACACACTCACCACAAGCATACTTTAGAGACTCTCTGAATCCCTCAGGTCTCATGCGGTGTTGAGATCACATATGGACTGTTCGACTGAAGAGTGCTCAACCTCTGATGACTGACCCAGACGTCTGTATGCTATTTTTTTTTCTGTAGTTTTAGCTCTTAAGAAGCACTAAATCAAAAAAATCTATCATTATTTCCAAACCTGTATGGGTTTTTCCTTTTACGGCACACACATAAGGTACGTGTTTGAGGAACGTCCTGGCCGCTCTTTTCTGAACCAATGGGGTCAGAAAATGAGGTTTGGGAGATTTTTTGTTTGTTTGTTTTAAAGTCTCCCTGTGGTGAAAATCCAATTTTTAATGTTGTTTATATGTCTAAATTCATAAGTCGACAGCATTGCTGAGTATTTTCTCCTTAAAACTGCAGTGAACCAAAGACAGTCTCAAACACACGCTTTGAAATCGCTGGTGTTTCTGACGTCACAAACTACCTTGTAACCAATCAGATCAACGTGTGATCGTCAACCAGTGGATCTCTGAGTGAGTGAGTGAGTGGAGGCAGGGCTCATTTGCATATTCATATTGCATATTTTTTCAAGGATAAAACGTTTAAATATGTAATATTGGTGATCAAACATGAGTTTTAAGGGATACAATTATTGACTACAGGGGGACTTTGAGCATTTTTCAAAACACAAAAACAAAACAAAACTTAATTATTAATAGATATTTCTACTGGAAAACCAGCCAAAAATACAATAGAAGAAATACACTTTTTTCAGTTAACATAATACATTTTAATATATAATGTATATGATATATAAAATATGTATTACTGACTGATTCATAGAACTTGCTTACTCTCAAAGTAATATACTGCCATTGTGACATCGTTGTTATCTGGTTATGAAATAGCCCCTTAATGCATTAATGTCTTGAATAAAAGATGCCCTCCGTACGGCTAAATCTTCTTTTTCATTGGAAGTGGCTTTAATTATAAATCACATCCCTGTTGTTTGTCCTAGAAACTCATATGACTGTCCTAGAAACTCATATGACTGTCCAGGAAAATAAAGATCTGAAAAAGGTAAGTGTGGCGAGCACGACGAGGTCGAGGGCCGTGGGAGGACGGCGCGAGGCCGGTGGCGCGATTGGTAATGAGCGACACGTGCGCGACGCACCGGTCTCGCATCTCTCACGGAGGAGCGGAAGCATAAAGGAGGAGCGACGACAGTGAAGAGCGAGAGAGGACAGGCCTGAATTTGATTTGATGTGTTTCTGTTTTGTGTTGCCAGCAGTCGTCCGTGAGGGGCTGCTGGCTTTTACTTTCATTTTTGTATTTGTTTATTTATTTATTGAAATGTTGAATGTTCGCCGGTTCCCGCCTCCTTCTTCCCATAACATCTGTCTGAACCCCGTTACATTGGTGCCGAAACCCGGGAAGAAGGAGTGACACGCTGTCGGAGAGCCCTCGCTGCTGGGGGGGATCGCGGTGCTGAGGAGGTCGGGCAGCACGAGGGAGCGACGGCCGCCGATTGCTGCCCGAGGCGATGGTGCTGGAGCGATGGAAGATCTGGTGGGACGGAGAGCTCGACACCGTGCTGCTGGATCGAGGAGGGGTGGCTGCCGTCCAAGAGGGAGCGGAGGAGTCGCTCCCGTTCGCCGTGGGCCGGAGCCTGTTGCCGTCGGCCATGATGGGGGCGGAGCAGGGAACGGGAAACTCGCTGCCGGCTGCCCTCGACAGGAGGAGTCACCGCCGGCCGCCAGGAGGCGGAAGAGCGTCGAGCCGTTCCCCAACGAATGTCCAGTACCATCGCATGGCACCGCGAGTGACTCTCAGCCGGTTGAGGACCGAGCGGCAGTGTGTCCGGGAACCGGATAATTTTTTTTTTTTTTTTTTTCTCTCCCCTCTCTCGTCTCTGTCGCTCCTCGTGCTTCCGTTTCCTTTCTCTCGTACCTCGTCTATCCATACCCCCAGCCCAGGTACAGCAGCCGCCGTTATCGGTCCCCCCCGGGGAGGGGAGGGGAGGGGAGTAGGCGCAGTCGCGTGGGTGCCCCTCGGCCTGCGAGGGGTGATGGGGGTATGTGGCGAGCACGACGAGGTCGAGGGCCGTGGGAGGACGGCGCGAGGCCGGTGGCGCGATTGATAATGAGCGACACGTGCGCGACGCACCGGTCTCGCATCTCTCACGGAGGAGCGGAAGCATAAAGGAGGAGTGACGACAGTGAAGAGCGAGAGAGGACAGGCCTGAATTTGATTTGATGTGTTTCTGTTTTGTGTTGCCAGCAGTCGTCCGTGAGGGGCTGCTGGCTTTTACTTTCATTTTTGTATTTGTTTATTTATTTATTAAAATGTTGAATGTTCGCCGGTTCCCGCCTCCTTCTGCCCATAACATCTGTCTGAACCCCGTTACAGTAAGAAAGTAAATTGCATGTTGAAACCTTCTAATACATATAGAGTATTTACATTCATTACAGGCAAAAATGAGAAGCCAAGAGCTTCAAACTAGGGCCCAGTCTGAAGCATGTGTACACTCACGCCAGTGCTATTGGCTATGGCAGTCACGTGACGTCACATGACTATAAAAAGGCACCTACATGAAATGTCATTGACTTTGATTTGTCTGAAGAAAAACGCGCAGGCATGCCTGAAGTATAGCAACACAACGCAGCGTCTTGTTCCCTTCTCAGGGAAGTGGGTTACGGTTATTTAACATAGGTTTCATAGTTGAACAAGTTTTTTGGAGCAGAACTGACCTGTCTTCATCCCTCCTGAGGTGGTGCCACTCTTCTCTCTAGTTATACGTGAGAGTATATCTATATTAGTATAGTAATATCTAATTCAATTATATTCCTATTAAATACTTAATACTTAACGACCCTTGGCTCAAGGGAAGCAACACAAACAAGGGACAAATGTAAACCAAATTATAGGCTCAAAAGTAATGTTTATTTAATTACAAAATAAGGCAACACTAAATAATAGAATGAAAACAATTAAAGAAAATAACAGTGTTTCTGTATTCATCTGCAACATCAGTGTGTAAAGCAAGATGCATGGTTGAAAGTGTAATGCAATGTTGAAGTTGAAATGTAAATGCAAAAGGTAACAAAATACAACGCAAGCCACGTCCAAAAGCCAAGTCCAAAATTAAAGTCCAAAAGCAAAGCCAAGTCCAAAATTAAAGTCCAAAAGCAAAGCCAAGTCCAAAATTAAAGTCCAAAGCCAAGTCCAAAAGCCAAGTCCAAAATTAAAGTCCAAAAGCAAAGCCAAGTCCAAAAGCCAAGTCCAAAAGCCACGTCCAAAAGCCAAGTCCAAAAGCCAAGTCCAAAATTAAAGTCCAAAAGCAAAGCCAAGTCCAAAAGCCACGTCCAAAAGCCAAGTCCAAAATTAAAGTCCAAAAGCAGAGCCAAGTCCAAAAGCCACGTCCAAAAGCCAAGTCCAAAGTTAAAGTCCAAAAGCAAAGCCAAGTCCAAAATTAAAGTCCAAAAGCAAAGCCAAGTCCAAAAGCCAAGTCCAAAAGCAAAGCCAAGTCCAAAAGCCAAGTCCAAAAGCAAAGCCAAGTCCAAAGCCAAGTCCAAAAGCCAAGTCCCCTCTCTCCAGGCTCAGTTGGTGATCTCTAAGCCACGGTCACATGTGTTTTCAGATACCAAACAGCAATTCCCCAAACCAACAGCAGCGGTCGTCACACTAATACACTTTTTGAAAATGTTCTTCATTTTTATTTAGAATAAATGCCTCTCTGAACTGATATGAAATGGGAATATTGTTAAGAATAGAATTCTGTTACACTTTATTTTGACAGTCCACTTTAGACACTCTACTAACCACAAGTAACTTTGCAGCTACATGTCAGCTAACTCTCATTAGAGTATTAGTGTTAGGGTTAGTAGAATAAGTTGACATGTAGTTGCAATGTCTGTTGTTAACACTAGAAGTGCCAGAATTCCATAACTACTAGAACTGCCGCAAGCGGTCATTTTGACCGCTAGATTCCAAACTCTATATCTTTAATGATACATACCCAATTGAGAGATTAATGCATTTATTGTATTAGGATATATTTTAAAAACAAAACAACACCAAACTGTACATTTAAACAAGTTTAATTATACATTTATAAATAATATCTGTAGATGTCCTGAACAAAATAACGGAGTAGCCTATGTTTTCATGTTTCCACTGTTCGATCGCGCCCGCGCCCGCCGACACACACACACACACACACACACACACACACACACACACACACACACACACACACACACACACACACACACCATATTACAGCATTGCAGTCTTGACATTGCAGCCTGTTCATTATAGCCATAATAAAATAGTCAACCTAACATATAAAAATTCCACTGCTCTGTTTATATAGTCAGTATAGCCTCGTATAATTCGTACCATTTTGCACGTGTGAAGAGGATGATTTTTTCCGTCGATATTGGAACGTGAGTGAAGTACAAAGCCTATAATAAAGTAGTTTCGTTTAAAATAGTTTACCATCCAAATACATCGCAAATGTTGAAACATTTTGATTCTAATTAGAGAATTACGTGAGCCTAACGCCGCTTACTTTCACTTTCGCTTATAAAGTATTTCATTTTGCCTTGTTTATAGTTATTTTTTCATTCTTGTTCTGTTCTGAATATCATTACATTTAAATTATCTGTTGTTGAATATGTTTTGTGTATTTTTACCACATTTTATTGTTGTGTATATTGGTATAGCCTATAATAATACCGCGAAATTCAGTGCGGTCAATATGACCGTCTATGGCCGAAATAGGTAAATATGTTCATTTGTTTTTTTGCCTTATGTGCAATTTATATGAAAAACATTTTAAATGAAAATACAGACACTTTTAGGAAAAGTCAGGTACCGGCAGGATTTTATTTATTTTTTCAACAAAGTTATTGCAGATATAAAATTCAAAACGGTCAAAATGACCGCCATGGCACTTCTAGTGTTAAGCATTAAAATAAATTGTTATTAAGCAGACATTAGGCAGACAGTCTACGTATACTCTAATGAGAGCTAGTTGGCATGTAGCTGTTGGCCTCTCTCTTCTTAAAAAGAGAAAAAGAAAGAGGAAACATTGGGTCCATCAGATCCTGATTGCGTAGAGAGGAAGGAGAGTTCACTGCGGGATTATCCCGAGAGATTCAAAGTTTACCTCAGGATGTCAGAGGCTCAGTTTGATGCTTTGCTAGCGATACTGGAGTCACACATTAAAGGGATAGTTTGGCCAAAAATGATATTAAACCCATGATTTACTCACCCTCAAGCCGTTCGAGATGCATATGTCAATCATTTTTCAGACGAACACATTTTCAGTTATTTTAGAAAATGTCTTAGATCTTTCAGTGGTTATAATGTCAAGTTATGGGGTCCACTTCCTTCAAGTCCCAAAAATGTGCATGCATCCTTCACGAAAGTAATCCATCCGGCTCCAGGGGGATAAACGAAGGCCTTCTGAGGGTAATCCGTGCGGTTTTGTCCTCTTCTCTAATATCAAAATCCTCCGAGTCGACATTTTCTTTTAAATACACGTTTTTTAAATCGCGGAAATCCTAAGTGGAGTTTTGTTTTGCTCTGCTCTCTGGCTGCGCTGTTGCGTTCGTTCTACGTCACGACGCTTCCTACGCTACGTCCTACGCCGGCATCCATCTCCCGTGAACGCGCGTCGACCGTTGCCGGAAGCCAGTTATTTTCATTTATAAAGTTTTAAATATGTATATTTTTATGACAAAACTTCACGAATTACCCTCAGAAGGCCTTCGTTTATCCCCCTGGAGCCGGATGGATTACTTTTGTGAAGGATGCATGCACATTTTTGGGACTTGAAGGAGGTGGACCCCATAACTTGACATTATAACCACTGAGAATTTCGGACTCAGTGTGCAAGGGCCTTTAAAACTCACAACATCACCTTGAAAAAATGCAACAACAACAGAAACAGGAACTTAAGACAGAAACAGGAACCTGTGCCATTTAGAAAGTACAGCTCACACTATCAAGTACAGCCCACGCTATCTTCAAAACCTGTATTTGAATCAACATGTTGATTTTGCAAAATTACAAACTACATCGTGTAACAAAACACTTTCATTAGCAATTTATGTTACAAACACCTTTGACATTTTCTTTAGTCTCATGGCTCTGTATCTTCAGTCGTGTGCAGACACATGGGTCCATTTAGTCAGAGATTGAATGCACCTTTCACCTTACTGTTATGAAGATGAGGGATTTTCTTCATCTTTAATGCATATATGCACTGCTTTTGTTTACTGGGGATAAATTGCCCTGCAGTGATTGAGCATTCATCACACGTCTAAATGAAATGACTACGGGACTCTTAAGACTTGCAT
Organism: Leuciscus leuciscus; assembly: GCF_965113295.1. Lineage (NCBI taxonomy): Eukaryota > Metazoa > Chordata > Actinopteri > Cypriniformes > Leuciscidae > Leuciscus > Leuciscus leuciscus. Next base: position 35,029,160 of record NC_138746.1, read on the forward strand.
GTCAATACACAAGTACACTTGAAAAAGTATTGATTTCTCTTGCATGTCTGCGAGACAGAGGTAACCTCATATTATGCTGGTATTGAATCAAAGGATTGTTGATGATGAATTTCATTGTTTTTTCGTCTTTATTTGACAGTGTTTATGTGGATAACATGTATTGATGCTTGCCGAGCAGCCTGAGATATGTATGTTGTGTTTAAGTCTGATGAGAAATAGATGTGCTGGGAATGTTGTGGTGCGTTTTCTGCAGAAAAACAGACCGCTGGAGAAAAACCTTGACATGCTCTCAATGAAGACAGAGTTTGTGCGGGTGTGTGTGAACTTTTACATTTGAAATGGAGCAATGAAGCTTCATCAACATCAACATTGAAATATTCGCATTTTCTGGTGAAACAGATGCTTGAAAACAAGACCAATTGCAAAGAATAAATTACAATTGTAAAGGGCGGCAAAAATTGTAATGAATTGTGTAGTTGTTAGATGCTATATACACTTATGCTATCGCCACTATTTGAGCACCTTAGTGTATTGTGGTATATTATAAAACAGTATCCAATAATAACAATATTTTCAGTGTGTGTGACTATATTTATTAAAATCATAACTGGATGCTGCTTTTTTGGGACATTACTTGTACTTAGGATTACCTCTCCCCTACACTACCCCAAACCCTACCTGTTAAACACCAAGAGCCCTATCATACACGCGACGCAATGCAGTTTCAGCCCGACGCAGTTTTCATTTTCACGTCCTGCTCCACGTTGTTTAAATAGCAAATGCATTTGTGCCCATTTGTGCTGCTGGTCTGAGAACGAGTGTTTGTTCAGGCGCATTGTTGGAGCGTTGCTATTTTGAGGAAACTGAAATAGACTCACAGTATTATTATTATTTTTTTGTTATTTAAAGAGCTGAAACGCTGATTGATTTATTACCCATTACTCATTAAGAGAATAGAGACAAAACACACCCATTACTCATTAAGAGAATAGAGATGACCCTTTTAGACCATGCGCCGTGAGCACCGACCATTTTTTCCCCATATTTGTTTTATATCGTTTTTTTCATCTCTGTTTTTTTGTGTTTATTTAAACATAGACAAATCTGATATTATTTTAATCTTCTATCTGTTATTTAACAGATTAGATAGTTATTTAATGCTGATCTAATCGGTGTGTTTGTTGTCAAACTCAAAAATTACTTTATTTTTAATGATTAAAAAATGCCATTATTTTATATGAAAAAGTAAAAAAAAAAAATTGGATTGACAAAATATTTAGGTTTGTCTTGTATATTTTTTGATTACATTAGATAACATTTTAAGCTGTCATATGGTCATGTTACAGTGCCCACCTATGGGGCATGTTGTCACATTTCACTTCCATTCTTTTGGGGTTAATAAAGAAAAAAGTATACGCTGTATTAATAAATAAAAAACATCAATGTGTGAAATTATTGTAGTGAAATAAATACTCTGAACTCCAAGTGAATTTACACAAACTGAGAAAGACCAAAGGTGCCAGGTTGTGCCCCGCTCGCCCTCACACAGCTCATGTTTATTTGCTATGAATGATTCTCATGAATTGGCTCAACACAGCAGACGTCTCTCAGCACGCGGTCTCAGCCAGATCAAAGGCAATGTTTTTGGTGAGTGAACATGTTTGCTTGTCAAGAGTCTCTCGACTACTAAGATTCACACACAGACTCAAAAGGGTTTATGAAGAGTTTTATGGTAGAGAATAAAAGGGCAGGTGAGCCTTGATCTCAGATTGAATGCACTGGATGAAATCACTTATGTCTGGCTATACTTTCCTGGCTCACTTCAAAATCTTCATCATTAAATTAAGTTATTCATCCTAACTCCTTAATGAACTTCTCCGCTCAAATCTTCCCTGCTCTGTTTCCTTAATGGATGAAAAGGTTTCGGCCTTTACTTTTGATTCACAGTTTGGGAGTTTTGATAGGATCTGTACACACCTACAGCTGTGTAATAAACTATAGAGTTCACTGTTAAAAGAAAACAGTATACGGGACCTTTTGAGTCATAATGACATAAAACCTCATGTTAGAACAACAGAATCCCACAAATATTGTCTCAACTATTCACATTCAGAACAAACAATTTCGTAATGAACAATATTGCTAAAATGTTAAGGAGTTCCCAGCATGCATTGCAGCATGAATAAATTATGCAGTTACTGTTATAGGATTATTGTTTTGCTTTAATTTTTTTGGTTTTGTTTTGTCATTATTGTTAGTTATTTGTTGTGTTGATGTGATATCTTTTTTCATTTGTTGATTGTCGCTGGTCTTGATGACCAAATTATTGTGCTAGTTTGCTAAACAAGAAATCTGAAGTTGCCTTGATTAATTTGTTGGCTGAACGAGGAATTTTACATTTAGTGAATTCATTCAAATTCAAAAGCAAAGTCAAATTGTCAAAACAGTGTTGCACATTTTTAGACAAAAATTGTAATGCCTTGAATTTTTTACTTTTCTCAACATTTTTCAATCCCTTTTTACAGTCCAATCCTACTTTTCCATAATTTTAGCCGGAATTTTTTTTTAACTAATTCTACTGTACATTAAGTATTAATAATACAGCATTGACTTTTCAACCAGAGTAATCAGTGTATTGTATGAATCTATGCTCTCTGTTTGAGCAAATTAGTGCGTTACAGGGTTGGGCAAGAGTGCTGAGCTACGCGTTTATTACATACGGTGAAATACACATGTGACGGCTAAGGACTCACTGAATGAACATTTAATAATAATAATTAATAATAATAATAATTCATTACATTTATATAGCGCTTTTCTCAGCACTCAAAGCGCTTTACATAGAAGGGGGAATCTCCTCAACCACCACCAATGTGCAGCATCCACTTGGATGATGTGACGGCAGCCATATTGCGCCAGAACGCCCACCACACACCAGCTTACTGGTGGAGAGGAGACAGTGATGAAGCCAATCAGTATATGGGGATGATTAGGAGGCCATGATGGACAGAGGCCACTGGGCAAATTTGGCCAGGATGCCGGGGTTACACCCCTACTCTTTCGAAAGACATCCTGGGATTTTTAATGACCACAGAGAGTCAGGACCTCGGTTTAACGTCTCATCCGAAGGACGAGTCTGGCTGACACTGTAATGGCTTTACATTTCATTAGAATTCTTCTAGTTTACTTTTTATTTAATTTTTTTGTATGATAAATTGATACTGCGTTTGCTCTAAGGGATTAATGTTTTTTTGAATAACCGCTGTTCTAGCGGTTGGAGAGATAGTGGGTCACGATAGTATCCGATCAGCGTCTAGGATGAACGGAGCGGTTGTTTTGTTCTTGGACAAAATTGAAAAAGTTAATGACATTGTAGAAAGTGGTATAGTTGTCAACGATTGTTTCGTTAAGATTTTTCCACTTGTTAATCCAGCAAGGAAAGTCTTGCTATCTAAAGTACCCCCGTTCATTAGTGATGAAGTATTGCCAAGCCCGGATTACCCAATAGGCATTATGGGAACGGGCCCAGGGACCCATGCGCACTTGGGGCTCAAGCGAGGGGAAGAATTTTCTTTACATTTCAGATAATGACACCATGTATAACCAATAAAAAACATACTGATGTTTGTATTCATTTAAATAGAATGATATAATTGGTCAAGCGCAGGTGTAGAAAGCACTGACGTAACAATTCATTTCAGCTGACATTCATTTTTAGATCTGTGAGTTAAGAGGGGAAAATAAACGAACGATTTGTTGGATTTGTACCAACTGAGAGTCACACAGAGGTGAGTCTGGCTGACACTGTAATGGCTATGCTTGACAATTTAAGCTTATATATTGCAAACTGCAGTGGCCAGGTGTACGACAATGCAAGCAATATGTCAGGGCGTTATAACGGGCTTCAGGCTCACTTGAAGAAAATAGATCCATTACATACCCTGCGCAGCACATTCTCTCATTTTGGTGGGTGTCAGCAGTATTGAAGGCAGCCGTCAACATGCACGTCAGTTCTTCGGCCTCATGCAGTCCTTGTATGCAATTTGTGCGGGTTCCACTCGTAGATGTAACAGACATCAAGGTAGATATGACATTGAAATCGCTGTCGGAGTTGCCGGGCAGATTCATCTAAAGCCCTTTGTGGGAATTATGCACAAATCAGGGCTATACTTCAGAGAATATCTTCTGATACAGGAGAAAACCGTGACACACGCAGTGAGGAGCACTGTGCTCAAAACTGGGCACTCTTGACATGTCACACTTAAGCAGATTCAAAGTGAGGCATTACAAAAGGCCGAGATAGATCTGATGACTGCAATTCATCTGTTCAAGTCTTTGAGATCATGGGTTGAATCACTTCAAGACCAATTTGACCATTTTGAAAGATCTGCGAAGAACGTTCCCAGTGTGTGCCAGTCATATAAAGATGAACTGCAGAGGGTCATTTTCAGATGAATGTACAGAGCATCAAGTAACTCTGAAAGGCCGGGAGCGAGACCATGTAGAAACATTCAATGTCATTATTGACAAGCTAGTCAGCGGTGTAGACCATAGAGTGCATACCGGAACATTAATACCGAACACTGATGGCCACTGAATCTCAGCTGGTCATGGACTTGGATTTTGATGACATTGTAACAAATGTCATCAAAGCCAGGAAGAAGTCTTTTTAAGGGCAGCCGGAGAGAAAAGAGGAGGAGAGAGAGACAGACAGAGCCCCTGAGGAGAGGAGGAGAATGACAGACAGACAGCCCCTGAGGAGAGGAGGAGAATGGCAGACAGACAGACAGACAGACAGACAGCCCCTGAGGAGAGGAGGAGAATGACTGACAGACAGACAGACAGACAGAGCCCCTGAGGAGAGGAGGAGAATGACTGACAGACAGCCCCTGAGGAGAGGAGGAGAATGACAGACAGACAGACAGACAGACAGAGCCCCTGAGGAGAGGAGGAGAATGACAGACAGCCCCTGAGGAGAGGAGGAGAATGACTGACAGACAGACAGACAGACAGAGCCCCTGAGGAGAGGAGGAGAATGACTGACAGACAGCCCCTGAGGAGAGGAGGAGAATGACAGACAGACAGCCCCTGAGGAGAGGAGGAGAATGACTGACAGACAGAGCCCCTGAGGAGAGGAGGAGAATGACTGACAGACAGCCCCTGAGGAGAGGAGGAGAATGACAGACAGACAGAGCCCCTGAGGAGAGGAGGAGAATGACAGACAGACAGACAGACAGACAGAGCCCCTGAGGAGAGGAGGAGAATGACTGACAGACAGCCCCTGAGGAGAGGAGGAGAATGACAGACAGACAGCCCCTGAGGAGAGGAGGAGAATGACAGACAGACAGCCCCTGAGGAGAGGAGGAGAATGACTGACAGACAGACAGAGCCCCTGAGGAGAGGAGGAGAATGACAGACAGACAGACAGACAGACAGACAGACAGCCCCTGAGGAGAGGAGGAGAATGACAGACAGACAGAGCCCCTGAGGAGAGGAGAATGACAGACAGACAGACAGACAGCCCCTGAGGAGAAAGACAGACAGACAGACAGACAGACAGACAGCCCCTGAGGAGAAAGACAGACAGACAGACAGCCCCTGAGGAGAAAGACAGACAGACAGACAGACAGACCCTGAGGAGAGGAGGAGAATGACAGACTGACAGACAGACAGAGCCCCTGAGGAGAGGAGGAGAATGACAGACAGACAGACAGACAGACAGACAGACAGACAGACAGACAGACCCTGAGGAGAGGAGGAGAATGACAGACAGACAGAGCCCCTGAGGAGAGGAGAATGACAGACAGACAGACAGCCCCTGAGGAGAAAGACAGACAGACAGACAGACAGACAGACAGCCCCTGAGGAGAAAGACAGACAGACAGACAGACCCTGAGGAGAAAGACAGACAGACTGTCATAACTGACGACAGGAAGCAATGTGCAAGTAACTCGTTTATTGAAGATAACAGTTCAACAGTGTAGAAGTAAAACAGCTGGTGGGTGGCGCAGGGACTTCGATGGTCAACAGTGGTGCAGATGAAGTGACGTGACTCGGGTGCATTGGTAGTGATGAGTAAATCCAGACATAGAACGAATATCCACGGGAAACACCGAACAGGAACAAGGATGCATAAACTGGAGACGAAAACACAGGACCGGGAACAGACACAGCACGGGAGACTTCAACAACGATCTGACAAAGGAGATGAGAATTGCGTGAGTATTTAAGGATGATGAGATTGACTGCAGCTGGCGCCGTGAGTGATGACAGCTGATCGCTGATGAACAATGATGGCCGGTCACACCCATTCACACACCCACACACGTGTAACAACATAAACACGAGACAAGCAGGAAACAATGCATTCGTGAACCGTGACACAGACAGCCCCTGAGGAGAGGATGAGGTATACTCTGTGTGTGTCTGTGTGTGTGAGTATCTGTGAGAGAGAGAACAACTTACATGAAATATAGTATTATAAAAAAAATAAAAAAATAAAAAACACAAACAAAAAACAAGCTGCTTTATTTCACATTTGATATGTACATTTAGGGCATTTGGCAGACGCTTTTATCCAAAGCGACTTACATGTACATGTGTCAATAGTTGGAGGTCATACAACAGCAATTGTAATTTGTAAACAACCAATATTATACCAGAATACTCACAGCATCTTGTAATGTGTCTACTACCATTTCACTATCATTCAATCATCAAACAAAGTGTCTAATGGCCTTGAATAATAAAGTGCTAAATACATAAGTGCAGAATTTTTTAGTAGAAAGAAGAGTAAAACAAACAACAACAACAAAAAAACATTGGGGGAAGAAACTTGAGTTAATATATCAGATTCTTTCAGGTTTTATCAAATATGGACGTAGTGTCCGTGACGTCACCCGTAGGTTTCTGAAGCCTAAAGTGGGCGTGGCCGACCGTCACCATCTTGGCAGCGCATCACTCCCGAATTTATTTATCTTTACAGTCAGACAATGAGCTGAGGTAACGTGACGGCTAACAGACAGCAGACAAACAGCTAATGATGACTGATGACCACAGCAGCGGGAATCCACCTGTCACTGTGCCACTAGGCCCGACAATGTGCCCAGGGGCCTCTGAATTCTTAATCCGGGCCTGAGGAATGCAACGTGAACTGTCTAGATACCGATGGGTTGCAAGTCTCCCTTGTTAAAACATGTGGTTTCTTTCTATCGGTGTGTTTACATGATATTGAGAACGGATATTGAGGAATGTTGCTTTCAAGTTCAGAGTTGATGGCTTTGATTATGTCATTTTTGCTATAACGAAAAACAAAAAACAAACAAAAAATGTTGCCCTGAAAAAGGCCGTTTAGTGAACGCTGCAGATGAGAATGGACCTTAAAGTCCAAATTTAGACCAAGGAATTAATGTGGAAAAGGATAGGCAAGCTGATGAGAGGGCAGGAACGAATGTAGTACATGTGGAGAAAGAGGACAGTGTAAGTAAGGGGTGTAAAGAGGGAAACCTGAGAAGTGATGAGATAATGGATATTGAGCTTGATGAGGTAGAGAATGAAATCTTTAATGAAGAGGAGGACATTTTTAAAGTGCCAGCGGTAAAAAGAAAATCAAACTCTTGTGAAGCAGCTGATAAATCTAAGAAAAAGATGCAGGATGAGACAAGTAAGCAAATGTCTGATGTATCTGATTCAGGGTTCGGGAGCATCTGTGGAGGATAATGGGAGCCAAGATCGCAGTGGCTACGGTTAAGAACGGATGGAGAATTTCTTACAAAGTACAGAAGGAATGAGAAATGTTGAGGTGATTTATCTCTCTCTGTTTATTGACTCAGCAAAAAGTCTAATGAAACAAAAGGGTGATGAGTGTTTGTCGCATCCAGAGGTGTATAGATTAAAGACAATTGTGCAAAAAGCGCGACGCACCCAGACAATGCAGAATGAGTCATAAGAGTAATGTCCTTCGGATGAGACGTAAAACCGAGGTCCTGACTCTCTGTGGTCATTAAAAATCCCAGGATGTCTTTCGAAAGAGTAGGGGTGTAACCCCGGCATCCTGGCCAAATTTGCCCCTTGGCCTCTGTCGATCATGGCCTCCTAATCATCCCCATATACTGATTGGCTTCATCACTGTCTCCTCTCCACCAGTAAGCTGGTGTGTGGTGGGCGTTCTGGCGCAATATGGCTGCCGTCGCATCATCCAAGTGGATGCTGCACATTGGTGGTGGTTGAGGAGATTCCCCCTTCTATGTAAAGTGCTTTGAGTGCCGAGAAAAGCGCTATATAAATGTAATGAATTATTATTATTATTATTAATGCAATATGTTGTTGTTTGCTTGTATTGCTGCTCTCTTCCCTCATAATGAGCACTTTTAAAATCGCCTCCCTAAATGTTAATGGGATGAGGAATGCTAAAAAACGGATGCAGCTATGAAAATATAGATATCATGTTTTTACAAGAGACTCATAGTACAAAAGAAAATGAAGTAGAATGGCTGAAGGATTGGGAGGGAAATATCTTTTATAGTCATAAGACTTCTCTTAGTTCTGGGGTTGCAGTTTTCTTTTCAAAACATTTTCTGCCAATGTCTTGTGATAGTTTTGAAATAATAGAAGGTCGAGTTCATAAGGTAATAGCAAGGTTTGAAAATGTCACAATGGAATTGATCAATATCTATGCGCCTGTTAAACCTATTGAAAGAATGTCGTTTTTGGAAACGTGTGAGAATCTTAAACAGTGTGATATGGAAAACACTTTTATACTTGCTGGTGACTTTAATTGTACATGCTATGATATTGACAGAAATCTTATTGAACCACATATGGCTTCAAGACATAAATTGTTAAACATCAGTAAAACCTACCAACTTTGTGATGTTTGGAGGAACTTTCATTTTAAAGATAGGCAATACACTTGGGCTCATGTGAAAGACAATTGTGTTTCGTTAGCACGATTGGATTATTTTTATAGTCTTAAACATCAAGTACAGTGTTTTAAGTCTTGTTCTATTTGTCCTGTTGGTTTTTCTGACCATTCAATGGTGGAAGCTAGTGTGTTCATTGAATCTGTTAAGAAAAAGAGTGCATATTGGCATTTTAACAATGCTTTACTTGAGGATGCTGCTTTTGGACAATGTTTATTTATTTATTTTTGGATGGGATGGAGAAGTCAAAAGCCTAATTTCACTTCAATACAGCAATGGTGGGATATTGGGAAATTAAATATACAAAAACTACGTAATCAGTATACTTCTAATGTCACTGGGGACACTCTTAAAAATATTAGGATTTTAGAGTTGGATATTGTGGAGCTCCAGGGGCTGTGTGGAGCTCATGGAGATCCGGGCAAATTCAGACTCTTAAGGATAAAAAAGTTGCACTAGCTGATCTGTTGGACATTGGAGCTCACTGGGGCGTTAGTTAGGTCCAGATTTCAAAGTATTTCTGAAATGGATGCCCCGTCCCAATACTTCTTTAATCTGAAGAAAAAAAAAAGAAAAAAAAAAGAGTATTCAATGTTTACAGTCTGTGGATGGGAAAGATCCGACTAGGGACTCTGACATTTGGAAAAGGGCTGTTAGCTTCTACAAAGAGCTATATGCCTGTGAATGTGGAGCAGACCAGTCAACCAATCGCTTCCTTTCACAGATGACTGAGGAGTCGTGTGCCGGTCTGGTGCATCTTTTGACAACAGATGAACTTTTTAAGGCACTGCAAAGCATGAAAAATGGCAAAGCACCAGGTTTAGATGGGAATTTTATAAGGCATACTGGCACTTCCAGGGAGAAGACTTGTTTGCAGTGTTAAGTCGCAGTCTGTCTGAAGGGCGACTGCCAATAAGTTGCAGGAGAGCAGTTTTAACTCTGCTCCCAAAGAAAGGTGACCTCAAAGAGGTCAAGAACTGGAGACCAGTGTGTTTGTTATGCACCGACTACAAGATCCTGTCGAAAACTTTGGCCAACAGACTGAGGGAGGTATTGGGGCAAGTCATCCTTATAGATCAGTCTTATTGTGTACCCAACTGATCAATAGTGGGCAGCATCGTTAATTAGAGATGCATTGGAAGTCTCTAGACTCTTTGATCAAAAGGTTGGTCTGATTTCTCTGGACCAAGAAAAGGCTTTTGACCGGGTGGAACATCAGTTCCCTTTTGTAAGGGAACTCCCGCTGCATCGATACTCGACGCTTTGGGGAATGCCCTCGGCATGAAGTCTGTAATGGAACTATTCCAATCTTGACTGGTGCTGTGTCTTTCGTCACTCGTGACGTTGCATGTGACGGTGATCTGGAAGCTATAAAAGGACAACGGAACATAGCCGCGTCAGCGGCAAATAATACTGAGACGGTTGCGACCCCTTCTCAGTGTTTATTAACCAGCTCCACTGGTCTCGCGCACGGTTCGGAAGCCCGCGCTGCGGCTTCTTCCGACCATGTTAAAGACACAGCATTTGATTTATCTGGCTCCGAGGAGTTAGATATTATCAACACTGAATCACGTGGATATGGGGATTCGCCACCCCATATTCCCGTTATTGAGGAGTTTCTGGAGGTTGTGACCAGGGCAGTGGTTAAATTATATGTTGAATGGCCATATAATAAGCAGGAAGCGACTAAGAAAAATAAAATGGATGAGCGCTTCCTGCAGACCCAGTCACAATCTTCGTGTCAGAGCCTTCCCTTTTTCACTGATCTCCATACTGAGGTATCGAAATCGTGGAAAAATCCATGTTCATCTCAATTATTTTCCCCCCATGTATATATATACTCATCCATTAGGGAATCTAATGAGAATGGTTATGAGGTGATGCCTCGGGTTGAGGAATATTTTGCGAAATATTTTCTCCCCGACATTGCGTCACCCCGATAGCTCAGACACTTCCCTCCAAATCTCGTACATCGAATTTGTTAGGGAAATCATATATGGCGGTGGGTCGAGCCGGTGCATGCCTACACACGATGGGGTTATTACAGGCATACCAGGCTGACCTCCTCAAAGAGGTGGATGATAACTGGGAGGTCTCACTCAACGGTATCACTGAATTTCGTAGAGTAGCTGACTTATCTCTCCGTATTATTAAAGAGACGGCCCGTGCTATTGGCCGTTCTATGGCAGCACTAGTTGTCTCGGAGAGACATTTATGGCTTAATCGCTTGGGGATCGGGGAGAAAGACAGGGCTTTCCTTCTCGATGCCCCCCTTTCGCCTTCTGGCCGCTTTGGCGACGCGGCAAGAACCGTTGTCGACAGGCTTCAGGAGGCAGAGCGACAATCAGCTATACCCAGTTGTCAGTCCAGGTCTTATGGGGTTGCTGCCAGGGGGCAGCCTCATGGGACAGCCACCAGCTCCTCATATCTTGAGAAGGTTTCCTCTCGTGCCCCCCCGTATAAGGCTTGGGGCCAGAAGAAACATTCTCGCATGAAGCCCTCTATACCGAAGACAGGTCTGAGGACTGTCTCTCGGGCTAAGATGGCTTCAACTAAGAGGTCTTGTCGTAACACGCGGACCCTTATGGGCGTTCCCCCAGGAGAGCGAGTACAGGAGTCTCGCCCCCTTATGCAGCCCTTAGGAAATCGATGTTTGCTTCCCGCCGCCGATGGTGCTTCGGGACATATCGGCTTCCAGCGAACACAAATCGCAGTATCTGCCCGGAAACGTTGCGGCCCTGTCGAGTTCGCCGCCTCTCAGGAGGTCTGTAGAGAGCATATTTCGGTTAGTTCCTGCCAGTTAGCTGCTTCAGGTCACCGAAGCCATTTGGAAATTTATAGCCGAGGCCAGTCTCGAGGGACTGGTCCCCATATTGGCATATTTAGACACCCCGAGGGGTCTTCAAAATGTAGTCTAGGGGGGTCCTGCTTACAGTGGAGCTAATATACAAATATTATCTACTAAGGGTGGTTCACATGTTGGCCAGCCCCGAGCAGGGTCGGTTCTTGGAACAGGAAGTCTCTCTTAACACAGGAAACTTTTGTTAGACCTTGTTTTGAATCTCAGGGTACTGGATCAACCTCCGAGGGGGTTCAGATTCAAGATACCGACTGTCAGTCAGACCAGCTCTGAGGACTGGTCTGTCGTGATAGATCCACAAGCTCCTTAACTCCTCATTCCCTTCTAACCCCATCACAGGGAGTTTCCGAGATCCACTTTTGGGGGAAAAGCACATCAGTTCCGGATTCTTCCATTCAGCCTAGTATTGTATCCCCGCACCTCCTCGGAATGCATGGTCACTGTCCCAGCTCCATGGAGTCTTCAGGGCATCCTCATTCCTGTCCATTGACTACTAGAGCAGACGGTTCAACACCGAGGTGTTGTTCTGAGTCTCGTGAGGTGCTCTGGGATATGGCTCAGAGTCTAGGAAAGATCACTAGTGCCTCTTCAGAGAAACCGATTCCTGGGGGCGGTGTAGGTTATAGTCACGATGCAGGCACAATTGTCTCCAGCTCGGACATTCACCTTCCTGACCATAGTCATGAATATCAAGCTAGGCCAGGCCACCACTATATGACCTTATCAAAGAGTAGGCTCGCTGGCAGCAGTGTTCAACATACTGTTCTTTGGCCTGCTGTACGTGGGGGCCCTGTTGTAGTGGCTCAGGACCAATGGGTTTTTCCAGAGAGGGAACCCACTCCACATGACCAGAGTTACGCGCATATGCCCTTGTTTTCTGATCATGGGGAGGAAGTTATGTTTTCTGCTCCTAGAACCTGTGTTGGAAACACATGGTCTGAGGAGATTTCAGAGAGGCCATCAGGTTCTATTTTTGACAGACAATACGTCGGTGGTCTCTCTGATCGAAGAGGGGGCAGTCATCCTGTCGAGGCAGGGGCTGCAGCCTGGGGATTTCAAACTCCACCCCAAGTTGGCTTTAGCCGGGATGGAGGTCGGTGTGTCGGAGGTGGTCCCGTTTCCCCTTCATGCGGACGGCCACCCTCTGCGCCACCTCTCCCATGCTCTTCCAGCTCCGCTGGGTCTGGATATCATGATACAGACATGGTTGAGGCCACGTCTGTGTATGTTTTCCCCGATTATTCTGCCCCCGGGGGTTCTAGAGTACAAAGGGGTTCGGCAGTACGGGATCAGCTTACTCTTAGTAGCCCCGTACTGACTGGCCCGAATATGGCTCCGGATCAGGATGGTCCTCCCTCCTCGGTCCGAGGTCATGATATTTCACCCTTGGCTGAAGCCCAAGAAGCTGCTGTGACCCCTGAGGGGGATCAATTCACAAATTCTGGTCTCTCAACCGAGGTTGTTGAGACCATTCTAAACTCTAGAGCCCCCTCCACGAGGAAACTTTATGCATTTAAATGGAAAATTTTCATTTCATGGAGCAGAGAACGTCAGTTGGACCCAGTTAATTGCCCGGTGGCTTCAGTACTGGAGTTCCTCCAGAATCGTTTCTCTGACGGGCTCTCCCCGTCCACACTTAAGGTCTATGTGGTGGCTATATCAGCCTTCCACATGCCTTTAAGGGTGGGCACGCTGGGGACACACCCACTCATAATTTGTTTCCTTCGTGGAGCTAGGAGGATGAGGCCTGCCATCCAGCCTAGAGTCCCCACGTGGGACCTGGCAGTGGTCCTCGAAGGGTTATCCCTGGCACCCTTCGAACCCCTGGATAAGGTGTCTGAGAAATTTTTATCCTTTAAGGTAGCCTTCCTGCTCGCCATTACTTCCCTGAAACGAGTTGGCGACCTGCAGGCGCTATCTGTGGCTCCCTCTTGCCTCGAGTTCGCTCCTGGCAGGGTGAGAGCCATTCTCCACCCTAGACCTGGCTACGTGCCTAAGGTGCCCACGAATGTGGCACGGTCTATAATCCTTAAGGCCTTTCATCCTCCACCGCATGTGTCGGCTGATCAAGCTAAATTACACTTGTTATGCCCGGTCCGGGCTCTTGAGGCCTATGTACATAGGACCTCGGGCTGGAGGAAGTCGGACCAGCTGTTTGTGTGTTTTGGGTTATCCAAGAAGGGCTCCCCGGTCTCCAAACAGACGATTAGCAAGTGGATAGTAGAGGCTATTTCTTCAGCTTACGAGGTGCGCAATCTGCCTTCACCTCTCCTGATAAAAGCTCACTCAACTAGAGGAGTAGCATCCTCTAGAGCCTTGCTAGCAGGGGTTTCTCTTCAAGAGGTCTGTGATGCCGCTGACTGGGCCTCCCCACACACCTTCATAAAACATTACAGTCAGTCTGGATCTACCCTCTACACCAGGTTCACAAGTTCACAAGAGTGTGCCAGATTGCTTCACACCAGGGCGGGGTCTCTCAGTGTGGCGGCGTGGGTATTCGTTCCCCAAAGCGTCGAGTATCAATGCAGCGGGAGTTCCCTTACGAAAGGGAACGTCTCGGGCTACTATTGTAACCCTCGTTCCCTGAGGAGGGAACGAGACGCTGCATCCCTCGGCCACACTTTTCGCGCTCCTGAGAACGACTTGCTTTGACCCTTTAAAAGCTGACGCGGCTATGTTCCGTTGTCCTTTTATAGCTTCCGGATCACCGTCACATGCAACGTCACGAGTGATGAAAGACACAGCACCAATCAAGATTGGAATAGTTCCATTACAGACTTCAGACGCGTCATGCCGAGGGCATTCCCCAAAGCGTCGAGTATCGATGCAGCGTCTCGTTCCCTCCTCAGGGAACGAGGGTTACAATAGTCATATAGTCAATAGTCCTAATCATCCCCATATACTGATTGGCTTCATCACTGTCTCCTCTCCACCAGTAAGCTGGTGTGTGATGAGCGTTCTGGCGCAATATGGCTGCCGTCGCATCATCCAAGTGGATGCTGCACATTGGTGGTGGTTGAGGAGATTCCCCTCTTCTATGTAAAGCGCTTTGAGGTCTCAGAAAAAGCGCTATATAAATGTAACAAATTATTTTTATTATAGTAACCCGAGACGTTTTCATGGCATACTCTTGAGGCATTTGGTTTCCCACCTGAGTTTATTGCTATGATTAAAGTGCTCTATTGTGACATTGAAAGTATATTGAAAGTCAATGGTGGCTTATGTAGACCTTTTAAAATTCAAAGAGGTATAAGACAAGGTTGTGCCCTATCAGGCATGCTTTATTCAATAGCTTTTGAACCAGTGTTAAATAAAATCAGAGTAGAGTTAGAGTTCCACTGATAAAACTGTCAGCATATGCTGATGCTATAATGGTTTTGATTAGTGGGCAGAATGATTTGAATAAGCTAGTTGATATTGTTAATAGTTATGGAACATTTTCTTCTGCAAATGTGAATTGGGCCAAAAGTGCAGCATACTTAGTTGGAGAATGGAAGGAGGAAAACATGTTTTTGCCAGGCGGAATGAGCTGGTCACAGTGTGGTTTAAAATACCTTGGAATCTTCCTAGGCGATAAACCAACCAATAAGAAAAATTGGGAGAATATGTGTGAAAATGTTGAAGGAAGATTAGAAAGGTGGAAATGGATATTGCCTAAAATGTCTTTTAGGGGAAGGGCTCTGATTACTAACAATCTGGGAGCCTCCTCGTTATGGCACAGATTATCTGTTTTAGAGCCTCCTGTTGGGATTCTTGAAAAAGTCAGAATGACAAACTTTTTCTGGGATAAATTGCACTGGGTACCTAGGGCTGTGGTGTATCTTCCGAAGGAAGAAGGTGGTCAAGGTATTGTAGACCTCAAGAGTAGAAAAGCAACATTTAGGCTACAATTTGTTCAGAAATTCTTCTGTATTGAAAATCAAATGTATTGTGGACTGGATTCACGCAATTGTGGATCTGAAACGCAAGTATCAAGCGCGAAACGTTCCATCTCACATTCCCTTTAAGAGCAGGCGCGCTTGTTCCATGGCGGCTTGCTATTATAACGGCGGATTTGCCAGGCGCGGTTCACAGCCGAGGAGACAGACGTTCTCGTCAGGGCCGTAAAACACAGAGAAGTGACATTGGGGATGGAGAAACACACCCAAATTAGCTTCGGTTAAAAAGGCGTATAATAATTTGGGTAAATGTGTTAGCTAGATGTATGCCTATTTATTCACATCTTCATGGACACCACAATGATTTCCCTCGTGTGTTAATATTTTTCCTTGTAATAATGTATGGTTTGCAAAAATGAGAACTGCTGCTTCTGTGTAGATGAGAGAAGCAAAGTATATGCGCGTTGTGCACACGCTACATTGATTATGGCCAAGCATGCGCCATAATCTTCATTTTAGGACAAGCTAGTAGAAGATACAAGATTCTTTATGACTCAAATTGTGTAGTTGAATTGTGTTTTAAAAGGCTTATAAAAGCAAGAGTAAGGCATGATTTTGTTTTTGATCTATTTATGACGAATGTGGAAAAGTTTGAAGACATTTGGAGTGTAGAAAAACTGCTGTGTTGGGTTGATAATGATGGTTTGTTCTTTGCTGAGACTTTGGGATAATTTAATTATGATTTTGAAATGTTTTTTTAAATAATTTTTGTATTTAATAAAGGTGTTATAAAATTAAAAAATAAATAAAAATTCTCTCTCTCTCTCTCTCTCTCTCTCTCTCTCTCTCTCTCTCTCTCTCTCTCTCTCTCTCTCTCTCTCTCTCTAAGTGTTGCAGTCAATAAAATGACACTTTGTTGACTCCATGTGTCATGAAGAGAGTGGAGAGAGAGAACCCAAACGCAAAGGCAGATTAAATGTCTCTTTAATAATTCAGAAGCGCTGATGGGCAAAATCAGAACTCAGAAGAAGAAACGGGGAAATGGTGTAAGGAGGAAAAAGACCAGGAGAGGGAGCAAGAGAGAAAGAGATGAGAAAGAGGAAAGAGCCCGATTCATGACACCATGAATGTCTCATGAAAATTTTATGGAAGAGCCCTTACAACATGACGATGTAATGATAGACATTTTATACCATCGCTGCGATATACAGTGTATCGTCATACCGCCCAGCCCTAGTCCACATTTATCAGAAAATGAACTTATCCAGGGCGTTTCCTCTGAAGAGGCAAGGGAGGCAATGCCTCCTGAGAAAATAATCCCTATTAGACAAATAAAACAACACAAATATTACAAAATGTGACATGAAAAAGTGTATAAATCACTCGTTTTCTAAAAGTAAATGTACAGTGGGAGTCTTGACTCCACTGAGCCCATTGAGTTTTAACAGACCCCCTAAAGTGTGTGCTGGGTTTGATGGGGGTAATTGAGAATTAATGGGGGATAGTCACATGAAAGGAGGCAATGCCTCCATCACGCTATGATTGGATATGATTGGTTTGTGCGATAAATCCCAACTCTTGTTTTCATGCGCGTTCGTGAATCGTTCTGAATGAACAAAACAATGTTGTTTAATGTGAAGACTTATTAAAAAGTAAGTAAAAAACTCAGATATCACCGCTTTATGTCACATCAAAATCAAACTTGAAATGGACTTAAAACATGATGACTGTGGGTTTTTTTTAGTGAGTAATCAGCTTGGTGAAATTACAGGTACATTTTCGTGTGTGACGGTGTTTACTGAGCTTGATGATCCGAAAGTTAAAAAGAAACGAAAAAGAACAGCTGAATATCAGTAAAAAAAAATAATAAAAAAAAAAGTAAAAATTATTTCTGCCTTTAGTTACTCTTAAAAAAAACAAAATGCTTAAAAACACTAACTTCATGATATTTATACTTGGATTTAATAAATAAGAACATTAATAATAATGTAAAAGCACAACATGTAATTGTATTTGGTTTCTTTTTTATGTAATGTAATGTTTATTTAACCAGGAAAACGCATTAAGTGTAACTGGAACATGAATTATATACATTATAATTATATATATGCTATACATTAAAAAAACTGTTGATTTTGCTTCCTCGTTTCAGAGGACCACTGCGTGCCACTGGAAAATAGATAGCATTATTCTTATGTGCCAGTCAACACTGAGAATTTGGATGGATATTTGCTTACATTCATCTACAATGTTGCACTCTAGTTTGATCAAGTACCAGTCCTGTTTGGATAATGAACTTCATGGCTCGACATTGCTGCATTAAAGCTGTGTTTTTAATCAAATGTTTCTGCTTTTGAAAACTGAAAGTAATAACGTCGGCCATTGGAGAAATAAAAACATCAACACAGTGGGGGAAATATTTCTGAGTCGCTGCTGAAGAGAAAAAAATAGCACTTTCCTTGAATATTTATTTGAGAAGCATATTCATGTAGTCTCAAGGTTTTTACACAGTAGGGCTCCCCTCAAAATAAAATTAAAATGTGGTACATTTTATATCGAAATATCTGATAGGGTAAAACTGTTATTATTATTATGCTATCAAAATTCTTCCAAGAAAATTTGACATTGAAAAGCTTGAAATTCTTTAAAAAAAAGCTTTGGTGTTGGAGAAACCACTTTGACTAATTTACAAACTAATTAAAAGTATTTACTAACAAGAAGATAATTACATTGACAGTTGCTAAGAAAGTAATATCTTTTTTTTTATTTTTATTTTTTACATATATAACTATCCAATTATATGATGTACATTTTCAAATGAATGTGTATAATACTCAGATCATTTGGTGCGGAAAAATAAATAATGAAAAATGGGTATTTTACAGTGTCCTTGTTACATATTTTACATGTACTTACCTATAGAAATAACAGTAAATTATGCACAACTGTTCAGCTCCTACTGTTAACTAATATGGAAACCAGATTAACTGATAACTGAGAAGTGATTAAATAATAGGTAAGTAATAGCAAATGTAGGACCGAGATAGTTCCTTATTTGGTAATAATTACTGAATGAGATTAGCCTGATTAATGGAGTAAACTAGTTAACTGAGGTTCGGGAGTGGGGCCACGCCTCAACCAATCACCTGACTTCTCAAAACCTTCTTAAATCGGGCCGCCCTGTATACAGTACTGTTTAGACTTGTTGGACTTCATGCAGCTCTGCGCAGACCGATCGGCGGCTGACTTGAAGCAGTGCATGCCGGTTTGAAATTTTGTCCGACTTGAGACAGCGCCGACGTCACGTGACTGTGACGTATGCCATCAAAGTACCGCGAGAGTAGCCGGAGAACTCAGCCAGCGCAGCTTCTCAAGAGCGGCTGCATGAGCTCTGATGACGTCACAGCTGTTCCATGACTGGCCGAATCCACAGCATGACAACAATCACGTGTGTTTCGTGTTTACTCAAACACCTTTAGTTCCTCTAAAGCTCACAAGTCAGTTTTGAATAACAGTAAACACTCTTTCATGTCGTTGCAATGTTATATTGTGTCATGTTTATCAAATTAAAACTGATTAAAAACGTAGACTCCACTTCATTGATAGTAGCTTATGTTGAACTTTATTCTTGTTCAAACAGATGCTGTATGAAGCACTACATAAAGTATTGAATGAAAATGTCTCTGAAAAGTCTGTGTATTTGGCAGATATTGCATTTGTTTTACTTCAGCTGTGGTAAAGTATGCAAACACAGCGTGAGCGTCACGACGGGACCCAGAAAGTGTCCGACTTCGAGTTCACGATCGGTCACATCCAGCCGCAGCCGATGTCAAATACACCGTATGTCCCTCTCGCATCCAATCAGCCATCTTTACCATCCCCTGTTCTCTTCTCTTCTAGGGTGTATCGGGGGTCCGAATCACTTGGACTATTTATCTGAGATGATCAGTCTGAGTGTCCTGGCCACCAACACCATCACCTGGCCATCCCTTTACCTCTCCCTAATACATAATTCTCCAACATTCATGGTTGTGGCGTGGTCCTTGCCTGTGAATAACTATTTACTATGACAAATAATAAAGAATTACCAAGCAATTACTAATCACAACGCGTGTCCTTTTTACTCTGAACATATAAAATGCATCACTAATTGCTTAAGTGTTTCCTAAGCGCTCTGCAGAAACTATAAATTATTGTGATTAGTGGCAATTCTTTACAATTTGTCATAGTTAGTTAATAGTTATTAATAAGGCTAATTTTATTCAGTAATTATTGATTACCTGATAAGAAATTATCCGGCACTAAATTGGCTATGACTTACTGATTAGTAAATGTTGTTTCCAGTAGTAGTTGAAGTCAAGGCTCTGAACCGGTTCAAGGTTAACGAACTGGTGAACTGGTTAGAGGTGAACTGGTTAACGAAAACAAAAACGAAAACACATTTAATAGTTCTGAGCAGAAAAGCTAATTTGAATAATAATAATTTTATTTAATAATGTTATTTTATCGTTCTGTTTAATATTTTATTTTGGCAATCCACCAATCAAGAATTCAAATAGAACGGCCTATGCTAATGTGACGTTGACGCATCGGACGTGAGCGGATTGCCCGCACTCAGCTGTCAAGTCATCATAGGACATGTCACCAACCGTTGAAGTATAATGAGAATGAATGGCAGGTTATATCCAGCGTGGTGTGTTTCCAAACCAGCGGAGATGGCAGGTTAGTGTAGAACCGCTACTATTCAGGGAATGGGGAAATAAACCTGTAGGCCTATTTTTACATAAACAACATGTTGACTAAGTTAGTATTGTGGCTTTATGTATGGTTGGACACTTGCAAGAGTCATTATATTATTAACATTTGACCAAAATCAAGCTCAAGTGGAGTTACGAGGTTTTTCGCCAGCAAAATTCTATTCAAGTAAAATGTACAGGCAAAAAAAAAAAGAAAAAGAAAAAAGTAAAAAAAAATTACATTATTGACCTGTATTTTTTCTAATCAAACCATTTTCGGAACGATAATGTTACAAAAGGAATGCATGAACAGAAACTAAAATGGTGATTCTGCTATGAGTGAATCGATTATTATTTTTATTTCGTTTTTTCGTTTTTAAAGTAAGAGTGAAGTATTTTAAATATTCATTTGTCCTGCATTACTTTCTGCTTAGTTACCAATTAATGACGGACCATTATTCTTCAGTGTTACCTGTGGTAGATTTTTAATAGATAAAATAGTAAACTATATATATTAAACTAACCATGTTTCTAACATCTAACGTTACTTCTCTTTTCAGGCCTAACATGATAACACTTTGAAACGCAATGTACTAAAACGTTCTGTCCTGTGTTTTTGGATGTTGTATTGTTGCCATACCCCTTTGACTTTGGTTGTGTGAGTGTATAAATAACAAGTTTGGGAATTGAAACTGTCACGGTTCATGAATTCACTGTTTTCTTCATGTCTCGTGTATTTGTTGTTCTGTGTGTGTGGGCGTGTGTGAGTGGGCGTTACCGCTCGTTCCAACTGATCAGCGCGCCAGCTGATCTCATTCCCCGCACCAGCTGCTGCCAATTCCTTCACCTATAAACTCTCATCGCACTCTCCTCTCTTTGTCAGATCGTTGTTTGGTGTCTTCAGTGTGTGTTCCTCGTCTGCAGTCCTGTTTCCGGTTTCGAGTTCCTGTTCAGTGTCTTCCTGGTTTCCGTCTCGTCTGGATGTTCACCTGCACTGGATCACCGTCACCACTCTTCACCAGCACGCTGACCATCTTGTCCCTGCGCCACCAGCCCACCTGAGAATCCATAAAGAACTTGTGTCTTCTGACCCATCAAAAAAGAGTTTTTTACTTGCATTTTTGCTTCCGCCTTGTGTATTATGACAGAACGATCTGACCAAGAAATGGAAGCAGCAAGCGGATCCGTTTCTCCTCTGGAAGAGTTCATCAGATCCAGCATTTCACGGATGGATACCCAGGAGAGGAATATGAACGAGTCGGGTCGGGCTATTCAAGCTCTTGTGGCGCAGGTGTCCGAGCTCACCCAGCAACTACGACATCTGCGAGTTCCCACTGCGCCACCCACACCGCCTGCTCCCCCAGTAGGCCTACCACCAGAGAGCGCCTCCCAGTCAGAGCCCCGCCTACCTGTTCCCGAGTCATACAACGGTGAGCCAAACTATTGCAGAGCATTCCTAACACGCTGTTCAATGCACTTCTCTCTGCAGCCCAAGACCTTCGCAAAGGAAGAGAGCAAGGTTGCTTTCGTGCTTACGCTACTGACTGGGAGGGCAGCGCTTTGGGGGACAGCGGTGTGGGAGAACCAAGATCCATGCTGTGCCTCGTTCCAGACACTCTCCGCCGAGATGAAGAGTTTTTGACCGTGCAGTCGCGGGAAGAGAAGCGGCACGGATTCTTGCGGACCTCAAGCAAGGCGAAAGATCTGTATCTGACTACTCTATTGAGTTCCGGATAGGGCTGTCACGATGTTAGATTTTTCACACCACGGTTATTGTGGCCAAAAGAATTCACGATATCGATATATCGCGATATCTATAGAATCTATTTCGGGTAGTTATCAGTCAAATTCATTTTTACTTTGTTTATATAGTTTTTCTTTTTTACCCAACAAACATAAGGATACTGATAGACAAGGCACATGCATTTTTTACTTCTTGCGTACTCAATCTATGGCAAATTCTTGTGAAGGAAGACAAGCATGTGAAGTTTATCTGGTTTCAAACTGAAGCAAAACACTGTCTGAAGGTTTCCTGAAGAACTGAAAAGCTCTTAAACCTATTGTTGCACCGGCGCCAATAAAGTCATGCAGATAGCAGATTTGAATAAAAAAATCAAGTGCAAATACAAATACAAAAATAAGATGAGTAAAGAAAACGGGGTTCTTAATTTTAATAATCACCCTTTATTAATATATGAACACAGAAACCCCCTGTTAACAGTTAATGTCACGTTTCCCATTCCATGACTAGTAAAATAATAGCCGCGTCGCGTCTATGACAACTCGAGGTATCTCACACGCACGCGCGTCTCAGTTTATGGCCAGCAATATCATTGTTTAAGGATATTATGGAATTGAGATAATGTCTGTACTATGTTATGATTACACTGTACAATTAAATAATAGTTGCTGAGTCTGTGATCTGAACACTTTACCTCAGAGCGTCCGTTAACTGAATGAATTGAGAATATCACCTGATAATCCGATAACATCAGCAATTTTCATTCAAGCAGCTGATTTCTGTAAATTAATGTAAAATTAAATGTATATTGCAGCACAGGGTGAAATCATTTACGATGATTTGAGACAAATATAATGTAAATTTAATATAAAACGATGTAAATGACGCTCTGTGTCGCGGCAGGATTTTGAACATGGTCCTGAGCCGTTGCTGGGCGCCGCGGCCGCCGGTGTGTGTACACTCATAGAGAATGTGTTCGAATTTTAAAGACGTGGCGCTTCTCATCCGGTGTGCGACCACCTTTAAGGTGCTGTTTTCTTTGAAGCCGAAGAACTCTGTTCTTAATACTGGCGAGCTTACTTTTTTCGGGTGTGGACAGAGTGTTCCACTCTAGCTGCGCGGGCGCGGACGAGCGCTGCGTCGTCTTCTTTTTTGACAGGTGTCAGCGGGTGCAATACTGCCACCTGAGAGGTCAACCAGGTACTGGCGCTGGAGTATTTACGTGTCATGTTATCATAAGAGTCCTATTCATTTTAAACATTGTGGTTATCGCCAATACCGGTATATTGTCACACTCTAAATGAACACGATGTCGATATTTCATGCTTTGAATATCACGATTATCGTCAACACCGGCATATTGCGACACCCCTAGTTCCGGACCTTGGCGGCAGAGTGTCAGTGGAACGAGGAGGCGCAGTGGGATATGTTCCTGCATGGGCTGGCTGACTGTGTCCAGAGAGAGATTTATGCTCTGGACTTACCCACCAAACTCAATGAGTTGATTGAACTGGCGCTTCGAGTGGATTCCCGACTGTCCCGAGTCGAACGTCGGATGTTACCCGCTCGTGGTTCTGCAGCGGCTGAGACTTTGAGAGCCAGCGGCGGGGACGCGGTCAGCCCCGTCTACGATCCCGAGCCCATGCAGGTCGGGCGAGCTCGGCTTTCCCGGGAGGAGAAGGAGAGGCGGAGATCCCAGGGCCTTTGCCTTTACTGCGGCGCAGCGGGACATTTCGCATACAACTGCCCGGTAAAAGGGCAAGCCCGGCAGTAAATCTGAGGCTACTGTCAGGTGGGATCTCCGCTGAAAAGACCTCATCAACATCTACACTCCTCCCGGTAAGACTAAGATGGTGAGCCCACACTCACGACTGTCGAGCACTACTGGACTCCGGGGCAGAAGGTAACTTCATGGACTACACTTTTGCACTCAAGATTCAGGTTCCCCTTCTACCCCTCACTCAAGTCATCGCAGTCCATGCTCTCAACGGCCAAGCCCTTCCCACCATTTCTTTCACCACTGGACCCATCACACTCATCGTATCTGGCAACCACACCGAAACCACTTCCTTCTACATCCTGGACTCCCCACTCGCACCCATTGTTTTAGGACACCCCTGGCTCATTGAACACAATCCCAAAATAGACTGGCAGCAGAATTCAGTGTTGGAATGGAGCAGTAAATGTCATGAGTCCTGTCTTGTGTCTGCTTGTCCGTCTGTTTCTGTTTCTATGTTTCAGGAGGAAGCAGTGGATTTATGTAACGTGCCTGCGGAGTATCAGGACCTGAAGGAGGTGTTCAGTAAGACTCGTGCTGCTTCTCTCCCTCCGCATCGTCCCTATGACTGTGCTATAGAGTTACTGCCAGGTACGTCTCCGCCTAAGGGCAAGTTATATTCACTTTCTGTTCCAGAAAGAGAGGCTATGGAGAAATATATTTCTGATTCCCTAGCAGCGGGATTCATCCACCCTTCCTCTTCTCCAGCGGGGGCGGGGTTCTTTTTTGTGGGGAAGAAGGACGGATCCCTGCGACCTTGTATTGACTACCGGGGGCTGAACAGGATCAGGGTAAAGAATACTTATCCTTTGCCGCTGATGTCTTCAGCCTTCGAGAGGTTGCAGGGAGCGTCGATCTTCACTAAATTGGACTTACGTAATGCTTATCATTTGGTCCGCATCAGGAAGGGGGATGAAAGGAACACTGCTTTTAACACCCCCAGAGGGCACTTTGAATACTTGGTCATGCCCTTCGGCTTGTCCAACTCCCCAGCAGTCTTCCAGGCACTCGTCAACGACGTGCTGCGAGATATGGTCGATCAGTTCATATATGTCTACCTGGATGACATATTGATATTTTCAATATTTTCTTACGTTCACAGTTTTGTTTTGGCTTACTCAGTTTGCGCCACTGGTAAGACTTCCAATCGACCCCCAGATGGGCTCCTCCAACCGCTGCCGATTCCTTCGAGACCCTGGTCCCATATCGCACTAGATTTTGTCACCGCCCTCCCACCCTCTCAGGGTAACACGGTAGTTTTAACCGTGGTGGACCGGTTCTCGAAGGCGGTCCACTTTATTCCCTTGCCCAAATTACCCTCAGCCAAGGAGACAGCGTTATCAGTCGTTAACCACGTCTTTCGGTTACATGGCCTCCTGACGGACGTGGTTTCCGACAGAGGACCCCAATTCGTGTCCAAATTTTGGCAAGAGTTTTGTAGATTACTGGGAGCGACTGTTAGTCTGTCCTCAGGGTTTCATCCCCAGAGCAATGGCCAAACTGAGAGAGCCAACCAGGATTTGGAAAGAACATTACGATGTCTGGTCTCCAAGAATCCTTCCTCGTGGAGCCAACAACTGTCAATGGTGGAGTACGCCCACAACTCGTTACCAGTATCATCCACGGGCCTATCTCCGTTTGAGTGTAGTCTAGGTTACCAGCCACCAATTTTTTCTAGTCTGGAATCCTAAGTTGCGGTCCCCTCCGCTCACGCTTTCGTCCAGAGGTGTCATCGCACTTGGACTAGAGCCCGTGAGACTCTACTCCAAGTGGTAGCGCGCACCAAGGCCAGAGCCGATCGCCACCGGTCGAGGCCTCCCGTATACGTCGTTGGTCAAAAAGTGTGGCTTTCTACCAAAAACATTCCTCTCCGTTCCGTCTCTAATAAACTTGCTCCCAAATTTATCGGCCCGTTCACTGTCACCAAGATCATTAGTCCGGTGGCAGTCCGCCTCAAACTCCCTCCAGTGTACAGGAGGATTCATTCCGTCTTCCATGTTTCCAAAATAAAACATGTGTTTCATTCTTGTATTAATCCGCCTGCCCCGGTTCCCCCCCCGCCGCGACTCGTAGAAGGGGAACCTACTTATTCGGTTAATCGCATTCTGGACTCAAGGCGGAGGGGACGCGGGTTCCAGTACTTAGTGGACTGGGAAGGTTACGGTCCGGAGGAGAGAAGTTGGGTACCTGTTAGAGACATCCTGGATCACTCCCTTATTGATGATTACAATCGACAGGTAAGGGAGTCTGGGGACGCCAGGAGGCGTTCCTAGGAGGGGGGGGGTACTGTCACGGTTCATGAATTCACTGTTTTCTTCATGTCTCGTGTATTTGTTGTTCTGTGTGTGTGGGCGTGTGTGAGTGGGCGTTACCGCTCGTTCCAACTGATCAGCGCGCCAGCTGATCTCATTCCCCGCACCAGCTGCTGCCAATTCCTTCACCTATAAACTCTCATCGCACTCTCCTCTCTTTGTCAGATCGTTGTTTGGTGTCTTCAGTGTGTGTTCCTCGTCTGCAGTCCTGTTTCCGGTTTCGAGTTCCTGTTCAGTGTCTTCCTGGTTTCCGTCTCGTCTGGATGTTCACCTGCACTGGATCACCGTCACCACTCTTCACCAGCACGCTGACCATCTTGTCCCTGCGCCACCAGCCCACCCGAGAATCCATAAAGAACTTGTGTCTTCTGACCCATCAATAAAGAGTTTTTTACTTGCATTTTTGCTTCCGCCTTGTGTATTATGACAGAAACTAGACAGATGACTAAATTTGAACCTTGTGATTAACAATGAAGTAGGCTAATCATTAAAACAAAGTTTGCTTTACCTGGTAACAGAGGGGTTTGTCTATGAAAACCAATCAAATTGTGGGGATATTATGTAATGCAGTATGACATTTTTGTCATATAAGGGAGACATACAAAATGTGCAGAGCAGTGGGTCCCGAGGACTGGAATTGAGAACCACTGATTTAAAGGACATTTGCTAAGGTCTGTTTGTCAATTATTCCTGCACAGGAAGAAAGCTAGTTAGGGAAGCAAGTTAGTTAGGTAGACTATATATTAAGCGTCGATTGGAGGTGTTAGGGATCGTCGATTGGAGACGACCCTGGTAGACTTAGGTCAGATGAGATCGTTAGGTTAGTTAGTTAGGTTTAGGGGAAAATCTACGACATAACAAATTCATCTTTAATGCAAAATTTGTGACTGAAGTGAGTTTAGTTGAAATGACCATTCAAAATTCATTGTTCCCCACAAATCTGTGACTTTCAGATAACCACCAGTTGACTTTTATGTCACAAAAAAGAACTTTCACAGAGAACTGTTCACACTGTGTACATTCATGCCTTCAGAGAAAGAACAGATTATTTCTGTTTTATAGGACACTTTTTATATGCAATATTCCTGCAATAAATAATAAATTACCCTTAAACCTGAAGCGCAAACTCATTTCAAACTCAAGAGCAGCAGATAGTTCTCAGTCAAACTGAGAACTGAAGCTTCGCTCTCTTTCATGTTCTGGTAAAGAGTGTGGTGAAGTGGTACTTTTCCATCAGGTTTCCACATATCAGAACAGCTTAGCATCAACACAGACCTCATGAGCCTTTAATCTGAGCCACAATCGACCTCTGCCTCAGTGCAAGTCCATCATGGCCTCAGGGTTGCCCTTCTCTCTCTGTATGTGCATGTGTGTGTGTGTGTGTGTGTGTGTGTGTGTGTGTGTGTGTGTGTGTGTGTGTGTGTGTGTGTGTGTGTGTGTGTTTTGATATACCCCTCAGGGCAACGACATTGGGTTGTTGTATTAAGGAGTGTTGTAAGGGAGGGAGGGAGGGACGTGTAGCCAATCTCTTCATCACTGCTTCACTGCTATCCTTGCAAATCCAGCATAACTCATGAGGAAGATCACAAACAAGATCTCTTTAGTATCTCAATCGTCTCTCTTAAAGTACAATGAGATTCAACTGAGAAAAACACCTAATCTGTCATGCCATCTGTGTAAATAAGTAAATAAATACAATTATTTTAAGACCTGAAATGATCAAAGTCCTAACCCTATATTCACATGTACAGGATCAAGTACATAGAAGAAACATAGAAAAGCAATAAAAATGTTAGAGTTCTATAAGAATTCATATATATATAAACATTGTTCTTGAAAATAAAAAAGACCGTATTTTCTTTGAAATTTTACATTTAATAATGCAAAATTTTGCATGGAATAGTGCACAAATTATTTAAAATGTTTTGGAGGCACTAAACTGGGACATGGTTATGGAAAAATATGAGATGGGAGGAAAAAGAAGATGTAATGAACTTAAAAGTTTTGTGAGTGAACACAAAGTTTCTCGGAGGAATGCAAAACTTTTGCAAGACATTTAATTTTTCCTCATATCTCATATTTTTTTCCATCACCATGTTCCTCTAGGGGCTCTGTACAAACTTAAGATGAAATAGATCTATATACAAAGAATCAGCATAGAGAAGATTGGGGATAAATTCCTTTTTACAAAATTATAATAGTCATTCCAAAACAATTTGCAATATACACAATTCCAGAATAAGTGGACAATTGTTTCTTCAAAATGAGGTTTGCCTGTCTGGAGTGAGAGTTTGATGACACAGGTTTAATCAATCACATGCCCAGATTTGATTCCAACAATTTAAATTTCCTCTTAATACAGCTAATTACCTATTCACTGAATGTTGCACTAGATGCACTGTTCAGAAACCATCTGCACTGGTTACATGCTAATTGTCACATGTTCTGTTTTGCTTTAGTTCTTGTCCCTGTGTTTTGACCAAGTTTTCTCAGGTTTCCCACCACTTGTTTGTTACTATGGCTACGTTCACACCTGTATCCGGATGTTGTCCACATGCACATTGAAAAGACAAGAGTAAACGCGCGTCTGATGGGAATGTTATCCGATCAGCGTGTCCAGGTTCGGATGTAGTCGAGGACTCACTGTGATCGGATCTCAGTGTAAAGCTTTCCTGTAGCTCAGTGGTAAGAGCATTGTGTTAACAACGCAAGGTTGTGGGTTCGATCCCAGGGGATTGCACATACCTATGTATAAAATGTATAGGATAATGCAATGTAAGTCGCTTTGGATAAAAGCGTCTGCCAAAAACATAAATGTAAATGTAATGTAAACGCAATCCAGCCTTTGTTTCTTCATTCACAGGTGGACGTCACACAACGTGAGTGTAAACGCAGCCAGAGTTTCCTGATTAGTCCTCTCCTGTCTGTTGTTTTGTTGACTGCCATCCCTGTCTATTCAAGCCCTCAGTTTCTTCAGTCTTGCGCTCATGTTGATATTGATATGCTAGTGTGTTATTCTGTCTTTTGGATTATATACACAGCAAGTGTGGCCCTAATAGTACCTCTTGTGCAGAGGTGTAAAGTCCAGGGGTCAGAAAGTAAAAGTCCTGCCATATGTTTATTCCACGCATGACCTCAGCTGATTTCACTCATCAGTTCTGTCTCCTGGCTGAAGAACTGTGATGATCAGCACATCCAGGTGATTGGAACAAAATAATGAGGAGGACTTTTACTTTCTGAACCTGGACTTTACACCTCTGCTCTCAGCCATTAGGATTTCTTGCCAGCTAAATGATGGAAAAATTATTAAATAAAATACAAATATTGTTGTGGCAAAAAGTTGTAACATATAAATATGACAATATAGCTGCAGCTTGTTTGTCCTCATAGTTGTAATCTCTTGCACAAATTTTATGACGCAAGAAAATGCATATTTTAGTCCAAATTACTGTTTGCTTCTGACACGCTCTCGACTACTAAAACTAGCGTTACTGACAGGAGCTCTTTGTGCCACTGCACACATTTTCATCTAATTGACAATTAAATAATCACCCACTTTTAGTGGCCTGTTAAATAAGGCTTTTATCCATATTTGACAACTGGCAGGTGTTCATTTCGAATCCGGTTTTGGGGCAGAAATGGTGAGAGTTGAAAGTCCCATCAGGTATTAAAGATAATGATGAACAGTGAAAGTCCATTTAATGTACTTGTTCATGGTAGCTTCCTCTAATTGCTGCTTGCCATTATTTCCAATGACTTGTTTACACTTTTAAAAACGTCATGAAGGACCACATACACAGAAATATAACAACAAAAGCACATCTTCATGAGGGTGGCTTTCTCTCGTCTTCAAATGTCTTCAATGACTACCTAATTGACATTTGAGAGACACAGCCTGTAGGTCCATCGACACAAGCATTAACGGTACTTAACCTTATCTGTCCGTAATGAATGTGCTGCGCATTGGCTTCAGATAATGGCAAACCACACTCACCCACACACACACACCACTAACTCACACACAGCTAATTCTCACCGGAGGGCCATAATGTTGTTATTAATGGATGACACTGGAAAAGGTCTTTGTGAGTATTGGCCTGGCTAACCCTCTCGTCCACACAAGACACCTTGAGGGATCCTGTGAAGATCAAAACAACATAAGACCTCTCCTCCATTTACGAGTCTTAAGCGACAGCCCTTTATTCCACACGCTCCCTGTTCAGAAATAATGTCCCAATAAGAAACGCTCCCGTAAGGAAATATCGGTAGAATGGCTGTAATTTATTTCCCATAGCCTGTCGAGAGCAGGACTGAAAGCTGAAGGAAGCCTCAAAATGAAAACAAACCCCATCAGCATTTTGTATAACACTGTCCCTCAGAAGACAACAATTTCGTTCTGTGAAGAGGAACCGCACTATAAATTGTGGCAAGCAGAAGACATAAAACCTGACAGCTTTACGAGACTGTATACTCGACACATCGTAGTGAGGAATCTTTCAGAATATAAACATCTTGCAAATGGCACCCAGTTTTTCCAGGCTAATATGCTCCATGGTTCCTGTTATTTCCTGACTGAGTAAAGTGATTCATCAACTAAACCTGAGCCTCTTTGGGGTAAATTATGATTTTGGATGGGTTCTGTTACAGATTTTTGGACGTCTGGAGTCTAAGCAATTAGTTTTGCAAAGCAGACATGGATCACACCCGGAAGGGATGTTTCAATTCGGCAGGATAAATCATATTTGCTTTGTCATTTACTTTTACATTGCTATAGCCAATTGGGGAGAGCATCTGGACTCAAGTGGTTTTCCTCATAGTTGGAACAAGCAAATAAACAAAAACAGCTATAATTTCACAATCCAAGAAAAACACATCAACAACTGAACATTTGGGTTGTGCCTCAAAACCTTCCCTGATGAAAGACCAGATTAAATCAGCATGAATTTGATGGTTGTAAAAGCTAAATACTTTAAGAAACATTGATGAAGAAACAAAGTGAAAAACATGTTAACTCCTCAGTAATTACTCAAGCGTTACCTTGTCATCCCGCAGGAACTACTAGTGATTCACTAGTAGTATAGTGAAGTGTTTAAAAACACTAAGTGTTATAAATATAAAAATGTGTTAACATGGTTAAAGGAGTTAACATGTTTTTCACTTTAAAATAATGGGCCACATCACTAGTAGTTCCTGCGGGATGACAAGGTAACGCTTGAGTAATTACTGAGGAGTTAACATGTTTTTCACTTTAAAATAATGGGTCACATCACTAGTACAGTAGTTCCTGCGGGATGACAAGGTAACACTTGAGTAATTAGTGAGGAGTTAACATGTTTTTCACTTTAAAATAATGGGTCACATCACTAGTAGTTCCTGCGGGATGACAAGGTAACGCTTGAGTAATTAGTGAGGAGTTAACATGTTTTTCACTTTAAAATAATGGGTCACATCACTAGTAGTTCCTGCGGGATGACAAGGTAACGCTTGAGTAATTACTGAGGAGTTAACATGTTTTTCACTTTAAAATAATGGGTCACATCACTAGTAGTACCTGCGGGATGACAAGGTAACGCTTGAGTAATTACTGAGGAGTTAACATGTTTTTCACTTTAAAATAATGGGTCACATCACTAGTAGTTCCTGCGGGATGACAAGGTAACACTTGAGTAATTAGTGAGGAGTTAACATGTTTTTCA
Source organism: Leuciscus leuciscus (assembly GCF_965113295.1). NCBI lineage: Eukaryota > Metazoa > Chordata > Actinopteri > Cypriniformes > Leuciscidae > Leuciscus > Leuciscus leuciscus. The sequence continues at coordinate 35,061,081 of NC_138746.1, forward strand.
CTTTAAAATAATGGGTCACATCACTAGTAGTTCCTGCGGGATGACAAGGTAATGCTTGAGTAATTAGTGAGGAGTTAACATGTTTTTCACTTTAAAATAATGGGCCACATCACTAGTAGTTCCTGCGGGATGACAAGGTAACGCTTGAGTAATTACTGAGGAGTTAACATGTTTCTCACTTTAAAATAATGGGTCACATCACTAGTAGTTCCTGCGGGATGACAAGGTAACGCTTGAGTAATTAGTGAGGAGTTAACATGTTTTTCACTTTAAAATAATGGGCCACATCACTAGTAGTTCCTGCGGGATGACAAGGTAACGCTTGAGTAATTACTGAGGAGTTAACATGTTTTTCACTTTAAAATAATGGGCCACATCACTAGTAGTTCCTGCGGGATGACAAGGTAACGCTTGAGTAATTACTGAGGAGTTAACATGTTTTTCACTTTAAAATAATGGGCCACATCACTAGTAGTTCCAGCGGGATTACAAGGTAACGCTTGAGTAATTAGTGAGGAGTTAACATGTTTTTCACTTTAAAATAATGGGTCACATCACTAGTAGTTCCTGCGGGATGACAAGGTAACGCTTGAGTAATTAGTGAGGAGTTAACATGTTTTTCACTTTAAAATAATGGGTCACATCACTAGTAGTTCCTGCGGGATGACAAGGTAACGCTTGAGTAATTAGTGAGGAGTTAACATGTTTTTCACTTTAAAATAATGGGCCACATCACTAGTAGTTCCTGCGGGATGACAAGGTAACGCTTGAGTAATTAGTGAGGAGTTAACATGTTTTTCACTTTAAAATAATGGGTCACATCACTAGTAGTTCCTGCAGGATGACAAGGTAACGCTTGAGTAATTAGTGAGGAGTTAACATGTTTTTCACTTTAAAATAATGGGTCACATCACTAGTAGTTCCTGCGGGATGACAAGGTAACGCTTGAGTAATTAGTGAGGAGTTAACATGTTTTTCACTTTAAAATAATGGGTCACATCACTAGTAGTTCCTGCAGGATGACAAGGTAACGCTTGAGTAATTAGTGAGGAGTTAACATGTTTTTCACTTTAAAATAATGGGTCACATCACTAGTAGTTCCTGCGGGATGACAAGGTAACGCTTGAGTAATTAGTGAGGAGTTAACATGTTTTTCACTTTAAAATAATGGGTCACATCACTAGTAGTTCCTGCGGAATGACAAGGTAACGCTTGAGTAATTACTGAGGAGTTAACATGTTTCTCACTTTAAAATAATGGGTCACATCACTAGTAGTTCCTGCGGGATGACAAGGTAACGCTTGAGTAATTAGTGAGGAGTTAACATGTTTTTCACTTTAAAATAATGGGTCACATCACTAGTAGTTCCTGCGGGATGACAAGGTAACGCTTGAGTAATTAGTGAGGAGTTAACATGTTTTTCACTTTAAAATAATGGGTCACATCACTAGTAGTTCCTGCGGGATGACAAGGTAACGCTTGAGTAATTAGTGAGGAGTTAACATGTTTTTCACTTTAAAATAATCGGTCACATCACTAGTAGTTCCTGCGGAATGACAAGGTAACGCTTGAGTAATTACTGAGGAGTTAGCATGTTTTTCACAAGTAATACAAGTTATTTAATTTTATATTTGACACATACTGTACAGGCATTATTTTCTGTGAGGCACTAGTAATATTATAACGAACATTGTAAACTGGAAGATGTGGTTTTGAGATTATCGCAACATAAATGCAGCCAATTTCTTCATTAAGGATGCAAATTGTTTTTGACAAGAGAACATCAATGTTTATATTCATATCCTAAAGAGAAGTCTTCCTCAGGCGGCTACTGTAACATAAAGGTAGGTCTTTGGAGTCTGAGACACTGAACTGACACTCAATAGAGCTCATAATAGTGAACTAATCCAATCATGAGTGTCAGCATCACTTCCTAATTATTTAAAATTGTAAGCAAATTATCATTATTAGTATTATTCTATGTTTAAGTTTGAAATAAACATACGTCCATCTTTCGGCAAGAGTAGTAGTCACAATCTCAACATGTAGCTAATGTATTAAACTGGTTTCCACAAAGAACCCATTTGAGGCACAAGCTTCTGAAATGTTATGACCATGTTAAGAGTAAAAAAAAAAAACCCACAATTGTTCACTTTTTTAGACGTTACTTTTGTGATTAGTAATTAATTGGTTATTCTTTCTTAGTTCACAAGTAGTTCTCAATGAGGATATATTTCTTTAGTAATAATCAAATACCTACCAAGGAACTACCTTTGTACTAAATTTGAAATTACTTACTGCTTAGTTAATATTGCTTCCATATTAGTTAATAGTATTAAATTCGGTGTGAATGCAGTACTACTTCCTGCATAGCTACTTGTTAACTATGGACCATTATTCTAAAGTGTTACCGTTTTTTTCACTACCTATAAACTTTGTGTGTCACAAGTAAAACAAGTCTAAAGGTGAAGATAAGTCAAAAGGTTCCAATATGAATGGATTTACTAAGAATAATCTCAGATAATCCACACCAGTGTAACAGCATGTCTATCCCAAACAATACCCGACAATTAACTGAGGAAACACAGGAGCTTAAGTATACAATGACAGCAAACTCAAATACGAACAGCTGTGATGATTAAATTAATATGCATGGTAACAAATAAGTGGCAGGAAACATGAACAAAGACAACAGAAAATAAGCAAACTAAAAGTCCATGAGAATCTGTCACTGCGTTTGGACATGTTTCCCTGAGTTCCTCACAGACTACGGCGTCTACACACGACATGCCGGGAAATAAACAAGATATTATGGCCATGAATAAATCATTAATTTCCACATTTGAGATAAATCGTGGTTTCAGTCGAATCATGGCCATGATTTAATTGTAATAAAATTAGTACAACATGCCTACAATTTACCTAAATTTGAGAGCAAATGAATGTGGCTGTTACGAACTGCTCCGAGACACGAAGGTTGAGGATCCAAATGCAGTTTTATTTAAAGGGTATACAGAGTCGTAGTCAAAATCCAGGCAAAGGTCATACACAGGCAGGCAATCCAACAAACAGACAAATCCAGAGGGTGAGGCAGAAACAGGAAAACCAGGACACGGGCAGAGATCAAGAACCAGGAACAATGACAACAAAGGAAACGCTCAGAAATGCAGTGTAATAACGTACAAGACTTCGCAGGGAATGATGAGGTCTCTGGATCGGCAGGCGTGACGTGACGTGAAGAAGCCCAGGCTCGGCAGGACTGACGTGAAGAAGCTCAGGCTCTGGAACAGCGGTCGTGACGGGACTAGACTCTGGAATGGTGGGTACAGCGTGGCTTTTGTGTTCCTCCTCCATCTCATCCACAGTAACAGCAGAGCCACTCAGTTGCAATGCAAGTTTGATGTATAAACCGAGGGACCAATAGGGTCGTGCAATGGCATGACTGAACTGAGTGGCTCAGATAGCCAGTACATAGTCCTCTAGACTGCTGTCTCCTTGTCGGAGACGCATAGGTCTCACTGCTGGATCCATGTTGGCGAAGTCTTCTGTTATGAACTGCTCCGAGACACGAAGGTTAAGGATCCAAATGCAGTTTATTAAAGTAAATCAAAATCAGAATCAGAATCCAGGCAAAGGTCATACACAGGCAGGCAATCCAATCAAACAGACAAATCCAGAGGGTGAGGCAGGAATAGGAAAACCAGGACACGGGCAGAGATCAAGAACCAGGAACAATGACAACAAAGGAAACGCTCAGAAATGCAGTGGAATAACGTACAAGACTTCGTAGGGAATGATGAGGTGAACCAGGCTTATATGGGGTGAACTAAACAATATAATGAGTCACAGGTGAATGTGATAATCAGGGATGATGAGTCCGAGCAGTGAATTATGGGAAATGTAGTTGTGAGTGAATAATGATAGTCTGATGTGGAGTGCCCTCAGGTGGCTCTCAAGGGCACTCCAGCTGATGACCGTTACAGTGGCCATGAATTAATATGTTTTGTGAATTAATTCTTAATTTGTGGCCACAATATTCATTTCTTTTTTCTTGTGTTGGGCTCAGTAAACATGAGATATGGCTGTTATTTACAATTTTTAGAGATTTTTACTTGCATTAATTCTGCTGAATAATGCGTAACCAACATCACCGTAGCCGGAACATTCCTTAAGAGAATAAGAAAATCTATAAGTGAGTTGACGGGTTTAGTTCACGTATTTTCATCAGCTTTATTTAGAAGTAACATGTTGAAAAGTGTGAGTGACAGCTGTCATTGGAAGCAACTTTTTTTCATGTTGAAATTTCTCTGCTTACCTTCAATAGTATTTTACGTCACTGCTTTAGTTTGATTGGGCTATGCACATCCCATGCCTTCTTCCCTGAATCTGTAAACTGTTTATAAAGGTATGTCTTGCCACTCTTTTGAAGAGGTCTCATTCTGCTAGAACTGTGTTAGTAGCTGAATTTCCTTAATCTCCATGGTATCATGTTATACTTTACATCACATGCACAACACATTAACAGGCTATAACAATTTGCAAAAAAATTTTTTGAAGAACTAAACTTTGTGAAATGACAATGAAAGAAACATTCAAATGTGTAAAACTAATTTTTGCATGAAAATATATGACGGAGAGGGTGTTTACAGGAGTGGAGACCGCTTACCTAGTGAAAAATAAATATACTAAAATGTATTTGAAATACATTTATTTTATGAGCATACTATATATATAAACATACTACAAATACATTTACATATTTATGTACTTAATAAAAATACCTAGCCTGGTAATACCAAACTCTGCTACTTCGCTTTGCTTCATAGACAGAGTCTGGAAGGGCATAATTGAAAAGAAACTTGTCTGAAGTTTAAAATCATTGGTTACCCGTAAGCCAATCACATTACGTTTGGTTATGACATGTGTTATGCGCCGGCTCAGCCGCATCGAACTTCCACTGTAAACACATGTATGATGCGAAAACAAAACCATTGAGCGAAATACTGGAGTGAACATGGCTGTGAACGACTTTTGCAGATTATGTGAAGTAAATCTACGCATCCACGGTACAATCAGCGTCTACGTCACGGCTCTCAGCCCGTCCTCTGTTCGTTGATTGGCCAGCTGTTTTGAGGCCGGCCATCTCAAGGTGTGTTGGACATCGGCTGCGGCTGGATGTAACCGATCGGTGAGAGTAGCCGCGTGCAGGCGGGGAGGAGCTGCAAACAGAGACGTGAAGTCGGACACTTTCTGGTTCCCGTAGTGACCGCTCACGTGGTGTTTGCATACTTTACCACAGCTGAAGTGAAATAAATGCAATATTTGCCAAATAATACACAGATGTTTCAGAGACATTTTCATTCAATACTTTATGTAGTGCTTCATACAGCGTCTGTTTGAACAAGAATAAAGTTCAACATAAGCTACTATCAATGAAGTTGAGTCTACGTTTTTAATCAGTTTTAATTTGATAAATATGACACAATATAACATTGCAACGACATGAAAATAGTGTTTACTGTTATAAAAAACTAATTTGTGAGCTTTAGAGGAACTAAAGGTGTTCAAATAAACACAAAACACACGTGATCATTGTCATGCGGTGAATCCGGCCAATCGTGGGACAGCTGTGACGTCATCAGAGCTCATGCAGCCGCTCTTGAGAAGCTGCACTGGCTGAGTTCTCCGGCTACTCTCCAATCGCTCTCGCGGTACTTTGATGGCATACGTCACAGTCACGTGGCGTCGGCGCTGTATCAAGTCGGACAAAATTTCAAACCGGCATGCACTGCTTCAAGTCAGCCGCCGATTGGTCTGCGCAGAGCTGCATGAAGTCCAACAAGCCTTCAGAATGAGAACAGAAGTGAACTGAAATTGAGCGGAAGTACGAAGTCTGACGTAGTCAGGCTAAAAAATACCCTGCAATTGTACTGTTGGTTTACTAAACTGATATACTTAAAGTCTGCTAAATGGGAAGAACTAATTTTGCACTTAATGTACCTTAGTTATCCAGAAATAGTGCTGAAGTTCAACTAAAGATATACTGAAGTATATTTGATTGTGCTAAAGTGAAAAAATTGCAAGTATACTTTCGATACACTTTAAATATCTTGCATTTAAAGAGTGATATTATACAGAAATCACACCATCCTTACTAATAGTGATATTAAAACACATTTCTGTCAGGACCACTACCGTCAAATATGATTGACAATTAGCATACAGTTTGGATTGGCGGTATGGTTCCGTTCTGGCCGAGAACTCCCTGCGCATCCATGTAGCCTAGCATGGATAAGAGCAGGGAGAGCAGCAATATTCCCCCTTGGGGTAAACAAAACAGAACCAACATGAACATTTGCAAATATATTTAATTCAAGATTTTAAAGTACAACATTATTCGATAATTATTCTGATTCAAGGGGAATCAGAATGTCAAATCCTGACAGGGCGAGAGGAGGAGCTGGGGATGGAGGAGGGTAATTAGCTCCTGAGAAACGCGATAGCTGCTGCTGATAATACTGAAGGAGCTTATATGTATATGGTGTCGTATTACTATTGGTAGATGTGGATCAGCTGAGGGTCAGCGTATGCGAGCTTGACTAACGTGACCTGCCAGAACTAACGCTACGCTTGATTTCAGGCTTAATATTAAGAAATGTGCATTGTGCAATAAAGAAGTACTCTAAATAAAGTTTAATTATAATATTTATATCAGTAATTCTCAGGCAAAATCCCAGTAAATGTTAATGGGTTTGTAGTATACTTGGTATGATTTTTTTTTTTTTCAATGTATACATTTTGGTATAGTTTTTTTCACTAGGGTTGTCAAATTTAAAAATATGATTTTTGAGGGTCTATATTGAATATATGTGCCAAAAGGGAATGGTGATTTGCAAAAGCTTGCAATATATCTTCACCTTCCTGCCTTGATCCATCTGCTCTGTTGTGCAGGTTTAGAAACAACATTCAAATGTAACAAGCCCATTGTGTTTAAGGGTTAAAAAGGTTACAATTACAACAACAATTGAAGTGTAATCTTTCTTTGTAAAAACTAAAGTATACATTTTATCATACATATTTCAAACTTCGAATATAGCCTACATTGACAAAACATACTATATTTAACATATTAGCAAAAATTGGCAAACAAAAGCTTATTTGAGGTGGCAGATATTTTACAGTAAAAATGTGTAATCTATCCAAAACTAATCAACGAAATGTTGTCTTTCATATGTCTGTAACATAGGTCTTTCGTTTTTATTATAAGGAATATAAATGTTCATTTGCAGTTTAATACGTTGCTTATACAAATACATTTTATTTCAACATATTTCAATCGATTTTACTCAGTATAGCAAAATAGTTTGCTAAAAGCAGATCATTTATTCACACACAGAAACGCAATTCAAATTTAAACCGTCTTTTTGCGAGTTGTGGTAAACAGCGCATCTCTTTCGTTCATTCATTCACACAGAAACGCGATTTACTTGAGAATGAAAAAAAAAACTTACTACATTATTCCATCCGTTGCTCCTCGAAATACCAGCACTTCTGAGGTAAGTTTTCCATTATTATTATTCCTCACAGCGCTGCGAGACAGTGTAGACAACTACACTTATCTGAATAAACTTGATGTGTTTTCTCGAGCTGATATGGGGGCGTTCACAGTTTGTATGGGATCGTCTCAGTCATTTGCGTTTGAATAGCGCGCGCTCTCCGTGGGCGGGGCCGATTATAACGTAATGAGATGAGATGAGCTCGACTGGAATCGCTCTCTTTTAATACAGATTTCACAAGATGAGAATATTTGTTTTTTATATAAATTACTTCATTTAAAATAAGAGAATTCAAGCTTCATGCCTGTGTGTCTGTATGCCTGTTTGACTGAGTATTCGCTGAGTTATTGTTAATTTTCGGACGCGTTTCAGAATGGACTTCACTGGCAGAGAGAAGGCAGAACTCGCTTCGTGTTTATTTTTCTTTATTTGGCAAAAAGCACAACACTTTGTTTTTATTGTGAGTATACACAAAAATAATACACATTTAACAGAATCGATTGATGTATGAAACTCCTATGGAAAATCAAAGTCAACAGAGTATTTATGAGTTTCTTTTACATTGATAAAAAAAAAGCGAGCTGGTATCGCCGGCGATACCGTAGACCTCAGGGGGTTAAACACCTGTCTTTCAAGACAGTGTTTCTTCTGGCTCTCGCTTCGGTGAAGCGCATAGGGGACTTACACGCGCTCTCAGTCAGCGCGACGTGCATGGAGTTTGGGCCTAATGACTCAAGAGTTATACTCAAACCTAAGCACGGTTATGTTCCAAAATCCCTCAACACACCGTTTAGGGCGCAGGTCATTTCCCTGTCAGCCCTACCGGTCTCTGACGAGGAAGGAGACGCGAGCTTCCTTTGTCCAGTCAGGGCATTAAACCTCTGGGGTCTGAGTGGTTTTTGGGGTCCTTGAGATGTTCTGACATGCCCTGACATTTGTGCTTTTTTCAGTTGCTTATAAACATATTAATGGCAAAGGTATAATTACACTCTATTTAGCACAAACAGGGCTACCATAATATGTGAGCAACATGCATGTACATGTTTGTATTTTTGAGAGAATAATGTTTATGCACGGTTATTGAAAAACTAAAAACTAAAGTTTCTGAAATAAGGCCACAAAACACATACTAAATATGTGACAATAAGACTTTTGACTAATGGATGTCGTTGCCTAGAGTTTTTTCTTCAAAATGATGTGAAAATCATCCTGCCCTTATCATTCACATACCACAATACATTGATTTAAATCTTGTAAAAACACTTTTTGTTTGTAAAGGCAATATGCGCAAGGGGTGTCAACCATTCAACAGCATCATGCATATTTGGTGATTCACACCTGAGGAGACAATGGGGCCCGCATACTTAATGAGCCATTCATTCAGGTGTGTCACCTATAGCCACAAGAAAGAATGCAAGAGCAATATATATATATATATATATATATATATATATATATATATATATATATATATTCTACCAAATTGGTTCACAGTTGGAAGCATGTCAATTTATTTTTTTATATTTTTTTTCACAAATTTTGCTTGCAAATTGTATAATATCCAAGGAAAACATGTCTAGTAATTGTGCAGTTAATTCTCATACTGTATTTTCAGTTTTGGAATATGTATCCTCTCCCCAAATTTGTCAATAATAAAACACAATAAAAATTATTTAAAGAAAAGGCTTATATTTACCTTTTAAAATTAGTTTACATCTACCTTGTAAATATATTTTTTTTTATAAAAAAGGTTACAATTACAACAACAATTGAAGTGTAATCTTTCTTTGTAAAAACTAAAGTATACATTTTATCATACATATTTCAAAGTTAAGGATTCATTACTTCGAATATAGCCTAAATTGACAAAACATACTATATTTAACATATTAGCAAAAATTGGCAAACAAAAGCTTATTTGAGGTGGCAGATATTTTACAGTAAAAATGTGTAATCTATCCAAAAACTAATCAACGAAATGTTGTCTTTCATTTGTCTGTAACATAGGTCTTTCGTTTTTATTATAAGGAATATAAATGTTAATTTGCAGTTTAATACGTTGCTTATACAAATACATTTTATTTAAACATATTTCAGTCGATTTTTACTCAGTATAGCAAAATAGTTTGCTAAAAGCAGATCATTCATTCATTCACACACGCGATTTAAATTTAAACTGTCTTTTTGCGAGCTGTGGTAAACAGCGCGCATCTCTGCCGTTCATTCATTCATAAACAGAAACCCGATTCACGTGAGAAGGGAAAAAACTTACTACAGTATTCCTCAGCTCGCTCCTCGATATACCCGCACTTCTGAGGTACATTTTCCATTATTATTATTCCTCACAGCGCTGCGAGACAGTGTAAACAAGTAATGATCTGAATAAACTTGTGTTTTCTCGAGCTGATATGGGGGCGTTCACAGGTTTGCGTGGATTGCCTCAATCATTTGCGTTTGAATAGCGTGCGCTCTCCGTGGGCGGGGTCACATTACATTTGAATGAGCTGTAATGAGCTCGACTGGAATTGCTCTCTTTTAATACAGATTTCACAAGATGAGAATATTTGTTTTTTATATAAATTACTTCATTTAAAAGAAGAGAATTCAAGCTTCATGCCTGTGTGTCTGTATGCCTGTTTGACTGAGTATTCGCTGAGTTATTGTTCATTTTCGGACGCGTTTCAGAATGGACTTCACTGGCAGAGAGAAGGCAGAACTCGCTTTGTGTTTATTTTTCTTTATTTGGCAAAAAGCACAACACTTTGTTTTTATTGTGAGTATACACAAAAATAATACACATTTAACAGAATCGATTGATGTATGGAACTCCTATGGAAAATCAAAGTCAACAGAGTATTTATGAGTTTCTTTTACACTGATAACAAAAAAAGCGAGCTGGTATCGCCGGCGATACCGCCGACCTCAGGGGGTTAAGAGCTTATGTGTCTCACTCATCTGTCTTCAGACAGACGGAGCAGCTCTTCGTTTCGTTCAGCGGACGTTCCAAGGGACTAGCCGCGTCGAAACAGAGCCTATCCAGATGGATAGTTGACGCCATTGCGCTGGCGTACACTTCCAAGAGTATGCAGTGCCCGTTGGGTGTCAGAGCGCACTCCACGAGAAGCATGGCTTCGTCGTGGGCCTGGTCAAGTGGGATTGCCTTGCAAGATATATGTATGGCGGCAGGCTGGGCCTCCCCGTCTACATTTATAAGGTTTTATAACCTAGAGGTTCCCGCCTTACAGGCCAGGCTGTTGTCGGTCTAAATATACCAGTACTGTCTGTTCTGATGCTATCGGTTCAGAATACTGTGTCTGCTGAGCACTGCTCGCTGAGCACTGTTTGCTGATCGACCGCAAAATGCTTATGGGCAAATAAATAAGACCCACAATTTCCCATCAGCTCAGGCCGTACTCCGCCCTGTCTGTATGATGTAATTCGCGTCTAAGCGACGCTGCCATATGTGGAAGAGCGCGGCTCCGCCCCTCCCTCTTCCCGGACTCCCTGTGAGTTCCCTGAGTGATTGTGCACTATATGAACCCCGGGCTTTCGCCCTTGGGTCTTTGGTGTTAGATCCCAGCATGCACGGCGTTTTACATTGGGTTCCCTAGCGTAAGATATTTACGCAGTACGAGAGACCTCTCGTAAGAGAACGTACTCGGTTACTAACGTAACCTCGGTTCTCTCTAGAAGAGGGAACGAGTACTACGTATCTTGCCGTGCATGCACACGCTCTGGTTAGCTTCGGCGATGAAAAAACAGATATCAGCTGCCTGCGAGCTGTATTTATAGGCCTAAGCCACGCCCGTTTCGGCGGGACGTGACGCAGTGGGCGCGAAGCACCCTCATTGGGTCTGACGTCACGCTAGGCCTCGCTCGATAGGCTGCTGCAGTTGCCGCAGAACAGCCAATAGGCACACGAGCCGTCTTGCCTATGTCTGTATGCTGCCGCAACGCGTTTTACAATAATACAAAATTAAGGATAATTTTTTGGCTTCAATATCTCACGGAAAAGGGATTTTCCCCTAGCGTAAGATACTTACGCAGTACTCGTTCCCTCTTCTAGAGAGAACCGAGGTTACGTTAGTAACCGAGTACGTTTTCTTAATGTATTGCAAAGGAGTACTGTAGGTCAGGCCTTATATTGGCCAGTGACCAAGTGTGTGGGTAAATGTAATTGTATCATAGGAGTAGCCCTTAAGATGTCAAAGAAGTCATTAAGCATGTTACACCAGTGTACAGGGAACATTGATATAACCTTGACTGAAAGCTCTTACAAACTAACGGAGAGCCTTTCAAGGATCAAACCACACAGAATGAAAGATTAAACTAAATGTGTCCAGTACCGAAACATTTGGCTTCAACATTCCTGTCAAGTAAAACATTTCATTAAAGTTTAGTAATAGCATATATTTAAAGACATACATGTATACTGCAATACTCAGTTTATTAACGTAATGCATTCTTGCTGAATAAAGTTTTTTTTTTTTTTTTTTTGCTTAATTTCTCCAATCTTTTGAATGGAAGTGAATCACATTTTCCACAAAACTATTTTCAACATTGAAAATAATAAGAAATGTTTATTGAACACAAAATCATCCTATTTTAATTATTTCTGAAGGATCATGGGGTACTGCTGAAAATATATATATATTTATAGCTCACTTAATGGCCATGTTACTCTAGGAAAGATAAATCACAAACGAGATGAGATCAGGTAACACTTTATTTTAAAGTGATGTATAATTACACGTTACATGCACTTATAGTAATAACAGTGAATTATGTATAGTTACAAGCAACTAACTTTAAACCAAACCCTAAACCTAACCTCAACGCTATAGTAAGTAAAAGTAGTAATATTTCTCAGTACTTATTTATGTAATTATACTGTAACAACGTCACCTTAACATAAAGCGTCATACAGCTTTAAAGGACAATTCCGGTGAAAAATGAACCTAGGGGTAATTAACACATGGTTACCGAGTCGATCGTTCCCTGGGATGCGTTTTCATGATAATCGAATGTAAAGAGTTTTATCTCAAAAAACAGATTAGCTTATAACACTATGGGGCATAGTGTAAGTAAAAGCAAATCTCTAGTCAATACCACTAACAAGGCTCAAAATAGCCTCACACTAACACGGTAGCATAATGAGGGTCCCTAACTTTGTAAGAGTACAGACAGTTTAATAAGAAGATACTTTATAAAGACAGTACATTACGCGTTTACAGGCAGGAGTCATCTTGGAAAACAGTCTCGATTAATCGAGCCACGACGCCGTTTCACAAACGTAATTCCTATCGACCAGTATTCACGTAGCACGGCGTTCGTGGCTCGATTAATCAAGACTGTTTTCCAAGATGACTCCTGCCTGTAAACGCGTAATGTACTGTCTTTATAAAGTATCTTCTAAAAGATAAAAGATAAAACTCTTTACATTCGATTATCATGAAAACGCATCCCAGGGAACGATCGACTCGGTAACCATGTGTTAATTACACATAGGTTAATTTTTCACCGGAATTGTCCTTTAATATCTTCATTGTTTCTAGACACTGATGAGAATAAGTGGAGAGTAAATGAAGACTTATTCTCCTGTAATCTCACTAGAGTTTTAGAAGACATCTCATTAATGTCTCAAAATGTGCTTAGTTTTGAGGTTTGTGAGAATTACAAACATTTGCAAGACCAAATTATCTGAGCTGTGCTGTCCACATTCATTAGTGTTATAACTCATCAACAATTGACTTATTAGTTTAATTTCTATTTCACCTAAATGGAAAAAAAGAGAGACTTGAGCCAAAGATACAATAAATAAATAAATAAATAAATAACTGAGAAAACATTTAATCAACATTTCTGAGCTGAAAGAACAACTTCTGAATGTGTACAGTGACTTTGTTAATGGTTGGGGCTTCATTTTTTATTCTTGCAGCCCTAAAAATATTGACAAAATTCATACTAATTGAAATTGGCTTGCAGAACGCACCGTGTTAGTCATACAGGGTAAAACACAGTTCTGTCTCATCTCTGATACAGTACAAATTCAGTTTCCAGACTCAACACTGATGAAAGCTTTTGCACATCAAAGTTACTCTTTTCCCTGTGACACAAGTGTAGATATGTTTGAGCCTTTAATGTAGCTGATTGTTTGGTTTGTTTCATGCCTGTCAGAGCTAATATACAAAAACTGATTTGATGCCAAATGATGGGAGCAATTTTCTGAGAGGCTCTGTATTGAAATGATATGGGCTACTTTACAAGTACAGTTACCTTGGCAACATGCTTGTGGAAATAAATGTGCAAAGGATATGAATTCTTGACTTTTGATGGAGATTAAATGAAAGTGTTGCTTCATTGTTATTCTAATCATAAGATGACTTTGACCACAGTGTGTTTGGTACGGCTGCAAGAACGCGCCAGAGTCATAAAGCTAGAACAACCTCTAACTGACCTTAATTCAGAAGACCTTTTGAAGAGTGACTTTTATTTTTCTCCAGTCAAACACTATTATAGACAGCCAGAGACCCATGAAATCAAAATTAAAGTTTTTTGGCTTTTAGTATGAATATAGCCGCTTTTCCGCCATCTGGCCAAACTGTTCTTTTTGCTCAACCGTTCCATTCCATCTGATCGATTTTTGAAGGCAGCATAGATGTATCCTTCGCTGCCTTTGATATCCCACAATCCTATGCGTTCCAGTCAAGTCTAAAGCCAGGTGTGTCGCACAAGTCCTGAAAAGTTAAGCCAAAGCGTCTCGATCGCCCCCAGGCGCTTGGACCCAGTAAAGGTCATAAACCTATTGAACCTAGTGTTCGTTTTTTAAAAATAAGTTTGGTCTTAGTTAGTTATTTGATGCTAAAAACAAAACAAAACAAAAAACGTGAGTTTGACGTCATAATTGACAGCTGTGATTGACAGCTTCTCTGAGCGAAGTAGTCACTGAAGCACCTACGGATATTTTGGGGGGATTTTCGGGAGGAGATTGGAGCTTCAACTTTAATTTCTACATGTCCATAACTGTTTATTTCACTCAGTAAACTATGTACTAATCGTTTCTGCGGGAGTTTGGGCGGGACCTTGGTATCGCGACTTCACGTTCACTACTGCGCAGAATCAGGTCCCAAATCAGCGCAAGATGTCAGAGACATATTGGGACATTGGCGGCTTCACTTTTCACCAATCGAAGAGAGTGAAGGTGCGTCGTCCATCTTTTTTTACAGTCTATGGCTAAAGCCTGCAGAAAGGGGCGGGGCTACACATATTGCTCCACTCCATACCTACTCTGATTGGCTGGATATTCTTTCATAGGAATACATGATAGAACGTGTTCGAAGTCGTGTAGGACTGAGTATGTCACTCAAATCTATATGAACTGAAATAGTTTCACAAAGCCTTCATTGCACGGAAGAAAACCCGTATCCCGCAATGTCCCCTGAAATCGTTGGTTTGCTAAATTAAGCTGGTCTTTAGGCTAACGCATGAACAACCCCACAACATTTAAACAAAAGTGTATAGGTTGATAATTCACAGCAGGAGGTCAGGTCTGAATTATGAATTAAATGATTCATGAGATGTGATTACTTCAAATCACCATAGTAAGAGAAAGGAAATGAAAAAGATATATCAGTATCGTTTTAATTTAAATAACATAGCAAGGCTTATTTTACAGAAAAAGGTGTTTTTGGTTTTTACAAGCCATGTCAGGTGCAGTTGTATGATAAATGACACAACAGGGTAACACCGTGTCCTAACCAGACGTGATGCAATAAGATTCCAGGAACAAACAATTTGCGACAACGAGATGAGTCAAAATCAATCAAAACCCACAGCCAATCAGAACAGCGTGTGGGCGGAGTCTTGCGGCGAGTGCACAGCACCAGAGAGTAATCCTGACGGCACTGCAAGCAAACGGATAAGTAGCTACAAAATCAAATTCTCAAATATTACACCATTTAAACATTGTTAAAAATACACACTGAGTTACTAAAACAATCTTTGTCAAAGAATACACTTGTTTGTTCACAGTTTGAACATTCTTGTTTCCATTTGTTTAATTTCAAGATCTGAGGTGAATTATCCATTGTTGCTTTTACAGCTACAAAGCTGGAGCACTAAATGGTATTCAAAGTCACATTACACGCTTTTATCATTAAATAAAGCACATAAACAGTACCTGAGATTATCATCGCCACACTTTGTGTTTGTTGTTCCAGCGCGTTAGGACAATCCAGTCATACTGGTTAGGACAAAAACACTGATTAACATGGAAAATATACATTTTATCGCGTCACAGCGTCGCATGTAGTTAGGACACGGTGTAATGTGTCTGCCATGTTAAATTCATTTTTATGAAACTTTCTTTTTATTCACAACATTGAAATAGTAAACAAATGTGGTTCCTCATTATAAATGGAAGAAATCGAGATCTTCTTCAAGACCCAATAGTGATGTCCTTTTCGTGAGTGAATCTTTTCAACCGATTCTTTTCAATCAACTGGTTCATAAAAAAACTTAACTATGTCTGAAAGCTGCTGTGTGACAGGGTGTACAGCAAAAAGCAAAAAAAAATGAGCTAGAAATGTTTACATTTACATTTACATTTAGTCATTTAGCAGACGCCTTTCTCCAAAGCGACTTACAAATTAGGACAAAATTCAGCGAGTCATCATAAAGAGGCAAAAGCAACAACAACGCAAGAAGTGCTCAAAGTACGAAGTTCAGGTATTATTCAGAGTAGCATAAGCCTGATAAGTGATGTTACAAAGGGAAAGGAAAATTATTTTTTTAATTTTTTTTTTTTTTTTTTTTTTTTTTTTTTATAAGGTTAAGTGCTCACGGAAGAGATTTGTTTTCAGCTGTCTTTTGAATGTTGTCAGGGATTCTGCATTCCGGATGAGGGTGGGGAGAGCGTTCCACCAGCATGGAACTGTGAATGAGAATGTTCTGGAAAGTGATTTTGTGGCTTTCTGTGATGGAACCACGAGACGTCGCTCGTTGACCGATCGTAGGTGTCTGGTAGGGATGTAGACTCGTAGGAGTGAGTGAAAGTAGGAGGGAGCTGAGCCTGTGATAGTTCTGTAAGCAAGCGTCAGTGCCTTGAACTTGATGCGAGCAGCGAGAGGTAGCCAGTGCAGAGAGATGAACAGAGGAGTGACGTGGGCCCTCTTGGGCTCGTTGAAGATAAGACGAGCTGCAGCATTCTGGATCATCTGTAGGGTTTTGGTTGCACATGCTGGAAGTCCAGCCAGAAGAGCATTGCAGTAGTCAAGCCTAGAGATGACCAGGGCCTGGACGATGAGTTGTGTTGCATGCTCAGTTAGGAAAGGCCTGATTTTCCTGATGTTGTGCAGTGCAAACCTGCATGATCGAGCTGTCTTTGAAATGTGATCTGTGAAGGTCAGCTGGTCATCAAACGTTACTCCAAGATTTCTGACCGATCTTGATGGGGTGATTAATGATGACTCTAGCTGGATGGTGAAGTCGTGCTGTAGAGACGGATTGGCAGGGAGGACGAGAAGCTCAGTCTTTGCCAGGTTGAGCTGCAGGTGATGTTCCTTCATCCATGTGGAGATGTCCGCCAGACAGCTTGAGACCCGTGCAGCTACTGTGGGATCATCTGGTTGAAAGGAGAGGAAGAGCTGCGTGTCATCAGCATAGCAGTGGTAGGAAAAACCGTGTGCCTGTATGATGTGTCCCAGTGATGTGGTGTAGATGGAGAAGAGGAGGGGACCAAGAACTGAACCCTGGGGAACCCCTGTGGTCAGCTGATGTGCTCTGGATACCTCACCTCTCCATGCGACCTTGAAGGACCTACCTGTGAGATAGGACTCAAACCAGTGGAGTGAAGTTCCTGTGATGCCCAGTGATGAGAGGGTGGACATAAGGATCTGATGATTCACCGTGTCGAAGGCAGCAGACAGATCCAGGAGAATGAGGACTGAAGATTTGGAAGCAGCTTTTGCGATCCGTAGGGCTTCTGTGACTGACAGTAATGCAGTCTCAGTTGAATGTCCTTTCTTGAAGCCAGATTGGTTGACATCCAGCTGGTTGTTTAGAGACAAGAAGGATGTTAGTTGGTTGAAGACAGCTCTTTCAAGTGTCTTCGCAATGAATGGTAGGAGAGAGATAGGTCTGTAATTGTCTACAAATGATGTGTTTAGCGTTGGTTTTTTGAGCAGTGGAGTAACCCGAGCCTGCTTGAATGCTGTAGGGAAGGTGCCAGTATGGAGGGATGAGTTGATGATGTGTGTGAGTGATGGTAGAAGTGTGGGAGAGATGGCTTGTAGAAGGTGTGAGGGGATGGGGTCAAGCGGGCAGGTGGTAGGGTGACTGGAGAGGAGAAGTGTAGATACTTCTTCCTCGGTTAGCGAAGAAAAGGAGGACAGAGGGATATTGGCTGTGGAAGGGGTCGGTCTGGGTTCCTGTGTGTGTGGAGCTGAGAATTGACTGCTGATAGCTGTTGTTTTCTTGGTGAAGAAGTGCGCAAAATCGTCAGCAGTTAAGGAGGAGGCGGGTGGTGGTGTAGGTGGACAGAGGAGAGAGTTGAATGTCTTGAAGAGTAGTCGTGTGTTGGAGGAGCTGTTGATCTTGTTGTGGAAGTATGAAGATTTTGCAGCATGAACATCGACAGAAAAGGAGGAGAGGAGAGATTGATACATACTCAGGTCAGATGCGTCTTTTGATTTGTGCCATTTCCTCTCCGCTGCCCTGAGTTCGGTCCGGTGTTCACGAAGAACCTCAGATAACCAGGGGTTAGAGGGAGTAGCGCGTGCTGGCCTGGAGGAGAGGGGGCAGATAATGTCTAGAGAAGAGATTAGAGTGGAGCATAAGGTGTCCGTTGCGGTATTCACATCCAGAGATGAGAATTGTGAGGGTGGGGGAAGAGAGGATGACACGGCAGAGGAAAGATGGGAGGGGGAAAGTGAGCGCAGGTTTCGTCTGAAAGTGACTGGTGGTGGGGGTGGTGGTGCAGGGGTAGAGAGTTGTAGACTGAAAGTAATGAGGAAATGATCTGAAACGTGGAGAGGTGTCACCAGGATGTTTTCTGTGGTGCAGTTGCGTGTGTAAACCAGGTCCAGTTGGTTGCCTGATTTGTGAGTACCTGTGGTGATGAGTCGTTTGAGATCGAAAGAGGCTAGGAGTGAGGTGAAGTCTGTTGCATGTGGCTTTTCGAGATGAATGTTGAAGTCACCGAAGACTAGAAGTGGGGTGCCGTCCTCAGGGAAAGTGGACAGCAGCACATCCAGCTCATCTACAAAGTTACCCAGCTGACCTGGGGGGCGATAAATGACTACAATATGGATTTTAATGGGAGTTGTAAGTGTAATAGCATGATATTCAAATGAGTTGTTGTTGCATAGAGAAGAGAGCGTGGAGTATTTGTAATTGTTAGAAACGAGAAGCCCTGTACCCCCACCTCTCCCAGACTGGCGCGGGGAGTGGGAGAAGGAGAAATTGCTAGAGAGAGCAGCAGGGGTTGCTGAGTCTTCTGGACGGATCCAGGTCTCAGTCAGCCCCAAGATACTAAGAGTAGAATGAGATGCAAAGGCTGGAATGAAGTCAGCTTTATTGACTGCTGACTGACAATTCCATAGACCCACGGAAAGAGAGAGAGGAGTGTGTGAGGATGTGAGGATGGGACGCAGATTGGCAGTATTGCGCTGTCTATTGCGCGTGATGAAAGGACGTTGCCGAGAGATAACAGGAATGTATTGAAAGCACATGTTGATGAAGGTGAACAATAAGATAAGTAGAGGGAAAAAGAAGGGAAGAGGAGATACTTAAGTGCCTTTCTGGTGTCCTTGCTCGGTGGAGTCGCGCAGGTAGAGTCGCTGGTCTTTACCCGAGTCGGTCTTCACACGAGGAGGCTGAACACGAGAGCTGAATGCTTCCGCTGACGCTTCCGCGGCAGCGTGCAAATTACACAGATATACAGATAATGCTCTCACCGCTTGAGTGAGTACAGCTGTTTCGTTCGGGCAATTAAGTCAATAACGGCAAAATGTGTCAAATCTAAAGTGCTAGGAGCAACGGCTTAAGTTACGTGCAAATTAGGTTGCTATAAACAGTTACATGTGTTTCGTTCGCGGCTATTTCTCTAAAGTGCCAATGCGTCTAACTGAAATACAGGATTATGTCAAATTAAAATTACAAAAGAACAAGAAAATCGAAGATGGCCTTACCTTGACTAAAATACAGCACTGAAAAATCAGGAGAACAAGGTATTCTAGAGAAAACCACTTGCGAGCTGCGTGCTAAATGTTTTTATGAGCTACCGAAACGTAAAAGCCAGCCTTTAAGGAGACAAAAGTGGATACAGGCAATAAGAAATGAAGCATCAGCTGGAATGAATGGGTAAATTGTGGGATCCTGACACTCAGTATGCACTAAAAATACACTACGTGTGCAGTAAACATTTTGTCACTGGTAAGTTAAATATCCAAATGTCAGTTTTATATATTATATTTCTGTAAGAGCTATCCTGTCGTCGAGTACGTTCCCCTCCAGTGAGCTCAAGTTAGTTCTCAGAGTAATGACACATTGCTCTGTCTCGATTGCCTGTATCCACTTTTGTGTCCTTAAACGCTCTTTTTTTGGGTGGTTGACAGCTTATAAAAACATATATACATATGAATATATATATATATATATATATATATATATATACAGTATATATATATATATACATTTTTTTTCTTTTTTTACCTTGTTTGCTGTACACCTTGTCACAAAGCAGCTTTTAGACATTGTTTTGTTTTTTTGTGATAAGTCAGAAATGACAAGGAGGAAGCTTCACGCAATACAAAGTCAATGGAGACGGTCCCCCCTGTCTCTATGTTCTGTGGGCGGGGATTATTTAAATGAGTGACATTGTGACATCACAAAATCTGGAAGAAGTGAAATGTTTTCTGTTAAAGAAAATATCTCCCTTTGGACTTAGAGCTTTGTAACCTTGCTGTTTTTTTCTAATGCTCAAACCGCAACATTACACACTAAATATAGTTTAAAAAAGTGAAAAAGCATAATAATTAATATCTATAAGCTAGTGTGCTCCAAAACAATGACAATTCTAAAATTCGCATTTAGAAGATGTAAGCATTCAAAACGGACAGTCTCTCACTTCCGCCAATATGAATCAGTGATTTTCTCATCAGATTTTATGTCCAATCAAATGCTCTCTAGAATCTGAAGCTCCGCCCCCTACATTATAAACAGACACTGAAGCTGAAATCGGTCACTTGTTCACACATTTACTGTTTTATACATGGTTAATATCACAAAGTGCACTATGTAGGGGATAGAGAACGATTCAGTGTAAATATGCTTTCCATTGGGGCGAATGAACTGTGATTTCACATTAGTGTCCGTGAACCGCCGCAGATCAGAAAACGTATCGGACCTGTTTGACTTCTGCACAGAATGCTGTATTATAAAGTGATATACAGGAGTTTCGGAGGAGAAACGGTTAGAGATTTGAAGGAAACTGGAGCTTTTCCAAGATCAATGGCTCTGGCTGAACTGTGATATAAACTAAACGCTATTAGCTATTTAAAAAAGGGGAGGGGCTGTTCGAAATGCCCCGCCCTCTCTTCCTGTTTCAGTGGAAATTACGTCAACACATGAATAATGCTGCTCGTTTCAAGGCACTTCGGTGGGACTTTAAGGCTAAAAGTTGCTCCTAACGTGGAAATTTAGGAGCAAGTCCTAAAAATTGTAGGTGTGGTGTTCCCAATTTTAGGACTCGGAAAAGTTTTCATTTAAGATAATATTCCAATATATTTACTTGGTTGCGACACTGATTGATGCTTCGGATAATTTCTCTTAGGGATGTAGGAGTCCTCAGGATGACTTTTAAGCAGTTTAGGAGCTTCTTTTAGCGTTAAAATGCTTTGTGAATAAGTCTTACATTTATGAGTGACACTACCCTAATTTGCTTCTATATTTCTGCATTAGGAACAACTTTTAGGCTTATGATTATTTTTTTATTTTTTTGTATATGGCCCATATTCATTAAAAAGTAAATCTCCAACATTTTCTTTTGGCCAGTATTGTACCTTAATTATGTAACTACTAATAAAAGTAACCCAAGTTAAGATTCATTGATTGGTTTGAGTGTGGTTTTTGAGGCGGGGAAAATCTTAATGGACTTTTCACTCCTTTCCTCCACTTCTGCAGTTATCTTTCTCTGTTTGCATTCACTCATTTCCCAAAGTCATCTTGAATGTTGAAATTTTAATACAATTGAAAAATTTGAGAGAACATCGCACAAGCTGAGCATGGAACTTCATTTATACTATTGTAATTCTCTTCCCATTGATGCAGTGATTGCAACAAGAAATCAGTTATTCGGTTTCAAAGGAAGAGGAGAATATAAATGTATATATATAAAAAATATATATAAAAAAACGATTTTTCATGTCAATTAATGATCTTTTATAATTTTGTTGCTAACACTTATGTCCTAAACACCTTGTGAAACTTTAAATTGGGTTTATATAATCCCTCTATATTTGTGACAATCTTGTAATTGATCATACTTGAGTCACACAGACTTCAACATTCAGTCGGCAAAACACAACAATGGTAACAATTATATTTTATTTAAAGTAAATGATCAAGTACTCTCTACAGTTCTTTTTTAGTTACTAGAACTCTTGTGTAAGTGAACTATACTAACTACGCATTTATCAGTACCACATACTATTCAACTTGTTTTTTTTAAGGCAATCGGTTTGCATGCTTTTTTTAAGTAAGTCCAACTAATTCGATTTTACAGTATACTCACATAAAATCGTGCTTCTCATAGTTGTACTACCTCATGAGACTTAATTGGAGTTAAAATAGACACAAATAAGACAACTACAAAGGTAATGTGGACATTGTTTGGTCTTGGAAGAATGTTATATCTTGGCTCATTTGAGCACAGTTCACATCATTGAGTTTTCTTCGGAAAAGCAACATATGCTCATTGGAAAAATATCGTTTCAAGTGCAATTTTCTTTCCAGTTTTTATATATAAACAGGAATTGCTGCTTGCCATTGCTGGTCTGTGACAGGTAGCAGAGAATTTAATATGTAGGTACGGTATAGCAATTGTTGTTGATTACTGTGACGTCTGTGCTTTTTCTATTTTGGAAAGGTCAAGAGCGCCAATGAAAGTGTAGTGACAGATGTGGTCTGCAATAGACCTTTCCAGATCATTTTCACAAGATTTGGCCTGTTGTAAACCAATTCTTCATATCACATGTAATATTATAAATATGCTTTTATAAATAATACTCGCCAGCAGAACACAGCCTGATTGCTTCAAACCTGTAATAATCGACTTTTTTTTTTTTTCATTGAAAGCTCAGAATAAAGTTTTGTACAAATACATGTATAATGCCAAACATGTTAAAGATTTGCACCCAGGCATTCAAATGATTTACATAACAAACCATTTACACACAAGGGCCCTGTAGAAAATCCTGCTGTGATCTGATTGGCTGACTGAGTCTTGATAAAGATCACCTGTGGCCCCTTACTAATTATGCTTCAGTCTCCTCTTGTTTGAACCAAAAAGCTGTCGTTCAGACATGGCTTGTGTGGAATTGTTGCATTGTTGACCATGTACGTTTCCTTTTTGATTGTTTGTTTAGTTTAAAGTATTATGTGTTTGTTATGATATATTGAATTCTAGTTATGTTTAGTAGCTCTTTGACGTTATACTCATTTGATTGCTAAAGCTGATTTCAGATGTATGATTTAAGATTACAATTGTGTTTGTATTCATTAATGGTTTTGTTTATGGGTTTTAGAAACCAACAATTACCATCACTGCCATCTGTGAAATGTCTACTCCTATATGTCACCACCAATAAACTGGGAAAAGTAATTGATGACTGAATGAGTTTTAATGGACCCACCATTCCAGTAGCAACAGCCAAATCAGCCTAGAATTTCTGCTAAATTTCTACAGGCCCTATCTTGCACCCAGCGCAATTGACTTTGTACACCGACGCATGTATCATTCCTATTTTGCACCCGACGCACAGTGGACTTTTCCCTCCACAGACGCACGTCAGTAAATTAGGGAATGAACTTGCGCTCCCGGGGGCGATTCAGTGAAAAGAGGAGGCGTGTTCCGGCGCAAACGTTCCCTGGTGCTGTTTTACAGGTTTAGAAAACAATTCCGCCACTGACTTTAGACTAGGTTTTTCCTGGTCAGTGGCGGAATTGTTTGCGTTCAGATGCTATTTTAAGGGCGCATGCTTGGCCATAATGTAGCGTGTGCACAACGCACATACACTTTGATTCTCTCATCTACACAGAAGCAGCTGTTTTCATTTTTGCAAATCATACATTATTACAAGCAGGGCCGGACTGGGACACAATTTCAGGCCGGGAATCCCACACCCATCCAGGCCATCCCATGGACCCAAATAAAATGTAGAAACACGGACAACCCTATTTTTTCCTAAATTACATTTATTGGTCTAAATCCTTAGGCTGGGGCCGTGTAAAAAAATTAAAGGCTTTCTCTTGAACAGTATCCTCACTTCCCTTTTCCTTCTCTTCATTTACCCTAATATCTCTCTGTCTCTCACTTCCACCAGTATCATCAGCCTCATACACTAATTCAAGTGGAGTACTAGTGTTATATATATATGTGTGTATGTATGCATGTATAAAGTGTGCGTGTTTTTCTTGCACCTGTCTCTTCTTCACCTGTCACTTGTTCTGGCCTCATGTTACAAACAGAACTGTCCTCCACAGTAAAACAACCACCTTATTGTAATTTGTTTGCCCAGAATCTACATTTATGTCAGTAAAAAATCAAAGTATTATATTTATGACAAAATGTTGTTGTTTTCATCTTAAAATTACTTAAATATCCAACATTTAGCAACACTAGGCTATATTTCATACAATATGTAAAAAAAAAAAAAAAAAAATCTTATTTTGCTTCTACATGTGATCTCACTCCCTGGCTGAATGTGTGATAATTGCACCACAGCTAGTGCTAGGTTGACTGTCTCCACCTTCATTTGATTAAAAAAAATTTAAAGTTTTAAACCTCACAAATGGGCAGACGTAATTTTCTAAATTGTCTAATAAAATGTTATTGCATTATTTTTTGTTGATGTCTGCACTATCACTCCTGTCTCCCTGCTCCCAGTACCACATAAATGTTAATATTTGTCTGCTAAATTACTAATGTAACTTTACACTAAATAATATTAATCTCCTTGAGCATACAGTATTTGAGTGACTAATAGGGGCTTACTACCGCTTACATTTGCTAGTATTTCAATACTAAGTTAACGAAGAAAAAAGTATATTTACAGATGAAACTGACCTGCACTTGAAGCCCTGAACAGGTCATTCATTTTGCAACATTTTGCTGCTTGTTCTCTGAGTGCTTTCTTTTTCGCTGTCCTTTCCCTCTCTGCTCCACCTGGCTGTTTTCTCTCCATCATCGGGCGCTGCTCGCATTTTCTGTTTAACCGTTTGGCTGATGCTTAAAGTGGAATCGTAGCCTTGCCAGTCAAGACTAACAGATTCATGATTTTATTTTATAATAATAATTTTATTGAATGACGAATTCGAAAATGATCACTGGACACTGGTAAAGGTAGTAGTATATTTTTTTAATAAAAAACGCTGGCTGGCAGCAGGCCAAATTAGTCGGCAGGCCACCGGGAATTCTCCCGGTGCTCCCGATGGCCAGTCCGGGCCTGATTACAAGGAAAAATATTAACACATGAGGGAAATCATTGTTGTGTCCATGAAGATGTGAAAAAATAGGCATAAATCTAGCTTACACATTTACCCAAATTATTATACGCCTGTTTAACCGAAGCTAATTTGAGTGTGTTTCTCCATCCCCAATGTCACTTCTCTGTGTTTTACGGCCCTGACGAGAACGTCGGTCTCCTCGGCTGTGAACCGCTCCTGGCGTGCGTCTGGCAAATCCACCGTTATAATAGCAATCCACCATGGAACAAGCGCGCCTGCTCTTAAAGGGAATGTGAGATGACGCTCTGATTGGTTTATTTCATGTTTTGCCCAGACCACACCTATGAATAATGAAGCTACTTCAGACCAACACATTTTAGATTTGCGTCGGATCCGAGATCCACCCACAAAGTTACTTGCGTTTCGCGCTTGATACTTGCGTTTCAGATCGTTAAAATAGGGCCCAATATCTGTTTATGCATCAAGGGATCTATTATATTGACTTCATTTCAAACAGAACATTTCTGGAGAAACTGAATGCAGCGTCAGTGTCTCAGCATCAATGGCAGGTGGTTTTATGAGGGAGGTATTTTTACATTCTGCTTCCATAGAGCTATGTATGGAAGCTTGTTTCCACCACAGAATAAGAAATTAAAACGGTAACTGAGACTTTATCTGACAATTCTGACTTTTTTCTTACAATTGCGAGTTTACATCTTGCAATTCTGACTTTTTTTCCTTTGAATTGCGAGTTTATATATCACAATTCTGACTTTATATCTTGTAATTCTGAGAAATAAAGTCAGAATTGCTAGATGTAAACTCGCAATTGTGAGATAAAAAGTTGCAATTTCCTTTTAAAATGTTTTATTCTGTGGCGGAAACAAGCTTCAATAGCAATGCAAACAAGATGAGGCACCAATTTTCCTGTGTGTTAAAGCGATAACATATAGGCACTACAAGCCACCGCACTTTTGTTTTCATTTTATGGGGTATTTAAGTTCAATGAGTGTGAGCCAAGTGAAAAATGACATTCTGATGTTCTTTTAGCAATTTCTTGACAAACGTAGGGATGATGAGCATTCAGCTGTCCTTCAGGGAGTCAGTGACGGCAGGGGTTTGATTTGTGTTAAAAGCAGAGGCGGCAGACCAGAACACTACATGTTCAATGACTCTGAAGGTTACACCGGCACACGGCGTTCTCATCCGCACACCGGACCACCGACTGAGTCACCACTGATGGACTGTGAGTGCTGTGGCATCAAATGTCTGAAACAGACTGAGAATGGCCATCATGTCGATAGAGGAGTGTGCAAACTGCCTGGATTCATAAGAATTTACAAGAGCAGCCAGGGCAGATGGGAGTCAGATTAGAGGTCTTCTAATGGCTTGAGGAGCAATGTGTGAACCTGATTCAGCTCATCTGTTTGCTCCTCATGCTGGTGCATCACAAAGCAGATCTTCAAGGATGTCAAGTTCATAGAAATGCACTTTTGCATTCATGTTGATTTCTAAAAAAAGAACTAATTACAAATCTGGGACCCACTTTTTCAGATGATATTGAAAACAACTACAATGTACTAATATTTAAATGACAAAATTAGACTCAATGTCAGGGTTATGTTCTGCTTGCTTTGTGTTCTTGTTTTGGTTTTACCTGCATGCCTGGACACCTGTCTGTGTGCTTTGAGCTAGTTGGTTACTAATTATAGTCAGCAGGGGTGGAAAGAGTAGGCCTACTGGAAAAATATAAAAGTAAAAGAGTCCTTACTTTCCAAAAATATATGGTGTAGAGTAAAAATTAAATGTCCAAAAACGATTTGAGTAAGGGTAAAAGAGTAGCTTGTTTGAAAGTACTCATGAGTAGTGAGAACTGAGCTGTGGATTATAATAAACACTGTACAATGCAATCTAAAAATGTAGAAAACAGTGCACGTACTGTAATTCATTCACATTATTTTTTGTTGTTTGTCAGAAAGAATGAAGAATATCTATCATTCAACAGTTTTAATTTTGACTGCCAACTTAAAAAAAAAAAAATGAAATACATCAAAACAACTTGGAAAGACTATTACAGAGATGAAAAGATGACAAAGTTATTTAAGTTAAGGCATTAATAAACACTAAGCAAGCTATGGTTGCACATAAAATATCAATGTTCAGACAGTGCAAAGAATATAAAAACCTTTAGAAACTCATATGATAGTTCAGCATCACACACCAGAGGTGTGGGCTAAGAAGACAGAGATTAAAAAGAGTCAAATTCTCTCCAAAACAATGCCAGTTTTAGCGTTTTGTGATAAAGGAATGAATCACTCACTTAACAGTTTACCTCCCCTAATGCACTGAAATGGGCTAAGATAGTGAGCTAACACGAATGTAATTCCATTTCATTGAGTTTGGTCAAAAAAAAAGAGAGAAAAAAAGAGAGTTCTTTGGGCCAGATCTGGCAGCGCTTTGCTTGGCATGTGAGCTATATCGTTCCAGTTGTGTCATCAGATTTTCTACTGAAGAAGCCCTCGTTGGCAGCAAGAGGAGCTTGGCAGTGAACATAGCATCATGATGTGAACGTAGCATCTTGTTTCCTATTTGGAGAACATGGGTTACGCAGTTAACCCGAGACGTTTTTGAAAGTAGTTCACAATCCTATTGCTTTTACTAATCAGGCTTTCACTGAGTGGACTGCTTATGTCAATCCATGCAAGGGTTTCAAAGTGATTGCATAGACCTCTTTTCAAATGAAATCAAATGAAATCAAATGAAATCAAATGAAATCAAATCAAATCAAATCAAATCAAATCAAATCAAATCAAATCAAATTTTATTTATAGAGCACATTTAAAATCAACCTTGGTTGGCCAAAGTGCTGTACATGAAACAAAAACAGAAAAGGCAAAAATGGATAGAAAAATTAAAATTAAAATTAAGACAAGAAACGCAGTAGAATTACAAAGAATTGAAAGCACAAGAGAAAAGTTGAGTTTTAAGCATGGATTTAAATTCAGCTAATGTAGAAGCAGTTCTAACATGTAGTGGCAGGTTATTCCACATCTTAGGGCCAGCCACTGCAAAAGCTCGATCTCCTCTGCATCGTAAGCGAGATCGAGGGACAGACAGAAGATGTTGATCTCTTGACCTAATGGCTCGTTTCCACTGAGCGGTAAGGTACGGTACGGTTCGTAATTAATTAAAAATAATTCTGTTTCCACTGTCAAAAGTTGTGAATGATACCAAAATGCCGAACCGTACCGTACCACTTTTTCGGTACTCTTCCGTTGGGGTACCTAGCACAGTGGTACGGTACTAAAGGGTGAAGCTAGACTCACTGCAGGACGTTGATTGGTTGACAGAGTATCGTCACTTGCGCGTGCTACAAGGGGAATGACAACAAAAGAAGCGCCATTTTTTAATATACAGTTGAAATATAATACTACTGTTATTGTGTCACGAAATGTAGTTTTAAGAGTTTTTCAGGCGAGAATGTAGAATGTAGTTTAAAGGGATACTTCAGGATTTAGCATTAAGCTTTGTATTAGTAGAAAACCTGTAGTATTTTCGAATTACCGTGCTTTCCACCCTCATATCCCCCTGAGATGAGAGATTTATGTATTTTTTGTCTGGAAAAAATCCAAAGGATTTTTTGGCCAGAGGCTAAAGACTACAGCCACTAGTAGGAGCTGTCCCGCATGTTTTCAACCCGCCCATAGGAGGTGGGATCTCACTCACAGAATGTACACATAGTATCAGCCATCTTTTTTTTGGAAGCTAAGCTAGCAGGCTCTTGTTCTGTGGAGAAAGCTGAGTAGTAGGAGAAAGCTGAGTAGTAGGGGTTACCATACTCTTTTTCCCGGACATGTCCGGCCGTCGAGATCGTCCAAAATGTCCGGGATTCGGCTTTTGCTTTCTGCAGTCGCCATTCATTGTTTACATGCACACCTTTTGTTTCAATCTAACTGAATTCATTCCGATTGGTGATTCTGAATGTAGTGTTTACATGAACGCTAAACAAGTGATCGGTTGATGTGTGTTTTAACATTGCTAAGAAAAATTCCCGCTCCTCCGTGAGAGATACGAGACCGGTGCGTCTCAGTAATCATGCCACCGGCCTCGCGCCGTTCTCCCGCGCCCCTCAGCCTCGTCCTGCTCGCCACAGTAAACATAATGAATGGCGACTGTAGAACGCAAAAGCCGAATCCCGGACATTTTGGGCAATCTCGAAATCCCGGGCAAACTCGTCATGGAGACTCACTAGTAGCCTAGCCTTCTTCTTTTCAACTGCGCTCTCTTACCGGTAGGCGTGGCTTGGGAGTGGCCTCCTAGGACAGCGAAGCAAGTGCATTTTTGGAGTTGTTGTCTTTCATCCACATAAGCCAAAAATACATTTTCTGGCTTTTCTCAGTCTAGAAAGCTCCAAATTAAAAAAATTATTTCACATTTCTTCTACATAAATGACCCATTTAAAATACACATTCATCTTTCCAGAGGTGAAGTATCCCTTTAAAGCTCAAATCTGTGGTTTATTTATAAAGATTTATGAAAATTTTATCCAGGTTGTGAGATCCAGGCGATCACCAGGCGCTCGGCGCTCATGTACCCCGCCTGGAACAGCCTTTCCTTGGCTAGTCGTTCTGACATTTGCCGCTGACTCTGACGTCTCTGTAGTGGTTAAACATGAGATATAATTTGTCTTGTGTAGACCTAACGGGTGAAATTTGGTCTCGTGAATCTATAATTTGTTCCCTGGCCAATCGTTTTGGCTGAGGGCTAAGTGAAGTTTCATAACTGTATATATTTAAGCTATTTAACTTTCCGTTGTAAGGTTAGACTAGAGCGCTGACTTTGTATGTTTGATTGAATTGTTTGCTTTATTTCTTATTGTATAGCTTCTTGTACCTTTTACTTATACTTTTATAATGGCTAATATTGATAAAACTGAAATTTAACTAAAAGAGACTGGGTTAAGTTTTGTCATTTAAAATTTTCTTACAGTTAGGGACTGTTCGTTTTTTTATTTAAGGGGCCACCGGAGGAGTTTTGAGATCTGTCGTCAAAAAAGACATGACCCTCCCTTCGCCAGCAATACATTTTTCTATGACCCTCCAAAATGTTTGTGAAAAAAGGCATGAACCCTCCCCGATAATTTATTGATTAGCCTACTTCTGTACTGGTTTGCGCTTGGCAAAGATGTTCAGATAGCCATTGCTTTTTTTTTGTTTTTGTTTTTTTAAACCATAAACTCTTGCTTTCTCATCTTACTAGGGCTGTAACGATAGACCAAACCATACGATTCGGTTCGTATCACGATTTTTGATTTTAGATTTAAAAAAAATCATGTTTTCGGTGCTGATGTTTGTGACTCGTTCAACATGTGGGTGGCGCTGCCAACAAAGCATCTAAAAGCTGTCACAAAGAACCAGCAAAAGTAATGATTATTAATATGTCAAATATAGCAAGGAAACATTTTAATTGTTCATTAATAAACAAGTGTTTTCTGTGTCGACTGCAAAGATGAAGTTGACGATGCGTCGCGATCTTCTCAGAACGCGCCAGAGAGAAATGCACATTTCATAAGCAGAAAGCAGTCTGTTTTCCTTCGTTTTGAATTGTTCTGTTTAAAAGTAGACATTTCAAGCTTTCTATATATTTCTCAGGTCTGTGAGGCAAGTAGCATACCTTACGCTGAGTTTCGGTTCATTTATGAGACAAGAGTCCAGTTCACTCGCCCGCGCCTCCGTGATTATCTATTTTCTACTATATTTACTTCTTATTTATTAAATCCAGATGAAACATTGATTAAAATTAAGATACAATTAATAAAAAAACGAAATTCACTTTAAAGAAAGGCTTTGTGCTTTCTGTTTGAGGTCTCTGTGAAATTTTTAAAGTCGCTCTCAGAGCAGTCATGTCCGTAATGGAGAACTGTCACGCCCGTAATATATATATATATATTTTTTTTTTTACATAAATGCGAACACTTATTACTAAAACATATTTTGCCACCTAAAAGTTAAAGATTTTTTTGTGTCACGTCACGTCACGTGTATTTCCCTCATATTAAATATAAAATTTAATGTGTAGACTGATATTTATCTAATGTCTTGACTCCTTTATTTTTCTAATGTCTTGACTCCAAAATATTGGTATTAAATGCATTTTCTGAGAATTTATATTTCAAGTTTTGACTGCAAATGTTACGTCTATAACACTGGAATCGCCCAATTTTAACAAATTTATCCTCAACTAGTTTTTGTGGTGTAGGTCTACGTATTTTATTATGTTAACTTAAATAATACTCATGGTAATTTAAAGATGTGGTAGCCCTACATCTTACACATCGTGGAAACAAAATAAGAATGGAACTAAAATATGGTAGTATCGTGCTACAGCGCACATTCTATCAGCAGCAGTTCTGGTGCCTCAGTCGCAATACTGTAAAACTCGACGTTCACTTCACATGTTAATGCAGTGGTAGAGTTACACTCACAGGACACTGTGCACTTATTCGCAATCACAAAAGTTCATTATTTGCTCGTGCTTTAAAGCTTTGCCGGGTAAACATTTCATTGGCATTCTGTTCTGACATGATGCATTTTTTCTAAGCGCGAACTGAAGTGCGCGCGCACTGTCAAACAGCGCCAAACTGGATTTTTGTTGGGTCAGACCCATCTGATATCGAAGGGGGGCTGATAACGCGAGATCAACATGGAGCTAAATGGAAAAAAAATATCACCAAACCAGCCACTTTGAAATGTTGCTCTTTTCATGTATATAAAAGTTGGGTGACCCTCCCCCTAGACTAAAAAAAGTTGAATGACCCTCCCCTCAACAAAGAATAAAAAGACATGACCCTCCCCTATTTTCCTCCGGTGGCCCCTTCCATAAATACCTAACGGTCCCTTAATATAATCACTGTAATGTTGTTTACTGCAACATCTGTTGTTTAGTACAAATACACATATTTCCTGGAGCATATTAAAATGTTTAATAGTTTTATATTATATTAAAAGAAAAGAGGCAGGGTTGTTTTAAATGCCTAATGTCGGCGCGTCTTGTGACAAACACGCCGAGAAGCAAGAACAAGATCTGCTGTGTCATCCATTGTTGTTTATGTCGCTTTCTTCTTCGCGTGGAAATTATATCGATCGCTTCTTTCCGGCATAGGCTACACCACGCCTATAAAGTAAGGGTACTGTTGGCAGTGGAAACGATTCCATAACGATTCATGGTATACCGACCCGAACCCTACCGTACTGTACCATACCACTCAGTGGAAACGAACCATAAGTGACCTGGGTGGATTGTTAGTGACAATTGAGTCAGAAAGATATTTAGGGGCTTGATTACAACAAGCTTTGTAGGTGAAAGTTAAGATTTTAAAGTCAATTCGATATCGAACTGGCAGCCAGTGCAGAGAGCACAGAATTGGGGTAATATGAGCACGTTTACAGCTGCCGGTGAGTAAACAGGCACCAACGTTTTAGACCATTAAATACGAGAAATTGCAGACAGAGGAAGCCCGACATATAGTGAGTTCCCTTTCAAGTGAACTTCGAGCTGCGTCGAGACGCGGTGGGAACGCCCTGCGTGATTGCGTCGTGAAGCACGTGTATAATCAGTCCAATGGAAAGACGAGACGTCATAGGCGGGTGACGTCATCGACCAGGAAACTATAAGGCAGCCCCGCTGACACAGATCGCGTTAGCTTCTGTGCCTTCAGCAAGCGATCTGTGTATTCTGTCCTTGTCATATTTATTGTTGTCTGTCAAGTTGCAATATATATATTATGTCAAAAGAGAGCAAGCAAGCGTTGTGTTGTTCCCTCCCCACGTTATATCACGGGTGGGGACACACACTTCAGCTTTGTGTTGCTTGTTTGGGAGTGGAGCATGCCAACAGTCAGTTCTCGAGGGGGCTGACTGTGAGCATTGCGAGAAGCTGTCCGTGAGGACGCTCCGCTCCCGCCGGCCGTTCTTCGAGGAGGACGGTTCGGTGCGCGCGCCCCGAGGCGCGGGTCCCGCTGCTGCCGAGGCACGGCGTCGACGCGCATCTTGGGGATCGCAAATGGTTCTAACAAACACCTGTTCGATCCAGTGCCTTATCTCGGGGAGAAGCACGCTCTGCGGTTTCTCCTCCCCGGGATGAGGCACTCATGCTGCGATTTCCAGTTCCGAGGAATTGGTATCGTTATAGTGTTTTTGTTTAAAAAATAAATAAAAGAAAAATATCAAAATAAGGCAGATGTTTATGAGTTTTCAATAAATAAATAAATAAATAAATAAGTCAGCTCATAACTCTGTTGAATAAAGAGGAGCTTATAAAAGGAGGTTTTATATAGTGCTGTTGCTAAGTTAAATATTACTGGCCAGCCGAACATATATGAGAGTGAAAATATAAGGAAAACTCTATATCTCAGCCTCCTCGTCGGGGAGTGCCGTTTTTTCCCTATCTCCACACTGAGGTGTCGAGATCGTGGAATAAACCGGTTTCTGTTTATGTGTTTTATCCCTAAACTTCTACTATAGTAATGTTATGGGTATTAAGTATCATGGTATGACAGTGCCTCGGGTTAAAGAGACGCTTGCGAGCTATCTCTCTCCCGTGTTGGCGTCATCATAACCCCGACGTTACCCACCAGCCACTATAAATAATAGATAATATTATTAGGCACCATTGGTAGGTAAAGTAAGCATGGATGAATGTGAGGACGATGTAACAGCACTGACGCTATTCGAGAATTGCGTCGCGCAACAGATAAACTATGCCGGGGAGGGACGGTTTCGAGAAATCGTTTCTCCTCGGCGTCCTCTGGGTGGCGACTCTCTGAGGAGGGTCGCAGCGCTGCCAGTTCGGTTGTTCCCTGCTGGTGGCCACGGAGTGATATATTTATATATATATATATATATATATATATATTATAGTTTTTCTGATGTATAGAAAAATTAAGATAAAATATGTCTTTTCTTCTGGACGCTCCGCTTTCAAAAAAACTAAGAAATAAACTCTTCAGCGGTGTTCCAAAGGTTTCTTCCTCACCGATCTAACGTTCCAGAGACTGCTGGGCGGGAGCAGTCTCAGCATAATTAAGCTCCTCGCAGCATAGAGTGCGGCAAAACAAGGATTCGCCATTCGGGCTCATCCACAATCGATGGGGACCTGGGTGGCGGTCACAGTCTAGCCAGTTAGAGATATGCAAGATCTGAGGACTGTTTTATCTCTAAAATAGCTAAAAATGGAAGAAGCCCTGACGCCGAGGCTGCAGGCTTCTGAGGGTGGTCCCCTCCGGGGTAGGGACGGTTTTGAGAAATCGTTTCTCCTCGGCGCCCTCTGGGGTGCGACTCTCTGAGGAGGGTCGCAACGCTGGCTTTTCGGTTTTCCTGCCGGTTCGCCGTTTCAGGACACCGAGGTGTCAGCGTCCCCAAACGATCCTCTGAGGAGGGACGTAGAGCAGTCAGTTCGGTTTCCCTGTCGGTTCGCCGTTTCAGGGCGCTGAGGTGCCTGCTTTTTCCAACGATCCTCCGAGGAGGGTCGTAGGAACAACGCTAGTTAGAGGTAGGCAAGATCTGAGGACTGTCGTTATCTCTAATAAAACTTAGACAAGAAGTCCTGACGCTGAGGCTATCAGGCTTCTGAAGGTTCCTCCGGGGCAGGGACGGTTTTGAGAAATCGTTTCTCCTCGGCACCCTCTGGGGTGCGACTCTCTGAGGAGGGTCGCAGCGCTGCCAGTTCGGTTGTTCCCTGCCGGTTCTCCGTTCAGGGCACCGAGGTGTCAGCGTCCCCATACGATCCTCCGAGGAGGGGCGTAGAATGGTCAGTTCGGTTGTTCCCTGCCGGTTCGCCGCTTCAGGGCACCAAAGTGACTGTTCAACCAAATCCAGAGGCCAGTCTCGAGAGACTGGTTCCCCTAGTAGAATTTCTGGCAGCGTGGAAACTACTGCCACATATTTCTCAGTGAGTCCTGCACACTACAGAAAAGGGTTTCAGAATTCAGTTCGGTTCTCGTCCGCCCAGATTTCTAGAGGTCCTCCCCACAGTGGTGGACCCCGAGCAGGCTCTGGTTATGGAGCAGGAAGTACTGACACTTCTGCAAAAGGAGCTATAGAAGGGGTTTCTCCTCCAAGCAGACAGTCAGGGTTTTACAGCCGTTACTTCATTGTTCCGAAAGAGGATGAGGGGTTGCGTCCTATTCTAGACCTGCGTCAATTAAACAGCAGGTTTCAGAATCTCAAGTTCAAAGTATGCTTACGCTAAAATGATTGTGTCACAGATTCAGTCCGAGGACTGGTTTGTCACAATAGACTTGAAGGACGCTTACTTATCTATCCATCCTCATCACAGGAGGTTCCTGAGGTTTGCTTTCGGGGGCGAAGCATACCAGTATTGGGTTCTTCCCTTCGGCCTAGGTTTATCACCCCGCATCTTTACAAAATGCGTGGATGCAGCTCTGGCTCCTCTGAGACTCCAGGGCATTCGCGTATTATACTTTATCGACGATTGGTTGATTTTAGCTCAGTCCGAGCAGTTGGCAGTTCGGCATCGAGATGTCGTTCTGTCTCACATAAAGAGGTTGGGGTTGTGGCTCAACGCCAAGAAGAGTGTGCTCCTCCCAGCTCAGAGGACCACTTTTCTGGGTGTTTTATGGGATTCGACAATAATGCAAGCACGTCTGTCTCCTGCACGTATTTCTGCGATTCTCACAGCCGTAAAGGGGGTAAAACTAGGCCAGTCACTCACTGTGAAACAGTTTCAGAGACTGTTGGGGCTCAAGGCAGCTGCGTCCAACGTAATCACTTTTTGCCTTTTGTACATGAGACCTTTGCAGTGGTGGCTCAGGATCAAGGGGTTTTCTCCGAGGGGAAATCCATTTCGCACGATCAAGGTCACGCGGCGATGCCTTCGTGCCTTGGTCATGTGGAAGAAACCTTGGTTCCTCGCCCAGGGCCCAGTGCTGGGGGCTTCTTGTCGACGCGTAACGCTTTCGACGGATGCTTCCCTCACGGGATGGGGGGCGGTCATGAGTGGCCGCTCGGTGAAAGGTCTTTTGCAGGACCATCAACGTTCTTGGCACATAAATCGGCTAGAAATGATGGCGGTATTTCGAGCTCTCAAATACTTCCTGCCAGACCTGAGAGGTCACCATGTGCTTGTCCTTCCGGACAACACACTGATGGTCTCGTATATCAGAGCAGATATCCTGTTGAGGCAGGGGCTGAGGCTCCTTTAGGAGAACTTCGGTCAAAACTCAAGTCTACCTTTCGCATCGTTTATACAACGCATTGCCCATTTGGTTCTCCCTGATGCATCCAGCTCTGCTTGAACTGGATGCAACGTATTAGGTGTGGTTGAGGCTACACCTGTACGCATTTCCCGATATCTTTGCTCCTGGGAGTTACTATCATCCGGAGTTATGGATACTATGGGCTCGGCCTCTGAGGGGGCCCAGCTCATAGATTCAGGTCTCTCGACTGAGGTCGTGGAGACCATACTCCAGTCTAGAGCTCCCTCCACGAGAAGACTGAATATCTGAATCTTGCTATCTGCCCTATGGTACAGTACTTGATTTCTGCAATGAATGTTTCTTTGCTGGGTTATCTCTGAGGAGAGATTCTTATTTCGTCTTCTCCGTGGTACATGAGGCTGAGGCCTGCACATACTTGGATTTGCACCTGGTATGGTGATAGTCTTTCTTCACCCCTTGCCGGGTTGTATTCCTAGGTCCCTACTAAATTTGCGGGTCATTTGTGCTGCAGGCCTTCTGTCCTCCACCTCCAGATCAGGAAAAACTTAATCTGTTATGCCCTGTCTGGGCTTTGGATGCTTATGTCCACAGAGCTGCCCTGTGGCGTATATAAGAGCAGTTATTTGTCTGCTTCGGGTTACCTAAGATAGGTTGCCCTGCATCTAAACAGATAATGAGCAAGTAAGTAGTTGAGGCTATCTCACTTGCTTATGAAGCGGCCGGACAGCCTTCACCTTTGGCTGTCCCGGCCCATTCTACCAGGAGTATGGCTGCCTCTAAGGCTTTATTATCAGGAGTTTCACTCTATGACATCTGTAAGGCGGCAGGCAGGTCCTCACCGCATACATTTGTTAGATTTTATGACTTGGACCTAGGCTCCACTCCAGGGTCTAGGGTGCTTGTTTCCTAGTATGCGCATGGTCTTCATACAGAACAGGCATTTGTCATATGGCGTCGTGGGTATAGGGTTCCCACCGCGTCTCGACGCAGCTCGAAGTTCCCTTGAAAGGGAACGTCTCAGGTTACGTATGTAACCCTGGTTCCCTGGTTCGCCTTGCCATACTCCCTGCATGCCTGTGATCGACTTGCTTCGGCTTTTCAGAAGCTAACGCGATCTGTGTCAGCGGGGCTGCCTTATAGTTTCCTGGTCGATGACGTCACCCGCCTATGACGTCTCGTCTTTCCATTGGAATGATTATACACGTGCTTCACGACGCAATCACGCAGGGCGTTCCCACCGCGTCTCGACGCAGCGTCTCGTTCCCTCTCAGGGAACCAGGGTTAAATACGTAACCTGAGACGTTATGCTGCGTTCACACCAAATGCAAATAGAGCGTCTGGCGTGAGTGATGTCCATGTTAAGTCAATGTCGACGCGTTTACGCGCGTCTGGAGGTCCAGCGGCGCGAATGAGGCGTTTAGCGCGGCGCGTTGGACGCGAATTCGCCTCATTCGCGCGTCCAGTTCGGCGAATTGAGCATCTGGCGTGATAGATTTTATTTGGTGCTTTTTGCACCGAGTTGAAAAATCTGAACTTTGGCGTCTGTTCGCGCCACTTTAACCAATCAGGAGCCTGCTTGCTGCTGTCACGTGGTGAATTTAAAACAAAGCAAATCTTTTATCACATAAAAACTTGATTTCAATATATGAGACATATTTCTTTTTGTATTGAATGCTATTTATTCCATATCTAAATCTAGATTATATGAAACAATATTATTCTAATGTAAAGACAACCAACACACTTTAGTGTATACGAATATAGTGTCTGGACAGTGTTGTGTGAGAAGAAAAAAAAATCACAGGACAGGTTAATTACTTTTGGAGGCTGGCTCCATTGATCATCAAAACAAAAATAAATTACAGATGACTGGGCGCGGGACAGGCGGAAGTACCGCTGAAAGCGGCCGTCATCCAGGCGCAGCTCCTGGAGCAAGTGGTGAAACTCGCCAAACTGCGTACGCCTCCGCATCGAGGGTCTGGTGGACGCAAGTATGGCGACGATGACCCCTACGCTGCTGTTCTGCTCTCCAGAGCAAATACGAGCGGTGACACTCTTGATGAATGCTCGATCAACATCAGCCATTTTGCAAACAGACAACCGCCTAGCACTTGCCCCTCCCACAAGAAGCGGATTTCGCCTCGGACGCGCGACAATTTCGCTTTAAACGCTTGCTTTGGACGCGCGAATGGATTCAGAATGGTCAAGCGTCCAACTAGATGCGATAGACGCGAATTTGACGCGCTATTCGGGTTTGGTGTGAACGCAGCATTATAGTAGTCCAGTCGTGTGGAAATGAAAGCATGAATGACTGTCTCGAAGCTGTCTCTACTTAAAAATTATTTAACTTTGGCTAGCCGACGAAGATGATAAAAAGTAGCGCTAACTGTGCTATTAATTTGTTTGATTAATTTAAGACTACTATCAAGATAAAAACCGAAATTTTTAACATTGGTTGTAAGGTGTGGTGTGAGGGTCCCTAAGTCGGTAAAATTACCATTAGAGAGCTCATTTGGACCAAATAGAATGATTTGGGTTTTATCATTGTTCAATAACATGAGATTATTTGTAAGCCACAGTTTAAGTTGATGAAGACATGCATCTTATCTCTCAAATGCTTGGCTATTGTTGTGTTTTATAGGCATGTAGATTTGGGTGTCATCCGCGTAGCAGTGGTAAGACACACCGAATCTACTCATGATAGTTCCCAGGGGTAACATGTACAGAGAGAATAACAGAGGTGCCAGAACCGATCCCTGGGGGACACCACAGATGAGGTGGGTCGCTGAGGATGTTTGAGTGCCTATATTAACTGAAAAACGTATTTTAGATAAAAAGGACTGGAACCATTTAAGTACCGTGCCAGTGATACCAATTGACCGCTCCAGTTGAGATAAAATGATCTTATGGTCAACAAAATCAAATTCTGAGCTCAGATCTAATAGCACTAAGGCTACAGTGTCCCCAGCGTCAGTCGTCATGAGAATATCATTGAGGACTTTTAGAAGAGCAGACTCAGTGCTGTGAAGGGGTTTGTAGCCAGACTGAAAGATGTCAGAGATAGAGTGAGTGAGCAAATAATTCTGCAGCAGTATAAAAATAGATTTTTCGAGAATTTTAGATATGAATGGCAGGTTGGATATAGGTCTATAATTCTCATATACAGCAGGATCAAGTGAGGGCTTTTTAAAGGGATGGTTCAGAGTAAAATCAACCTAGGGTCCTTTGCACCATGACCTCGAGCCAAACACCCCCCAGAAGCCTTTTTTTCCCTTGGTTGAACATTATCAAAGTTAGAGCTTATTTAGAGATATCAGCCGGATGGCTTAGTGCAGGCGCTAATGGAACCTAGATTGTATCTCGTAAATTACCCCACTAATAATGCCCAGAATGGTACCAAACTTCTACAGTAGTACAAATAGGTTATGTACTCATAAAACAAGGCATTGGAAAGTTTGTAAGTACATCAGGAGTTTATTTAAACAACACTTGCCTGACGGCTCATGCTACCGCTATCGCGGACATCAACGTCACTTCAGTGATTAGGGAAAAGCACGTAAAAGTCTTGGCAGAAAGCGATGCATAAGGATGTAGTGTAAGGACTCCCAGTTCCAGGAATGCACTAATATTTTGTTGGTAGTACCAGTTTGCAACAATTATTAGTTAACACTAAGTTGTTAACACTTCGGAAAAAATTATAATTCGTCGTTACACTACAATCCTTATGCATCGCTTTCTGTTTGGCTCGAGG
This sequence comes from Leuciscus leuciscus, assembly GCF_965113295.1. Taxonomy (NCBI): domain Eukaryota; kingdom Metazoa; phylum Chordata; class Actinopteri; order Cypriniformes; family Leuciscidae; genus Leuciscus; species Leuciscus leuciscus. The sequence continues at coordinate 35,101,348 of NC_138746.1, forward strand.
TCATGGTGCAAAGAGCAGGTTGATTTTACTCCGAACCATCCCTTTAAGAATGGGAGTCACAGTGGCGACTTTAAAACAGTCTGGTACAGTCCCAATCACAAGACAATTGTTGATAATGTTCAGAATGTCAGATCCAACAGTATCGATAACCTATTTTAAAAAGTGAGAGGGAAGAATATCTTCCCTCTCGAGAGAAGGAGGACAATCATTTCAAAGTTATTTCCATGCATGTCTGGAGGGAAACCAGCTCGAATTCGCTCCACTGTACCCAAGAAAAAATAGGATCGGGTGCCAGCTGTCTCAAGGTGAAAGCTTGAGCTCGAGTGATGTTAATTTTGTCAGCAGAAAAATTATTGAGGTTTTCACATTCAGAGTGAGAAATCATAAACTGTGATTTAATAGAGGGGTCAAGAACAGAGTCAATGGTTGAAAAGAGAGTTCTGGAGCAATGTGAATTCCTCTTAATGATGCCAGACAGGAATTTGTTTTTTGCTGCCCTTACTGCCTTTTGAAAATTATTTAATGAGGCAGTCAGCATCTCGAATGATATTTGGAGCATGTCTTTCTTCCATTTTCGTTCAAGCTGTCTGCACTGTTGGCGTAATAGTTGAATATCGCTGCTTATCCATGGCTGAGATTTATGTTTGGGATGGATGAGCTTGCTAGGTGCAATGAAGTCAAGAATGTTGGAGCATTTATCATTAAAGTCTTGTATCAGGTCATTGACATGTAAATCTGAAGTCAGGGAGCCAGATATTAGAGAATTATCAGCCTCCAGGTACCGGTCAGAAAAAAATGTCCTGGGAATGTGAGGTTAGGGTGCGAGACCAACGTACATGAGATGGTGCTGTATTGGGTGAAGCTGGAAGAAGTGTAGAAAAAAAATACTGGTCTGTGGTCTGAGAGTGGAATGTCACTGATTTCAATATCAGCCACCGACAGACCATATGACAGTATTAGATCTAGTGTATGACCGTGACAGTGTGTGGGACCATTTACCCATTGAACAACGTTTACAGAGGATATTCAATTTAAAAAGTATTTAGCTAAAGCACTAGCAGGGCAGCATACATGAATGTTAAAATCACCAATTATTAAGCATCCCCCAGGAGATCAGGAAACTCATTTACAAAGTTACTTGATGAAGTTGGACGATAGATTAGCTAGAGTAGAACAGTATAGAGGGAATTTAAATGAATTTCCTGGGCTTCAAAGCTCGTAAAAGTGGCCGTTGATAATAAATGACACTTAACTTTGTTTTTAAAAATAGTCATAAGTCCCCGTCCCCTGCCGATTAACCGGGGAGTGTTAAATAAGTCATACTCCGGGGGAACCAGTTCGGAAAAAGGACTGATATCACCTGCTTTTATCCACGATTCCGTCGCGAAGAAATAGTCCAGATTGTTAGAAGAGATGAGGTCGCTGCAGATGAAGGTCTTGTGTACTACAGATCGAACGTTGGCAAGGGCCATCCTAAGTTGCGGTGGATCATGTGAGGAGTCGGAAGCTCTGCGAAGTGAATGCAGGTTGTGATGATTCACATTCCTGCGTCGGAGCCATGGAGAGATCAGTCGAGTCAGCCAGAAGGGTGAAGAAAGGGTTAATCGACCGAATCCACCAACGATTTTGATCCGTGGCCTTTCGGAAAAAATGATAATGCTGGATTGAATCCGAAGAGGTGGAGATCAACACCGAGGTGAAGCCCAGTGCCAAGGCTGACTTCAACCGAACCGCAGCGCCGCCCCATTTTTCACATCTCCGCTGGCGTCTCCTGCATGGAAGTTCAAAGACACGCCAGCATAGGTGGCCAGGTGAGTCCGACTGCGGGGGTGGTGAGTAAAACTCAAAAATTGTTTAGATTGGGATAAGTTCCGAGAAGCTTTGGCATGGCATAATAAATATCTAAAAGTTGTTGCCGATCATAAGAGATCAACGAGTGACAACGTAGAAGCAGCAAAGTCAATAAAAACATAACAAGTAACGTAATGGGTAGACGGCAAGCCGCACGCACCGGTGCCATCTTCTAAAAGTGTTATTCACTTTTAGTGAATTAGTATGGCCACTCAAGTTCTATATCACTAATTGCTGGAGGGGGTAAGAATTAATAATTTGGCGCTGATAAATGTAAGTCTCTTGTCCACATCAGACAATTCAGCAGACCTTGGGCCTCCAGATTGAAACATTTCTAATATAACCCTTCTCTTATTTTCAAGAGATTATGTGGTTTCTCCATTGACTCTATTAGCAGGTTCTACTCTGGTTTTCAGCGGTCTTTGAAGTGAGCTATAGCCTTTTCCCAGTTGTTCCCCTTCCTCCAAAAAGTCTCCAAATGTTGAGGGATGTTTAGAAACTATGTTTCTTGTCACTTCCCCACAGTCAGCTAAGTTTGGGTTTGGGCAAAGTTCCCTCATGGCTGCCACAACAGTTCTTACAAACTCTCTCTTGGAGCCTTCTCCTTATTGGATGCTGCATGAAGAAGGGCTGCAGGCATGTGATCCCAATGAATCTGGGACATATTGAGCCAATCAGAATTTGCAGAAGTGTAAGAACTGGATGGCTGTTTAGATAGGGAGTCGGGTGGTGGTAATGGTGACTGTGATCTCACTTGGCGTTTCATCCACTTGGCCTCTAGATGCCTTGAAAAATACATACAGAGAAACAAAGTGAAAAGTTTTACTTAGGACTTTTATAATATAGAACATAGTATAAGGAATAAGAAGTCCTGAGTCCACATATAACCCCTACTAGTGAAAGGTCCTGTCTGTGTCTTTTCAACACCCATCACAAAACAAAGATGATTAACCACAGCTTGAAGTTTGTTTTTGTCTAATTCTGGGAGAACTCTTTTTATTTCTTGTTGAATCAGCTCTGTTTCTGAAGTTAAAAAGAACACACTGAGTGATATACTGACACCACAGAAGGGTCTGCCAGGGTTAGTAATCCAAGAGACTGTCAGCATCAAGGCAATACAAGGCCCTTTTATTTCTAAAGTACATTCAAAACAGCTACTGCTGACCACAATCTAACAATAAAATACATAAACTGACAGGAAAACACACACATTGATAAATTATCATTGAGCCGAATGCCATAGAATCAAATCGTTCCACATATGTTGAGCAGCAACAGAAAAGGCACAATCTCCTTTTAACTTTGAAGGAGACATTGGCACAGTCAGCATCACCCGGTTTGAAGACATTAAGGGCCTAAGGGTGGATAAGAAGATCTGTAATGTATTGTGGAGCCTGGCCATTTAACCCCTTATACACATACAATAAAACCTTAAACATAACACAGTATTCAACTGGCAACCAGTGAAGTGAAGCCAGAACAGACAAAAAAATATGTTCCCTTTTCTAATTCGAGTAAGAAGTCTGGCAGCAGCGTTTTGTACCAATTGAAGTGGGATACAGAGGACCATACTAAGATAAAGTGAGCTGCAGTAATCTAGCCTAGAGGAAATAAATGCATGAATCACTGTCTCCAAACCATTTACTGATAAAAATGCTTTCAATTTCGCAATGGATCTGAGCTACTCTTCACCACTGAATTGTTTATTTTTCATTTTTTATTTAAGGCCGTGATCAAAAATCACTCCCAATTTTTTTGCATGAGAATTCTCAGATAAAGGACCCGGATGGTTATTTATCTGTAAAATAAACCATTAACACACACAACCTTTGGATCAGAGTTGTGCAGAGAGTGAACTCCAAGGTCAGGGAAAAGCACAGATTCTTTAAGTTCAATAACAAAATAGACATTAGTTGGACTAATGAGTATCAGTGTTATTTTTACAAAGATATACCCACAGGTGTTGTGGTCTACAACAACAACATGGCCATCAGTATTTTCAGTTCCTTTATAAACAACCCCTGATACCTCTGAAGTACTCTGAGTGACACAGTTAACTGTCCTAATTGCATTTTGTATTTTTGTATTGTATAACTGGCCATAGTGTTCATGTGCTACACTGACTGATAGAATATAACTGGCCACAAGCTTGGTAGGACTGGAGCAATTGGTGCCTTTCTGCCAAAGTTTTACCAAGATGCACAAAATTATGCAGTTTCCTTGCACAATTCTTAAAATATAAATGTTTACTTTCAAACCTGAGGATCCACAAGCGTAGTAGGCCTATAAGGTCTGCATGGTTCAACAAGTGATGGAAATGGGAAAAAAAGCAAAAAGCAAATGATACTTTGCTTTCAGACTCCCATCAGGAAACAAGGTACCTCTTACAGAGATATATTCTTGTGTTAAAAACTTGAGGTAGCCAATCTCATCGATTAATTTGGGAGGCACAAATCGGCTCAGCTATTTCCTTCATTTTAAGGAACAATTGCCAAACCTTACCATCCATGGGGTTTTTAATTTTACTTCTTTCACAAATTGGTAAGAGTCTCAAGAGACTCCAATTCTGTGGAGCAGATCCACCAAGTTATTGCCAATCTCCTTATCTCCTGTGACGATCCAAGGGGCTGTGATACTTTATTTTTGTCCAGCAGGTGTCTCTGGGTAACACTTTTGTGTCTTCAGGTTAAATGCTGTGACGCAGGTGTGGAGAATTGTTGGTGATTAACCATGCTGCTTAAAGATGCTGGTTTTCTCACCCTCGGGAGTTAAAAGCTTGGGGTTTGATTGCTGTGGTTCTCGCTGTTCAGTTTTCATGCTGGCTTTCTCACCCTCTCCAGTCCAAGGCTTGATGTTGTTGTGTTTGCGTCTTTATTATATTTTACTTTTTGTTTGATGTAGTTATGTCTGTTTTCTTGATTAAATACTTGTTGTTTCAAATTTGATTACGTGTTTGGCCTCCCCATTCATGTTGCTACTCCTTTAACCGCACACGGTGCATTGTGAGAGTCACTTTTTAAATGCCTGAATTGTGCAATGGCTCTATTCACCTCATTGTAGGTGAAGTGCTTTTCAACTGTAACCAAATGTTTAATGTACCAAGTGGATTTACAACTTCAAATGCATCCTGGTACAAGATAATTGATAATGATGATGGATGCTCATGAAAGATGGTATTTTGCTTGATGCATGTACCGTCCGTTATATCCTCCATCACTGTCACCAGAATCAAGCATTTTTGACTGGTTGTACTGTTCCCTCACTGATTTCTGTTTCTGCAACATGACATCATGACTTTGCGTAAACATACACGCCACTTTCAAGTCAAGTGGCGTGTTATCTATACGCATTTTGAGCTATCCGCGTGTATGTCCACGCCGTCATCTTCCGCGTGTATGTCTACGCCGTTAAATGTCCGAGTGATTCCGCGTGTATGTCTACGCCGTTAAATCTCCGAGCGAAACGAAGCAAAATGTATATCTACATCTGGGGAGCGATATTTTTTTACTAGGATGGTAGGGGAAGACTCATAAATGGTATTAACCCCAGTGACGGGTAGGTTTAGGGACGGGGTTGGGGTAAGTCATATATATTTATATAGCGAGTAATGTAACGTTAAGTCAACGGCGTTGATAAACACGCTGAAAAGCGATTATGCGTGTTGATAGCACGCCAAAAATGGAAATACGAATTGACGACACATACGCCGTTTCATGAGATCAGTCTGGTTTCTTTAACTGGCACATATTGGCAAAAGCATTCTTTATCAGCTGTGTCAGTGACCAGGGGTCTCATTTATAAAGCGTGTGTAGGCTACGCACAAAACGGTCCTGGAAACGTACGTACGCCAGTTCCCACGCAAAGGTTGTGATCTATAAAAAACAAACTTGACGGGAGAATGTGCGCACCTTTAAGCAAACTTTGAGCCGTGCGTACGCACATTCTGGAGACAAAGGGAATTGGCGACACAGATGGTGAGGTTGTGAACTGAAGTTAGATTGTAGAAAATAAATGTGAGAAGAACAATTATAAGAATTAATGACATTTAATTTTCACTCCATTTCATACGTTATATCCACATTATCATGAAGATTAAATCCAACAGTGTTATTTGTGCCGATTGTTTTAGGCTATACATCTAGTAAAATCCAAACGTTATTAAAAATGTATTAAAACAAATAATAATAATAATCAGCGCTGCCTTACAGTCACATTGTCCACAACAGGAGCGCAGGAGGACATGGCGCGACTACATGTGATACAGAATAGCATGAAATACCCTTTTATTAGAGAACTGCAGAACACAGTGTAAAAAGGAAATATTTTCCTTAATGTACATATATCATAAAATGTCAAAGTCTGCAAATACAGTCATGAAGCACAATCGCTACTCATCATCGGTCCTAACTATTACGGTGTTCATTACAAAACCGTCAAGGAGCATGTGTTCACTATAACATTTTCGTCTTAAATTTTCGCCCACAAATTAATTATGTGATTTTGTCAAGGTGTTAACGATCAGTCTATTTGCTAGAAACATAAATCCTCCGGTGACCCGGGTATGTAATGCTTCACGATGGCACTGCTGGCACTGTTGGAGGATTACACCAATGGCAGAATAAGGAGAGAACGAGTTTTCAGGGACCATGATGATTTCCTGGCCCATGATGATGACTGGCTAATAAGCCGATTTAGATTCCCTAGAGCTGTGCTCTTGGATCTATGTGCTGAATTGGGTCCAGTATTAGAGAGGACAACACGCCGGAACCATGCCATCCCAGTCCAAATACAAGTCCTCACCACTCTGGGGTTCTTGGCAACCGGCTGTTTCCAGCGGGAATTGGCAGACAGGTAAATTATTTATATATATAAAAAACTATAAGTAATCCTCAAATTTGTCTCTAAGACTGAAAATGAATTTGCTTATGTTAATAGAAAGCATGTGCATTCTATTAATGTGCAAATCACATGTGACTCCAACATGACCCTCACAAACATTGTGGCACGCTGGCCTGGTTCAACACATGATTCCTTTATCTTGACACATAGCAGTGTAGGGAACAGACTAAATGCAGGCGCAGTACGTGATGGCTGGCTTCTTGGTGAGTTTAACAATATTAAAAAGTAGAAACTGTAACAATTTTGTTTTTAATATAATTATAACCTGCAGGCGACAGTGGCTACCCACTGAGACGCTGCCTCCTCACCCCATTTTTAAACCCGCAGAGCACAGAGGAAACTCATTATAATGAGGTCCACTCTCGTGCCCGGCATTTGTGGAGCGTGCCATCGGCATCCTGAAATGCAGATGGCGTGCTCTGGATGCCTTGGGTGGCAGACTTTTATACCATCCAGCAAAAGTGTGCAAGATTGTCAGGGTGTGTGGTGTTTTGCACAATATAGCACTGAGGAACGCTATTCCTTTCCCTCCTGATCTCCCTCTACCCCAGAATTACGACCCCGAGCCACAGCCCCCTGGCCGACAAGAGGGATATCAACGAGGTGTAAGAATCCGTGAGGATGTCATGCGGCGTTTGTAAAGAAAGACAAAACTCAAGGTTCATGTTTTAACTGCATCTTTTAATGATTGTGCAATTTCTTGCATCACTTCTCTCATCTGCCGTAACTCATCTGCAACCCTGTTGACAGCGTTTATTGTCTCTCGCTGTAACTGCAGGACTGCGTCAGTGAGTACCCGACCACTTTTGGACGTGCCAGACACAGAAGGGGCACTGCTTTGAGCCGGACGCTGTGCATCTGCATCTGAGAACCCCTCACCCTGAACCTCCTGTTCACCCACAGCGTCAGACTCCGGAAGGACTGGAGGACAAACAATTGGCAACATTTATCCATGTATCACCCCACACACTCAAATGTACAGCGTTAATGATTAAAAATCTGTTTAACCTTGTTTCTCTGTGGTTTCAGTCACGTCAGTGTCTCCCTCCTTTTCCGACACAATACCACACACGCTGACCTCCCCAATTATAGCCGCGATTTTGCTGTCCACTGATGTGAGATCAGCTGTACTTGGGGCCCCCACCAGTTTCAGCCACGCTCTGGCGGTGGGAGGACAGTTTTCTCTTTGCCTCCACCTTGAATGAGAATCTTTATTTCACATATTTTGCATACTGTAAGCACATGTAAATAAAACTTTTTGAAAAGCAATATTGCCATTTATATAGGTATATAGCCTAATAAAACACAAATGTAATATGTTGGTAAAAAATTTGTATACCTTCAGGTCGGACCATTTTTTCTTTAATTCTGCAACTGTCCGTTCTGTCCCACTGACAAAATTGACGGCAGAAGCAATACTTTGCCACTCGCACTGCTTCTTTTTATTAGTGACCCCACTGCTGTGGCCACCAAATAACACAGTTTTCTGAGCCTCCACCTCCCCTACAAGTGTTTCAATCTCAGTGTCTGAGAAATTACGTTTTTTTCCTCTTTTCTCACCTGTCGCCATTATTCAAAGTAACAGAAATACACGTTTTCACGTTCTTGGATTAATTAATTGGCAGGTCGCATGCCAGTTTTCCAGGTATATATGGGATTCCACTCTCATTTACATGCCGATCAGCAATCATGAGGTGATTTGCATTGACTATTTATGGTTAAAAATGGGCGTGTACAGGGCGGGATATGAGGCTGGTTCACGTACGCACATCTGCGGGTGATCTGTGATTTATAAAGGGAACATTGCTTACAGGTGTGCGTACGCACAGTAAACTTTTAGTAGGGATCCTACGCACAGTTTTATAAATGATAACCCAGGTGTAAATGCCCTCCGAAACGCATTCGAGACGGATTTGAATCCAAGTGCAAATGCATCTGGTTGTTGAAACCACAAATTGTACTCCTCCCAAAAATGCTAAAAAAAATAAACGTGTGAGAGCGTGTTATAGGCTATATGTAATGTTATAGCCAGATATGACGACGCTACTGGAACACGCATCGCCACAGATGAGCAGCTGAGCATCTATTCATCAAGCAAACTATCGCAGATCAAAGTTAAAGTAAGTCTCAGACGCTTAACACACAATCATCTTCATTAAAAGTAAAGAAACAAAATGATCTTAGCAGTGCTGTTGCCGCTCTTTCTTATTGCGGTCTTTGATTTAGAAATTGTAGCTGATGATCGATAAAAGCAGCTCATATCTGTTGCTTTCGGTGACGTTATAACAACTCCAACTCTTTATAAAAGGTTGAATAATTATCTCAAAGGGAGTTGACTATTGTTTCCTTTTAATCTTATGATTTCAAAGATACTTTTCTTTATCCCTCAGCTCATCCTAATAAGAGTCCTTAGAGCCGAACAAAAGTCCCCTCAAAAATAAGCATAGGCAAATGTTCAAAATCAACATACATGCCGAAAAATAAATAAACAATAAACATATTGGCATGGCACATACATACAGATATCTCAAACGTTTTTTTTTGTTTTTTTTTACTTAAGTGAGCATATTGCAGGGCTTTACTGTGGCAGTGTCACAGAGTCCCCCCCATGAAGTGTCTTCATTCGTCCCAGATGTGCCCCCAGTGGATTGTTATGGAAGTAATTGATGAAGGTTGTGGTTAGAGTCTTGGGCACTACTAACTGGTACTTTGTGCCAGCAGCAAAGGGCGACACTCTGTACAACACCCCTTGCTGGACTTCCCATCTGACGCGGTTGACGTCATCTGTGATCCCGAGCCTCCCCTTTAACTCACTCACCTCAACATCCTCACTCTGGGCTTTTAATATTTCTGCCATGGTTGATGGAATATCCAAATTCCAATGGGAGGATTTCTCGTCAACATACACCGCTAAGGGGACATCACAATGTCGAGCTCTCGACAAGGCATCAGGCACTACATTCATCCGCCCCTTCCGGTACTGGACCTGGAAGTGAAACCGCTGGAGCCTTAAGGTCCATCTGGTTAGCCGAGAGGTTGTTTTGGGGGAGTTAAAAGCCCAGGTTAAGGCAGCATGGTCCGTATACACCACAAATGGCACTCCTTCCAGGTAGTGGTGCCACTTTTCGACGGCCCATACCACTGCAAGGCACTCTTTTTCTGAGGTTGAATAATTCACCTCTGCTCCCCTCAATCCTCTCGAGGCATACGCAATCACCTTCTCTTCTCCACTGATGTTCTGGGTTAGAACCGCTCCCAGGCCAATTGAGCTAGCATCCGTCTGAACCTGGAAGGGTTGCGACAGATCAGGTTGAGCTAGTACAGGGGCATGTTGCAGAGCATATATGAGACTCTCAAAGTTTAATTGGGTTTCAGTGGTCCATGTCCATTTCATTCCTTTCCTTTTAAGGTGGTTCAAGGGGGCAGCCAGTTCAGCAAAGTGTGGGATAAACTTATGGTACCATCCAACCAACCCCAAGAATCTCTGAAGATCCAACAAGTTTTGAGGGGTTGGGTAACTACTGATGGTGGTGATCTTGTCCGAGTTGACTTTTACTCCTTCCTTGGACACAACATGTCCCAAAAACTTAATCTCTGCTTCCATGAAATGGCATTTCTTTAGGTTTAGGGTAAGATTAGCCTCCTTCAGTCTCTGAAAGACAGCTTCAAGATCTTTTAAGTGTTGTTGATGGCTTGGGGAGTAGACAATTATGTCATCTATGTAGACGAAGCACACCTTTCCTCTTAGCTTACCCAACACTCTCTCCATCAACCTCTGGAACGTAGCCCCAGCGTTTTTCAGCCCGAAGGGCATGGTCAAGAAATGAAATAATCCAAAGGGGGTTATAAAGGCTGTCTTTTCCCTGCTGCTTTCTTCCATTTCGACCTGCCAGTATCCAGATTTTAAGTCAAGGGTACTGAAATAATGAGCACCTTGCAATGACTCCAGTATTTCGTGAATGAGAGGCATCGGGTAGGCATCTTGGGGAGTTTTGGAATTAAGCCGGCGATAATCCACACAGAACCTTAGACTGCCGTCTGTCTTTGGAACCAATACTACCGGAGATGCCCAAGGGGAATGAGACTGCTCAATGATACCTTCCTGCATCATCTTATTGATCTCCCTTTCCATCACCTCTTTCTTCAAGGGAGACACTCTATAGGCTTTCGACCGGATTGGTATTTCATCTGTTGTTATGATCCGATGAATGGCTTGATTACATCTCCCTAGAGTTCTAGCACAGGCCGTCGCCCATTTATTTAGGAAGGGCTGAACTTCTGGCGGTTGTCTTGCTATAATATCTTTTCTGATAGTGGCTATCGCAGTGGATGTCTCCAGCTCTCCACCCTTCTCCATGGGCACAGCCATGAACAAGGAGATAACTGGTTCCTTCTTCAGAATGCACTGCTGCTCCCACTGTGGTTGCTGGAGAAAAGGATAGACTCTAACTTGCCCTCTAACCTCCAACTCATAGCTCATCGCAGTACCCCCGTTTGTCTCAGGAAGTCCAGTCCGAGGACAAGAGGAAATGCTAGGTGTTCATTTGACATTATATAGGTGTCAATGGTCCAGACCATTCCATGCCACTCATAAACCACAGGAGTTCTACCCTCTGATATGTGAGACTTTCCATCTGCCACCATGAACGTCCTGCTCAAACTCTGCTGCAGTCGATCTTCTGGGGTTTTTATAGCCTCCCATAACTGTTTCTGCATTAAGGAATAGGTCAAACCTGTGTCGACAATGGCTTCGACGTGGTAACTCCTCACATCTATAGCCACTTTCAGCAGAGGAGGCGTGGTGGTTTGAATCAGTGAGACATGTTGGACTGGTGTACTCTGTTGTTTCGATTGTTGGTCACGTCGGAATGAAGCACCCTTTTTTCCTTCATTATTTACCTTGAGCTGGTTGACTCGAGCCCAGTAGTCTTTCTTTGAATTCAAGTCTCTCTCCACCAATGATCCCACTTTAACAAGCTGCTCCACAGTATGCACTGCACCTCTGAGACTGCTCGCCAGGGAAGGATTACAACTATTTAGAATTCGTCTTACCACCTCCTCTTCTGGCATGTCGTCCCTCCATTTCAGGCACAGAGCTCTATAATCATAGGCAAAATCCCGGATACTCTGGTTACTTGAATCATAGCCTTGAGCTGGTCTTCTAACTCAGTCAGGTAATCTGTAGAAAGGAAGGCAGACATGAAGGAGTGTTTGAACTCATCCCAATTGCATATTTTTGACTTTTCAGCTGCCCACCAACTCCTCGCAGGACCTGTTAGTACTGCATTGATTGTGGCTAGCAATTCCAAATCTGTGAGTGGCCTAAGTGACAGGAAGTTTTCACACTTTTCAATGAACTCCAAAACATCACAGGTTTCACGGTTTTGACCAAAGGTAGGAAACTCTAGGTTGATAGGAGGCTTAGGTGTCGTCGGAGAAGGAATCGCAGAGGGAAGATGTCCTGGATCTGAAAAACTATGGTAAAAAGGGTGGGGTGAAACTGGGGTACTGGTCGTCTTTACTCGTGACATTTCTTTTTTCCAGTGTTCATCACGTCGCTCAAGACAATTCACCATCTCTGTCTCTAAGTGGTTCAAAGATCTTTCATTTCCCTTTCAAGTGTCTCGAAACGTTGATCAATAGCATCCCTGAAACAGGCCTCCCGATTAACAATGCTATCGTTGTTGGCCATGAAATCACTTTTCAGAGTTTGCACTTCTGTCTGCAGAGCCTGAAGGGTTGAAGAGAGTTTTGTTTCAAGAATTTCAAGTTGTTCAGACAGTCCTCCCCTCTGTTTCAACAGTGGGGGTTCATCATCTTCACTTCCTCCAGCCTGGCCCTCAATATACATATCACTCATCATGGAACTTAATTCTATTACTGGCAATGGTTCCCTATATGAAACACCAGGGGGAGGTTGATAAGGATGGGCCTCTGGACACTCTTGCCCCTCACCAGCTACAGCCTGCTCACAAACAATAACCAAGAATGTATATATATATATATATATATATATATATATATATATATATATATATATATATATATATATATATATATATATATATATATATATATATATATATATATATACATTCTTGGTTATTCTTAAATTCGATTAAATAGGTCTGTTTCTTTAAGGTATCTCATGATAGCTGGCCATGCTGATGGTTTTGATGTAGAAAAGGAAAGTAAACCCTCTACTGATAAATGTGTGTAACCTAATTCTTTAACTTGTTCTAACAGTATGATTCGTTCTGTTCTGTATGCTTCACATTCTATTAATATATGCTCTACCGTTTCTCTCCTGTCACAATTAATGCATAATCCTGTTGCGTGTTTCCCTAAACGACTGAGATTATGATTAAGACCTGTGTGTCCAATTCTTAGCCTTGTGATAACAGATTCCCCCCTTCGTTTCCACTCACCCTGCCTCCTTGTTTTCACTTGTTTCTGTATTTTATATAAAAAACGACCTTTTGTCTCCTTTTCCCATTGTTCTTGCCATAACCTATTGATTCTTGTTTTAATGATGCATTTAATTTCCATTTTACTCAATGGAACTGTCCATTGTATGTCTGACTTAAGAGTCTTTTTAGCCAAACGATCAGCTTCTTCATTACCCTCTATTTCAACGTGAGATGGGACCCACATAAAACACACTGTAATATTAAGATTTTTTTATCTATATAAACTATGAAAGATTTCATAAATCAAGTCAGGCCTACAAACAGATTTGCAGTTTGCAATACTTATTAATGATGCCATTGAGTCTGAACATATAAAATATTGATTAGGCCCAACCTCCTCTATCCATGTGAGTGCTAGTAAAATAGCTAAAAGTTCCACAGTGTACACTGCTAAATGATCTGAAGTTCTTTTTAAAATTGATTTCTGAAAATGTGGTATATATACTGCTGCTCCCGTTTTTCCTGTACTTAGGTCTTTTGATCCGTCTGTAAATATTTGAATACTATTATTATAGTTGATACCTAGATATGCTTTTGTCATGGGGTGACTAAAAGCCGGAACTTTTCTTTTGTTGTTCCCCCTTCCCCCCCGGACGTCTTTTCGGAAACCCCGAGTCTGATTCCGGTGGCTAGTGCGCATGAGCTCGAGACAGCTCACATTGATTATGAGAGATTGGCCGCACCTGTGGGAGAGAACAAAGACGCGAGTGATATGCGAGAGAAGGATATAAAAGCAGCGTTCTACAGGAGTGTGGGTATGTAAGCTGTGACGTTGATAATTCGTGGCGTGAGCTTTTCTTGGGAAAAATCGACAAGTGCAGTGTTGAGAGGACGTGCTCAGTCATCTGGCCAGCTTCTTCCAGTGAATCCGTGCATGTGGTGATGAATTATCAGCCGTGGAGTTGAAGAGGGAAGGATTATACATCGGAGCTACCCCTAGAAAGATAAGTGTTTCACTTTGTGGTGTGAGAAACAAGGCGACAGTAGAGGAACATCTTTGACTGTTATCAGGAATAAAGCTGTGTTGTTTCACTAGATGCCCGCCATCGACCGGCATGGAAATATCTCGCTGGACTTGAGCATTGTTCTAGTTTTGGAGAATTTGAGTGATACTGCGGTGTCTGTTGAACTTTGCACGATTAATGAGAGTGATATTGCGGTGATTGCACGTGTGGGGCGGAGTACAGTGTTTGCAGCGAGGGAAAAAGTGCAACAACAACGTGTCGATGGACGGGGGATTCAAGCATCTAAGTTGAACGCAACTACAGTTTAAAGCGCTGTCTTCTATGCGAGCCACCACAGCTGAACGCCCATTGTGAGTACTCTCTCTTGAAGCTACATTGAACGTTCTGAATGTTTCCTCTCTTCATGCTGTTGCATTGATGTCTATATGCTGAGCCACCACAGCTGAACGCCCATTGTGAGTACTCTCTCTTGAAGCTACATTGAACGTTCTGAATGTTTCCTCTCTTCATGCTGTTGCACTGATGTCTATATGCTGAGCCACCATAGCTGAACGCCCATTGTGAGTACTCTCTCTTGAAGCTACATTGAACGTTCTGAATGTTTCCTCTCTTCATGCTGTTGCATTGATGTCTATATGCTGAGCCACCACAGCTGAACGCCCATTGTGAGTACTCTCTCTCGAAGTTACACTGAACGTTCTGAATGCCTCCTCTCCTTATGCTGCTGTATTGATGCTGAGCCATCGTCTAAAGCGCTGTCTTCTACGCTGAGCCACCACAGCTGAACGCCCATTGTGAGTACTCTCTCTTGAAGCTACATTGAACGTTCTGAATGTTTCCTCTCTTCATGCTGTTGCATTGATGTCTATATGCTGAGCCACCACAGCTGAACGCCCATTGTGAGTACTCCCTCTTGAAGCTACATTGAACGTTCTGAATGTTTCCTCTCGTCATGCTGTTGCATTGATGTCTATATGCTGAGCCACCACAGCTGAATGCCCATTGTGAGTACTCTTTCTCGAAGTTACACTGAACGTTCTGAATGCCTCCTCTCCTTATGCTGCTGTATTGATGCTGAGCCATCGTCTAAAGCGCTGTCTTCTACTCTGAGCCACCACAGCTGAACGCCCATTGTGAGTACTCTCTCTTGAAGCTACATTGAACGTTCTGAATGTTTCCTTTCTTCATGCTGTTGCACTGATACCTATATGCTGAGCCACCGTCTAAAGCGCTGTCTTCTATGCTGAGCCACCACAGTCTAAAGCGCTGTCTTCTATGCTGAGCCACCACAGTCTAAAGCGCTGTCTTCTATGCTGAGCCACCACAGCTGAACGCCCATTGTGAGTACTCTCTCTTGAAGTTACACTGAACGTTCTGAATGTTTCCTCTCTTCATGCTGTTGCATTGATACCTATATGCTGAGCCACCGTCTAAAGCGCTGTCTTCTATGCTGAGCCACTACAGTCTAAAGCGCTGTCTTCTATGCGAGTCACCACAGCTGGACGCCCATTGTGAGTACTCTCTCTTGAAGTTATACGGAACGTTCTGAATGTTTCCTCTCTTTATGCTGTTGCATGGATGCCTATAAGCGGAGTCATCACAGTCTGAAGCGCTGCCTTCTATGCTGAGCCATCCCAGCTGACCGCCCCTGTGTCCGAGAGTCTTGCCTCCAGTACCATAGTCGCCCACCAACGGGCCTGACCTCAGCGTCCAGATACTTACCCCCCGTCCACATCCAGAGCAGCCTCCAGTTTTAGAATCATTTAAATAATAAAGTCTTTTAAATTGTTACTCTGTTGTCTGTCGTCTCTGGGCTGTGGGGTAGCTCCTCGGAAGGGCACTGCCAAGGGGTTAACGGGGAGGTCGGTCGGCGTGGTGCCACCGTATCACCGACCTGTGACATCTGGCGTAGTCGGCAGGATTGCACATCTGAGTTGAGCACCCGTAGCTAAGAGATGGCGGATGAAGAGGGACTGGCCGCTAGACCCCAAGTTATGCCCGTTTTTATGGGAGCACCGTGGGCGCAGCGATTCGGGGGGCCTGGCTCGGAATTGAACTTATATGAGTGGAAGACTCAGACCGAATACCTGGCCGGGTTACAAGGGCTGAGCGAACTACAGAAACTGCAGTTTGTACTGGGGTCCCTCGAGGGGGAAGCCAAGAGAGAGGTCCAGGCCGCACCCAGAGCTGTTAGAGCTACTGCCAAGACAGTTTATGACTTTCTTACTGAACTATATGGGGACACCACTCCAGTCGCTGCGCTCCGGGCCCAGTTCTTTAATTTTCGGCAAGGACCCCGACAGAACCTCCGTGCTTATTCCTTGCGTCTCCGAGAGCAGTATACCCGGCTGAAGGAACGAGCGGATCATGGCTTGGGAGAAGAAGATACCTTATTACGAGATCAATTCCTGTTGGGGCTTCGTGACGGACCGATCCGTCAGAGCTTGCGGTTGCAACTTCGCCAGGACCCCACGTTGACTTTCGAAGCCCTTCGCCGCGAGGCTCTGGCCCAAGAAGCTGATCACGCTGAGACTCCTGATCCGCCCGCTTGCATGGCCGCGAGCGGGACCTGTCCCCCTACTGCTCCGACTGTGGTCGATTGGAAGCAGGAGCTACGAGCAGAGCTCATGAAGGACGTTAAGGAACAGATGGCTGAACTTTCTAAGACCTTGCTCGGTGAGCTCCAACGAGGCCGGTTTAGTGGGGTGCCTTTGCTCCGGGAGCGGTCTTACTCCGAGGGAAGTCGGGAGATGGGACGCCGATCGGGAAGACCAGGCCCAGCTCGGTTCCAGTGGGATGATCAAGGACGGCCAATTTGTAATCACTGTGGAGAGGTGGGACACATGAGTCGCCAGTGTGGTTCACGGCGTGGGTCGCAGGGGGGTTTTTAAGGTCACCGGCCACTGTGGGTCAAGTGGTCGGGACCCCTACAATCGACCCCCTTTCCTTGCCTGTTCCTAGAGACCAGTTAGTTGGACGCTGTCCGACGGTTGAAATCCAAGTCAACGGTACCAAACTTCAGTGTCTGGTCGATACTGGTTCACAAGTCACCTTGTTCGCAGAAAGCTTGTCTCGAGAACTCTTCCATGAATGTCGCAGCCCGGGGACCGAAGCACCCTGGCTCACCCTTAGAGGGGCGAATGGACTTGACATCCCGTATATCGGATACGTAGTGGCTGACTTTCAGATCAGAGGGGTTGGAGTCCAACAGAAGGGCATTGTCATCGTCCGGGACCAGTGTCTGGGAGCCCACCGAGCCCTTCTGGGCATGAATGTGATATCAGAGTGTTGGGAGGAGTTGTTCTGGAGTCGGCCCGCTCCGAGGCCCCCATCAAAAGAAGCAAGAGAGTGGGAAGGTATAATCGCAGATTGTCAACGGATTTATAGTGCTCGAGCACAGTGGGATTGGGAGGAAACTGGACGAGTGGCCTGCAGGTATGCCCTTTCCGTTCCGGCTAGGAGTGAGGCTTTCGTCTGGGCTCATCTGCCAGTCCGGTCAAGTAGGCCGGATGGCTGGGTTCTTGTGGAACCACACGGGGCGTGCCGGGCCGTCGAGGTTGCCCGTGGGCTTGCTGCCGTCCGCCGAGGCAGAGTAATTGTTAAAGTCAGGAACACCAGTCCTTATCCCGTCAGTCTCTACCGACATCAACAACTGGCTCGAGTAACGGCAGTGGAGCCTCAACAGGTACGGGAAAGCCGAGACGTATGCTTTAGCCGAGTGGATGCAGCAGTTGTGGAGGTGGCTATTGCACCTGAGGGCCAGCGAACGGGTCTGAGCGACACCGAAGTGCCTGACCATCTGACCAGCGAAGCTCTACAGGGAGAGGGGCTGGAGGAGGAACAACAGCGTCAGCTCCAAGCTTTGTTGAACAAATGGCGGCATATATTCTCCACCCATGAAGAGGACTATGGATGCACGGGCATTGTAAGGCACCAGATCCCTACGGGGGACGCTGCACCCAGCCGGGAGCGTTATCGACCGGTCCCACCGACCTTATATTCCGAAGTTCGTACCCTGTTACAGGGGATGCTAGAGAGAGGCATCGTTCGCGAAAGCAGTAGCCCTTGGGCGGCTCCGATTGTCCTGGTCCAAAAGAAGAGCGGAGCGTGGAGATTCTGTGTAGATTATAGGAAACTGAATAGTGTGACCAAGAAGGACGCCTTCCCCCTGCCCCGGATCGAAGACTCGTTGACTAGTTTAACCAAAGCTGCCTGGTACTCCACGTTGGATCTTGCCAGTGGGTACTGGCAGGTCCAGGTAGAGGAGGGGGACCGGGAGAAGACCGCGTTTACGACCCCCTTTGGTCTCTTCGAGTGGGAACGGATGCCGTTCGGCCTTTGCAACGCCCCCGCCACCTTCCAGAGGCTGATGCAGCGGTGTCTGGGAGGTCAGTTGGTGGACTCCACGTTGGTATATCTGGACGACGTAATCGTCTTCTCCCCAGACTTTGCTAGCCATCTACTCCACCTGGAGCAAGTGTTCCCGGCCATGGAAAAATACGGGCTGAAGCTGCGGCCGGACAAGTGCCAGCTGTTTAGGCAAGAGGTCAAGTTCCTGGGCCATTGCGTCAGTGCGGCAGGAGTCTCCCCCGATCCAGAGAAAGTGAGGGCTGTACAGGAGTGGGAGCCTCCGAAGACGGTTCGACAGGTGCGGTCATTCCTGGGGTTTGTGGGCTATTATCGGCGCTTTATTCGAGACTTCTCCAAGATAGCCAAGCCATTAAATCAACTGCTTGTGGGCACGGCACGGTTGCGGGGTCGCGGCTCCCCTTCTGTGACCTGGAGCGATGTATGCGAAACAGCTTTCCGAAGTCTCCAACAACAACTGCTACAGGCCCCAATCCTGGCTTATGCTGACTTCTCGCTTCCATTCGTCCTGTATACCGACGCAAGCAATTTGGGGTTGGGTGCCGTACTGGCGCAACGACAACAAGGCGAGGAACGAGTGATCGCCTATGCCAGTCGGAGCCTCCACCCGGCGGAACGGAATGACTCCAACTATAGCTCCTTTAAAATCGAGCTACTGGCGATGAAGTGGGCCATGAGCGAAAAGTTCAAGGACTATCTGTGGGGAGCTAAGGTACAGGTGGTGACGGACAATAACCCCTTGGTACACTTGCGTACAGCAAAGTTGGGCGCAGTCGAGCAACGCTGGGTGGCTCAGTTGGCTAACTTTGACTATCAGATCCAGTATCGGCCAGGACGAGAACATGCTAACGCGGACGTATTGTCCCGGCTCCCGGTGCACCCTGGGGAGAACCTAGGCGGGGCCCCTCCGAGGGAGGACCAAGAGGAATTCCTGGTGGGAGTAGTGGAAGCCCCCGGAGCAGGTAACAACGATGTTCCCGAGAGTTGGGGCTGGGACCCTAAGCGTTGGAAGGAGCTGCAGGAGAAGGATGCTGATTTGATGGTCGTTCGGAAGTGGTTGGAGAAGGGCTCCCTATCGTGGGATGCGAGACAGACGGAGACGGTGAGGTTGCTTCGTGGGCACTGGGAGAGGCTCGGTTTAAAGGAAGGGGTGATCTGCCGGGCGTTCCAGGATCCTGTTACCCGTGAGCCGGTGTACCAGGTGGTAGTACCGGCAGGGCAGGTACAGCCGTTACTCCACGCCTACCATACCCAGATGGGCCATCAAGGCCAGGATAGGACTTTGTCGCTATTGAGGAGACATTTCTTCTGGGCTAGGATGGGAGCGACGGTGGGTGAGTTTGTCCGAGATTGTCCTCGCTGTCTGTTGTTTAAGGCCCGAAAGGAAGTGAAAGCCCCCCTTGTCCCAGTACGACCACGGGCACCGTTACATATGGTGGGGGTAGACTTCTTGACGTTGAGCCGGCCGGCTGACCCCTTTCAGAACATCTTGGTGGTCACAGACTTATTCACTAAGTATTCTTGGGCCATTCCCACTCCGGACCAGACGGCTACTACTACAGCTGCAGCCCTCTGGAGAGTCGTGTTCCAACCCTTCGGATGCCCAGAGGTCCTCCTGTCGGACCAGGGCCCAAACTTTGAGTCACGGGTGATCGCTGAATTGTGCCAACTTTACGGGTGCCGTAAGACCCACACTACCCCGTACCACCCCCAGGGAAATGGGGGGTGCGAGAGATTCAATCAGACCCTATTGAGTTTGCTGGGGACCTTAGAGGCGGACCAACAGAGCGCATGGGCAGAATGCCTCCCTTCCCTATTACAAGCGTATAACAATAGCATCCACAGCACCACAGGCTTCGCCCCCGCTTTCTTGATGTTTGGGAGGCACGTAAGGTTGCCCGTTGATCTCCTTTGGGGAACCGTACCGACAACAGGTACCCCGAATACTACCGAGTGGGTGGGTCGGCATCACCAACAGCTACACGCTGCCTACGAGAGAGTCACCGAACACCTAAGCAGGGCCGCAGCTAAGAGTAAGAGACTGTACGATCGTACTGCTAAAGAGGCCCCGTTGTTGCCGGGAGAGCGAGTAGTAGTGAGGGATAATCGACGTCAAGGAAAAGGGAAGTTGAGTGACCGGTGGGAGGCTACGCCTTATGTGGTGGACCGGCAAAAAGATCCAAATCAGCCGGTATACGTCCTCCGACCCGAGGGGAGGCTGGGTCCCGAAAGAGTGTTGCATCGTAACTTGCTTCGGCCCTGTCCCAATTATCCGGGACCTGCGAGGACGGTCCCTATGCCCCCTGGGATGCCTGAACCCTTAGGAATAGGCTGGGGGGTGATTCCTGAGGAACCAGAACCCGTAGCGGACCGTGGACCTTTACCATCCCCGCCATCACCACCCCGACGCTCACAGCGCGACCATCGGGGACAACCGCCGGTGAGGTATGGCGAGTGGATGTCTGGTCCGGGGTTCTAGGGACTAGAACCCATTGGTAGGGGGGGATGTCACGGGGTGACTAAAAGCCGGAACTTTTCTTTTGTTGTTCCCCCTTCCCCCCCGGACGTCTTTTCGGAAACCCCGAGTCTGATTCCGGTGGCTAGTGCGCATGAGCTCGAGATTATGAGAGATTGGCCGCACCTGTGGGAGAGAACAAAGACGCGAGTGATATGCGAGAGAAGGATATAAAAGCAGCGTTCTACAGGAGTGTGGGTATGTAAGCTGTGACGTTGATAATTCGTGGCGTGAGCTTTTCTTGGGAAAAATCGACAAGTGCAGTGTTGAGAGGACGTGCTCAGTCATCTGGCCAGCTTCTTCCAGTGAATCCGTGCATGTGGTGATGAATTATCAGCCGTGGAGTTGAAGAGGGAAGGATTATACATCGGAGCTACCCCTAGAAAGATAAGTGTTTCACTTTGTGGTGTGAGAAACAAGGCGACAGTAGAGGAACATCTTTGACTGTTATCAGGAATAAAGCTGTGTTGTTTCACTAGATGCCCGCCATCGACCGGCATGGAAATATCTCGCTGGACTTGAGCATTGTTCTAGTTTTGGAGAATTTGAGTGATACTGCGGTGTCTGTTGAACTTTGCACGATTAATGAGAGTGATATTGCGGTGATTGCACGTGTGGGGCGGAGTACAGTGTTTGCAGCGAGGGAAAAAGTGCAACAACAACGTGTCGATGGACGGGGGATTCAAGCATCTAAGTTGAACGCAACTACAGTTTAAAGCGCTGTCTTCTATGCGAGCCACCACAGCTGAACGCCCATTGTGAGTACTCTCTCTTGAAGCTACATTGAACGTTCTGAATGTTTCCTCTCTTCATGCTGTTGCATTGATGTCTATATGCTGAGCCACCACAGCTGAACGCCCATTGTGAGTACTCTCTCTTGAAGCTACATTGAACGTTCTGAATGTTTCCTCTCTTCATGCTGTTGCACTGATGTCTATATGCTGAGCCACCATAGCTGAACGCCCATTGTGAGTACTCTCTCTTGAAGCTACATTGAACGTTCTGAATGTTTCCTCTCTTCATGCTGTTGCATTGATGTCTATATGCTGAGCCACCACAGCTGAACGCCCATTGTGAGTACTCTCTCTCGAAGTTACACTGAACGTTCTGAATGCCTCCTCTCCTTATGCTGCTGTATTGATGCTGAGCCATCGTCTAAAGCGCTGTCTTCTACGCTGAGCCACCACAGCTGAACGCCCATTGTGAGTACTCTCTCTTGAAGCTACATTGAACGTTCTGAATGTTTCCTCTCTTCATGCTGTTGCATTGATGTCTATATGCTGAGCCACCACAGCTGAACGCCCATTGTGAGTACTCCCTCTTGAAGCTACATTGAACGTTCTGAATGTTTCCTCTCGTCATGCTGTTGCATTGATGTCTATATGCTGAGCCACCACAGCTGAATGCCCATTGTGAGTACTCTTTCTCGAAGTTACACTGAACGTTCTGAATGCCTCCTCTCCTTATGCTGCTGTATTGATGCTGAGCCATCGTCTAAAGCGCTGTCTTCTACTCTGAGCCACCACAGCTGAACGCCCATTGTGAGTACTCTCTCTTGAAGCTACATTGAACGTTCTGAATGTTTCCTTTCTTCATGCTGTTGCACTGATACCTATATGCTGAGCCACCGTCTAAAGCGCTGTCTTCTATGCTGAGCCACCACAGTCTAAAGCGCTGTCTTCTATGCTGAGCCACCACAGTCTAAAGCGCTGTCTTCTATGCTGAGCCACCACAGCTGAACGCCCATTGTGAGTACTCTCTCTTGAAGTTACACTGAACGTTCTGAATGTTTCCTCTCTTCATGCTGTTGCATTGATACCTATATGCTGAGCCACCGTCTAAAGCGCTGTCTTCTATGCTGAGCCACTACAGTCTAAAGCGCTGTCTTCTATGCGAGTCACCACAGCTGGACGCCCATTGTGAGTACTCTCTCTTGAAGTTATACGGAACGTTCTGAATGTTTCCTCTCTTTATGCTGTTGCATGGATGCCTATAAGCGGAGTCATCACAGTCTGAAGCGCTGCCTTCTATGCTGAGCCATCCCAGCTGACCGCCCCTGTGTCCGAGAGTCTTGCCTCCAGTACCATAGTCGCCCACCAACGGGCCTGACCTCAGCGTCCAGATACTTACCCCCCGTCCACATCCAGAGCAGCCTCCAGTTTTAGAATCATTTAAATAATAAAGTCTTTTAAATTGTTACTCTGTTGTCTGTCGTCTCTGGGCTGTGGGGTAGCTCCTCGGAAGGGCACTGCCAAGGGGTTAACGGGGAGGTCGGTCGGCGTGGTGCCACCGTATCACCGACCTGTGACATCTGGCGTAGTCGGCAGGATTGCACATCTGAGTTGAGCACCCGTAGCTAAGAGATGGCGGATGAAGAGGGACTGGCCGCTAGACCCCAAGTTATGCCCGTTTTTATGGGAGCACCGTGGGCGCAGCGATTCGGGGGGCCTGGCTCGGAATTGAACTTATATGAGTGGAAGACTCAGACCGAATACCTGGCCGGGTTACAAGGGCTGAGCGAACTACAGAAACTGCAGTTTGTACTGGGGTCCCTCGAGGGGGAAGCCAAGAGAGAGGTCCAGGCCGCACCCAGAGCTGTTAGAGCTACTGCCAAGACAGTTTATGACTTTCTTACTGAACTATATGGGGACACCACTCCAGTCGCTGCGCTCCGGGCCCAGTTCTTTAATTTTCGGCAAGGACCCCGACAGAACCTCCGTGCTTATTCCTTGCGTCTCCGAGAGCAGTATACCCGGCTGAAGGAACGAGCGGATCATGGCTTGGGAGAAGAAGATACCTTATTACGAGATCAATTCCTGTTGGGGCTTCGTGACGGACCGATCCGTCAGAGCTTGCGGTTGCAACTTCGCCAGGACCCCACGTTGACTTTCGAAGCCCTTCGCCGCGAGGCTCTGGCCCAAGAAGCTGATCACGCTGAGACTCCTGATCCGCCCGCTTGCATGGCCGCGAGCGGGACCTGTCCCCCTACTGCTCCGACTGTGGTCGATTGGAAGCAGGAGCTACGAGCAGAGCTCATGAAGGACGTTAAGGAACAGATGGCTGAACTTTCTAAGACCTTGCTCGGTGAGCTCCAACGAGGCCGGTTTAGTGGGGTGCCTTTGCTCCGGGAGCGGTCTTACTCCGAGGGAAGTCGGGAGATGGGACGCCGATCGGGAAGACCAGGCCCAGCTCGGTTCCAGTGGGATGATCAAGGACGGCCAATTTGTAATCACTGTGGAGAGGTGGGACACATGAGTCGCCAGTGTGGTTCACGGCGTGGGTCGCAGGGGGGTTTTTAAGGTCACCGGCCACTGTGGGTCAAGTGGTCGGGACCCCTACAATCGACCCCCTTTCCTTGCCTGTTCCTAGAGACCAGTTAGTTGGACGCTGTCCGACGGTTGAAATCCAAGTCAACGGTACCAAACTTCAGTGTCTGGTCGATACTGGTTCACAAGTCACCTTGTTCGCAGAAAGCTTGTCTCGAGAACTCTTCCATGAATGTCGCAGCCCGGGGACCGAAGCACCCTGGCTCACCCTTAGAGGGGCGAATGGACTTGACATCCCGTATATCGGATACGTAGTGGCTGACTTTCAGATCAGAGGGGTTGGAGTCCAACAGAAGGGCATTGTCATCGTCCGGGACCAGTGTCTGGGAGCCCACCGAGCCCTTCTGGGCATGAATGTGATATCAGAGTGTTGGGAGGAGTTGTTCTGGAGTCGGCCCGCTCCGAGGCCCCCATCAAAAGAAGCAAGAGAGTGGGAAGGTATAATCGCAGATTGTCAACGGATTTATAGTGCTCGAGCACAGTGGGATTGGGAGGAAACTGGACGAGTGGCCTGCAGGTATGCCCTTTCCGTTCCGGCTAGGAGTGAGGCTTTCGTCTGGGCTCATCTGCCAGTCCGGTCAAGTAGGCCGGATGGCTGGGTTCTTGTGGAACCACACGGGGCGTGCCGGGCCGTCGAGGTTGCCCGTGGGCTTGCTGCCGTCCGCCGAGGCAGAGTAATTGTTAAAGTCAGGAACACCAGTCCTTATCCCGTCAGTCTCTACCGACATCAACAACTGGCTCGAGTAACGGCAGTGGAGCCTCAACAGGTACGGGAAAGCCGAGACGTATGCTTTAGCCGAGTGGATGCAGCAGTTGTGGAGGTGGCTATTGCACCTGAGGGCCAGCGAACGGGTCTGAGCGACACCGAAGTGCCTGACCATCTGACCAGCGAAGCTCTACAGGGAGAGGGGCTGGAGGAGGAACAACAGCGTCAGCTCCAAGCTTTGTTGAACAAATGGCGGCATATATTCTCCACCCATGAAGAGGACTATGGATGCACGGGCATTGTAAGGCACCAGATCCCTACGGGGGACGCTGCACCCAGCCGGGAGCGTTATCGACCGGTCCCACCGACCTTATATTCCGAAGTTCGTACCCTGTTACAGGGGATGCTAGAGAGAGGCATCGTTCGCGAAAGCAGTAGCCCTTGGGCGGCTCCGATTGTCCTGGTCCAAAAGAAGAGCGGAGCGTGGAGATTCTGTGTAGATTATAGGAAACTGAATAGTGTGACCAAGAAGGACGCCTTCCCCCTGCCCCGGATCGAAGACTCGTTGACTAGTTTAACCAAAGCTGCCTGGTACTCCACGTTGGATCTTGCCAGTGGGTACTGGCAGGTCCAGGTAGAGGAGGGGGACCGGGAGAAGACCGCGTTTACGACCCCCTTTGGTCTCTTCGAGTGGGAACGGATGCCGTTCGGCCTTTGCAACGCCCCCGCCACCTTCCAGAGGCTGATGCAGCGGTGTCTGGGAGGTCAGTTGGTGGACTCCACGTTGGTATATCTGGACGACGTAATCGTCTTCTCCCCAGACTTTGCTAGCCATCTACTCCACCTGGAGCAAGTGTTCCCGGCCATGGAAAAATACGGGCTGAAGCTGCGGCCGGACAAGTGCCAGCTGTTTAGGCAAGAGGTCAAGTTCCTGGGCCATTGCGTCAGTGCGGCAGGAGTCTCCCCCGATCCAGAGAAAGTGAGGGCTGTACAGGAGTGGGAGCCTCCGAAGACGGTTCGACAGGTGCGGTCATTCCTGGGGTTTGTGGGCTATTATCGGCGCTTTATTCGAGACTTCTCCAAGATAGCCAAGCCATTAAATCAACTGCTTGTGGGCACGGCACGGTTGCGGGGTCGCGGCTCCCCTTCTGTGACCTGGAGCGATGTATGCGAAACAGCTTTCCGAAGTCTCCAACAACAACTGCTACAGGCCCCAATCCTGGCTTATGCTGACTTCTCGCTTCCATTCGTCCTGTATACCGACGCAAGCAATTTGGGGTTGGGTGCCGTACTGGCGCAACGACAACAAGGCGAGGAACGAGTGATCGCCTATGCCAGTCGGAGCCTCCACCCGGCGGAACGGAATGACTCCAACTATAGCTCCTTTAAAATCGAGCTACTGGCGATGAAGTGGGCCATGAGCGAAAAGTTCAAGGACTATCTGTGGGGAGCTAAGGTACAGGTGGTGACGGACAATAACCCCTTGGTACACTTGCGTACAGCAAAGTTGGGCGCAGTCGAGCAACGCTGGGTGGCTCAGTTGGCTAACTTTGACTATCAGATCCAGTATCGGCCAGGACGAGAACATGCTAACGCGGACGTATTGTCCCGGCTCCCGGTGCACCCTGGGGAGAACCTAGGCGGGGCCCCTCCGAGGGAGGACCAAGAGGAATTCCTGGTGGGAGTAGTGGAAGCCCCCGGAGCAGGTAACAACGATGTTCCCGAGAGTTGGGGCTGGGACCCTAAGCGTTGGAAGGAGCTGCAGGAGAAGGATGCTGATTTGATGGTCGTTCGGAAGTGGTTGGAGAAGGGCTCCCTATCGTGGGATGCGAGACAGACGGAGACGGTGAGGTTGCTTCGTGGGCACTGGGAGAGGCTCGGTTTAAAGGAAGGGGTGATCTGCCGGGCGTTCCAGGATCCTGTTACCCGTGAGCCGGTGTACCAGGTGGTAGTACCGGCAGGGCAGGTACAGCCGTTACTCCACGCCTACCATACCCAGATGGGCCATCAAGGCCAGGATAGGACTTTGTCGCTATTGAGGAGACATTTCTTCTGGGCTAGGATGGGAGCGACGGTGGGTGAGTTTGTCCGAGATTGTCCTCGCTGTCTGTTGTTTAAGGCCCGAAAGGAAGTGAAAGCCCCCCTTGTCCCAGTACGACCACGGGCACCGTTACATATGGTGGGGGTAGACTTCTTGACGTTGAGCCGGCCGGCTGACCCCTTTCAGAACATCTTGGTGGTCACAGACTTATTCACTAAGTATTCTTGGGCCATTCCCACTCCGGACCAGACGGCTACTACTACAGCTGCAGCCCTCTGGAGAGTCGTGTTCCAACCCTTCGGATGCCCAGAGGTCCTCCTGTCGGACCAGGGCCCAAACTTTGAGTCACGGGTGATCGCTGAATTGTGCCAACTTTACGGGTGCCGTAAGACCCACACTACCCCGTACCACCCCCAGGGAAATGGGGGGTGCGAGAGATTCAATCAGACCCTATTGAGTTTGCTGGGGACCTTAGAGGCGGACCAACAGAGCGCATGGGCAGAATGCCTCCCTTCCCTATTACAAGCGTATAACAATAGCATCCACAGCACCACAGGCTTCGCCCCCGCTTTCTTGATGTTTGGGAGGCACGTAAGGTTGCCCGTTGATCTCCTTTGGGGAACCGTACCGACAACAGGTACCCCGAATACTACCGAGTGGGTGGGTCGGCATCACCAACAGCTACACGCTGCCTACGAGAGAGTCACCGAACACCTAAGCAGGGCCGCAGCTAAGAGTAAGAGACTGTACGATCGTACTGCTAAAGAGGCCCCGTTGTTGCCGGGAGAGCGAGTAGTAGTGAGGGATAATCGACGTCAAGGAAAAGGGAAGTTGAGTGACCGGTGGGAGGCTACGCCTTATGTGGTGGACCGGCAAAAAGATCCAAATCAGCCGGTATACGTCCTCCGACCCGAGGGGAGGCTGGGTCCCGAAAGAGTGTTGCATCGTAACTTGCTTCGGCCCTGTCCCAATTATCCGGGACCTGCGAGGACGGTCCCTATGCCCCCTGGGATGCCTGAACCCTTAGGAATAGGCTGGGGGGTGATTCCTGAGGAACCAGAACCCGTAGCGGACCGTGGACCTTTACCATCCCCGCCATCACCACCCCGACGCTCACAGCGCGACCATCGGGGACAACCGCCGGTGAGGTATGGCGAGTGGATGTCTGGTCCGGGGTTCTAGGGACTAGAACCCATTGGTAGGGGGGGATGTCACGGGGTGACTAAAAGCCGGAACTTTTCTTTTGTTGTTCCCCCTTCCCCCCCGGACGTCTTTTCGGAAACCCCGAGTCTGATTCCGGTGGCTAGTGCGCATGAGCTCGAGATTATGAGAGATTGGCCGCACCTGTGGGAGAGAACAAAGACGCGAGTGATATGCGAGAGAAGGATATAAAAGCAGCGTTCTACAGGAGTGTGGGTATGTAAGCTGTGACGTTGATAATTCGTGGCGTGAGCTTTTCTTGGGAAAAATCGACAAGTGCAGTGTTGAGAGGACGTGCTCAGTCATCTGGCCAGCTTCTTCCAGTGAATCCGTGCATGTGGTGATGAATTATCAGCCGTGGAGTTGAAGAGGGAAGGATTATACATCGGAGCTACCCCTAGAAAGATAAGTGTTTCACTTTGTGGTGTGAGAAACAAGGCGACAGTAGAGGAACATCTTTGACTGTTATCAGGAATAAAGCTGTGTTGTTTCACTAGATGCCCGCCATCGACCGGCATGGAAATATCTCGCTGGACTTGAGCATTGTTCTAGTTTTGGAGAATTGGAGTGATACTGCGGTGTCTGTTGAACTTTGCACGATTAATGAGAGTGATATTGCGGTGATTGCACGTGTGGGGCGGAGTACAGTGTTTGCAGCGAGGGAAAAAGTGCAACAACAACGTGTCGATGGACGGGGGATTCAAGCATCTAAGTTGAACGCAACTACAGTTTAAAGCGCTGTCTTCTATGCGAGCCACCACAGCTGAACGCCCATTGTGAGTACTCTCTCTTGAAGCTACATTGAACGTTCTGAATGTTTCCTCTCTTCATGCTGTTGCATTGATGTCTATATGCTGAGCCACCACAGCTGAACGCCCATTGTGAGTACTCTCTCTTGAAGCTACATTGAACGTTCTGAATGTTTCCTCTCTTCATGCTGTTGCATTGATGTCTATATGCTGAGCCACCACAGCTGAACGCCCATTGTGAGTACTCTCTCTCGAAGTTACACTGAACGTTCTGAATGCCTCCTCTCCTTATGCTGCTGTATTGATGCTGAGCCATCGTCTAAAGCGCTGTCTTCTACGCTGAGCCACCACAGCTGAACGCCCATTGTGAGTACTCTCTCTTGAAGCTACATTGAACGTTCTGAATGTTTCCTCTCTTCATGCTGTTGCATTGATGTCTATATGCTGAGCCACCACAGCTGAACGCCCATTGTGAGTACTCCCTCTTGAAGCTACATTGAACGTTCTGAATGTTTCCTTTCTTCATGCTGTTGCACTGATACCTATATGCTGAGCCACCGTCTAAAGCGCTGTCTTCTATGCTGAGCCACCACAGTCTAAAGCGCTGTCTTCTATGCTGAGCCACCACAGTCTAAAGCGCTGTCTTCTATGCTGAGCCACCACAGTCTAAAGCGCTGTCTTCTATGCTGAGCCACCACAGTCTAAAGCGCTGTCTTCTATGCTGAGCCACCACAGTCTAAAGCGCTGTCTTCTATGCTGAGCCACCACAGCTGAACGCCCATTGTGAGTACTCTCTCTTGAAGTTACACTGAACGTTCTGAATGTTTCCTCTCTTCATGCTGTTGCATTGATACCTATATGCTGAGCCACCGTCTAAAGCGCTGTCTTCTATGCTGAGCCACTACAGTCTAAAGCGCTGTCTTCTATGCGAGTCACCACAGCTGGACGCCCATTGTGAGTACTCTTCAATGAACACATCATTTGTAGACAATTACAGACCTATCTCTCTCCTACCATTCATTGCGAAGACACTTGAAAGAGCTGTCTTCAACCAACTAACATCCTTCTTGTCTCTAAACAACCAGCTGGATGTCAACCAATCTGGCTTCAAGAAAGGACATTCAACTGAGACTGCATTACTGTCAGTCACAGAAGCCCTACGGATCGCAAAAGCTGCTTCCAAATCTTCAGTCCTCATTCTCCTGGATCTGTCTGCTGCCTTCGACACGGTGAATCATCAGATCCTTATGTCCACCCTCTCATCACTGGGCATCACAGGAACTTCACTCCACTGGTTTGAGTCCTATCTCACAGGTAGGTCCTTCAAGGTCGCATGGAGAGGTGAGGTATCCAGAGCACATCAGCTGACCACAGGGGTTCCCCAGGGTTCAGTTCTTGGTCCCCTCCTCTTCTCCATCTACACCACATCACTGGGACACATCATACAGGCACACGTTTTTTCCTACCACTGCTATGCTGATGACACGCAGCTCTTCCTCTCCTTTCAACCAGATGATCCCACAGTAGCTGCACGGGTCTCAAGCTGTCTGGCGGACATCTCCACATGGATGAAGGAACATCACCTGCAGCTCAACCTGGCAAAGACTGAGCTTCTCGTCCTCCCTGCCAATCCGTCTCTACAGCACGACTTCACCATCCAGCTAGAGTCATCATTAATCACCCCATCAAGATCGGTCAGAAATCTTGGAGTAACGTTTGATGACCAGCTGACCTTCACAGATCACATTTCAAAGACAGCTCGATCATGCAGGTTTGCACTGCACAACATCAGGAAAATCAGGCCTTTCCTAACTGAGCATGCAACACAACTCATCGTCCAGGCCCTGGTCATCTCTAGGCTTGACTACTGCAATGCTCTTCTGGCTGGACTTCCAGCATGTGCAACCAAAACCCTACAGATGATCCAGAATGCTGCAGCTCGTCTTGTCTTCAACGAGCCCAAGAGGGCCCACGTCACTCCTCTGTTCATCTCTCTGCACTGGCTACCTCTCGCTGCTCGCATCAAGTTCAAGGCACTGACGCTTGCTTACAGAACGATCACAGGCTCAGCTCCCTCCTACTTTCACTCACTCCTACGAGTCTACATCCCTACCAGACACCTACGATCGGTCAACGAGCGACGTCTCGTGGTTCCATCACAGAAAGCCACAAAATCACTTTCCAGAACATTCTCATTCACAGTTCCATGCTGGTGGAACGCTCTCCCCACCCTCATCCGGAATGCAGAATCCCTGACAACATTCAAAAGACAGCTGAAAACCAATCTCTTCCGTGAGCACTTAACCTTATAGAAAAAAAAAAAAAAAAAAAAAAAAAAAAAAGTTTTCCTTTCCCTTTGTAACATCACTTATCAGGCTTATGCTACTCTGAATAATACCTGAACTTCGTACTTTGAGCACTTCTTGCGTTGTTGTTGCTTTTTGCCTCTTTATGATGACTCGCTGAATTTTGTCCTAATTTGTAAGTCGCTTTGGAGAAAGGCGTCTGCTAAATGACTAAATGTAAATGTACTCTCTCTTGAAGTTATACGGAACGTTCTGAATGTTTCCTCTCTTTATGCTGTTGCATGGATGCATATAAGCGGAGTCATCACAGTCTGAAGCGCTGCCTTCTATGCTGAGCCATCCCAGCTGACCGCCCCTGTGTCCGAGAGTCTTGCCTCCAGTACCATAGTCGCCCACCAACGGGCCTGACCTCAGCGTCCAGATACTTACCCCCCAGATACTTACCCCCCGTCCACATCCAGAGCAGCCTCCAGTTTTAGAATCATTTAAATAATAAAGTCTTTTAAATTGTTACTCTGTTGTCTGTCGTCTCTGGGCTGTGGGGTAGCTCCTCGGAAGGGCACTGCCAAGGGGTTAACGGGGAGGTCGGTCGGCGTGGTGCCACCGTATCACCGACCTGTGACACTTTTACCAGATCATTTATCACACCACATTCCTTGTATTGTTTTAACATCTTTGCGATTTCTAGGTCCACAACTGGTAATGGAAATATCCAAGGAGGAATAACAGGTAATGCCACTGTACAGCTGTAATTTAATTCAACAAGTCCCAGTTGCTCAGCTTGACTATTTCCCACCCATCCAAAACTGTTAAATTGCTTCCTTCCATGTTCCCAACATGCGTTCAACACTGGTTTGGTTGGATGACCCTGCTTATGTCCCTGTAAATTTACCCAATATACCATGGCAAGCTGAAGACGTCTAAGAGATAAAGGCATCTCCCCTACCTCCACCTGGAGAGCTGGAATTGACGAAGTTTTGAATGCACCACTACATAGGCGGAGAGCTTGTGTTTGGACCAGATCGAGCTTTTGCAAATGAGATTTTGCAGCTGAGCTAAATGTAATGCATGCATAATCAAATGTTGATCTAATTAAGGCAATATAAATATGTTTAAGAGAGTTCATACTAGCACCCCAACCACTTCCTACCAGGCATCTCATAACATTAACTGCCTTTTTACATTTGGTAACATTTCTCTGTATATGATCTCCAAATGTCAGCTTATGGTCCATCCATACACCTAAAAACCGTATATTTTGTACCTGTTTAATTGATTGCCCATAAAGAGTAACTTGTATTGCAGGAGTATTACGTTTCTTAGAGAAACAAATAACCTGTGTTTTGTCTACAGAAAACCGAAAACCCCACCTGTTTCCACAGTTCTCAACATTACTGACTGCTGTCTGTAGTTTCTTTCCAACAAATGCTGCATTACGACCCCTTACCCATATTGCCCCATCATCTGCATATAGAGATCTCCCAAGGCTAGCATCAACCTCTGAAAAAACCTCATTACCAATAAATTAATAGGACTACATACACTTCCTTGTGGTACCCCATTTTCTATAGAGTAAACATTAGAGTAAGATACTCCAATTCTTACCTCTATAGTCCTGTCTTTCAGAAAATTCATGATCCAGTTGAACATTCTTCCACCAATTCCCATAGATTCCAATTTAATAAGAAGACCCTCTTTCCATAACATATCATAGGCCTTCTCCACATCAAAGAATACAGCAGCTACTATTTCCTTTTTAACCTGAGCCTTCCTAACTTCATCCTCCAAACATATCACTGGATCCATAGTTGTCCTTCCTCTACGGAAACCACTCTGTTGTGGTATTAGCAAATTCCTACTCTCTAATATGTAAGTTAACCTGTCTGTGACCATACGTTCCATTATTTTACATAAATTAGATGTTAATGCGATAGGTCTATAGCTAGTTGTTACACCTTTATCTTTTCCTGGTTTCCCAATTGGGATAACAACAGAATGTTTCCATGCTGACGGCAATACCCCTAACTCCCATACCTTATTATGTAACTTCAGGATCACCAACTGTGCTTGATGGTTTAAGTTTTCAACCATTTTATAACATATTTCATCTTTACCAGGGGACGTTGCTTTGATTCCTACCAATGCTCTTTTCAGTTCAAATAAAGAAAAGAAAACATTTAATGTTCCATTAAAGTCCTCCTTTTCCATTAGGATATTAGAGTGTCCTCTCATTACTTCTTCTCTACCTTTCCTTGCATCAGGTGTCAGATTTGTAGAGCTATGAACTTTAACAAATGTCTCCGCCAGGGCCTCCGCTTTATCCCTATTTGTTATAAAAATGTTGTTATTATATTTAATAGCTGGCAATGTATACTCCCTCCTAATTCCTCCCTTCCTTCTTATCATGCCCCACACTTGACTAATATGCGTTTCTCTCCCTATTTTACTGCAAAATTGCTTCCAGTAATCTCGTTTAGCTTTCCTAATTGTCCGTCTAACTTCTGCTTGTGCCTTTTTGTATTCTATTAGGTCATTAAAAGAGAAGGATCCTTTAACTTTCCTAAAAGCTCTATTTCTTGTCTTAATTGCTTTATTACATTAATCTGACCACCAGGGGACTGTCTTATGTTGTTTTAATCCACTTCCTTTACCAATAACTTCTTTTGCAGTGGAGTACATGATTTCTACAACGTTTGCATTAAAGTCATCTATACTATCATACCTATTTTGACTAATTTCTTCTAACCTCATACTACATGTTGTATTATAAAGTGCCCAGTTAGCATTTCTTAATTTCCATCTAGGGAAACCTATTTCCTCCAACTGAATTGGACCCACTCCTATTTCACAGATTATTGGGTAATGGTCACTGCCTACTGTGTTATCGTGTATTACATCCCATTTACTAACTCTTGCTATTTGTTTAGATACCAGAGTAAGATCAATTGGAGATTCCAATCCTCTTGCTACATCTATTCTAGTAACTCTTCCGTCATTCAAGCAAACTAGATCATGATCTTCTATAAATTCTTCCACTACACTTCCGTTATAATCAGTGTGTGTACCACCCCAAAGTGTGCTATGCGCATTAAAGTCCCCACACCAAACTGTCTTATGCATTTCTCCACCAATTATATTTTCAAGCACCCCTTTATTTAGCTTCCCACATGGATTATAATAGTTCACTATCCATATGTTCGTTTTTCCTATCCATACTTCAATTACAATTGCCTCAGAATCTTTACTTATTTTTATAATCCTATATCCTATTCCCTGTTGAACAAACATAACTACACCACCTCCATTGCCGCTTTCCCTGTCCCTGCGTATAGCCACATATCCATGTAATATAAAATCTAAGTG
This sequence comes from Leuciscus leuciscus, assembly GCF_965113295.1. Taxonomy (NCBI): domain Eukaryota; kingdom Metazoa; phylum Chordata; class Actinopteri; order Cypriniformes; family Leuciscidae; genus Leuciscus; species Leuciscus leuciscus. The sequence continues at coordinate 35,136,107 of NC_138746.1, forward strand.
AGGCCTAAGCCATGTTTCTTGCACACAAATAACATTTGGTTTCTCACTCCTTTCTTCAATATACTTTTTAAATTCCTGTCCATTAGAGCAAAGACTCAGAGCATTCCATTGCAGAATTACAAAAACCATTATGATTCTCCACATGTTGACTGAGTTTCCTGTGTCCCTGCTATGAGTGTTTCATTTATTGCATCTACTGTTAATTCCCCCAAATTAAGATATTTTTGTGCTGCCTTTATGATAATTGTAATCCTCTCTGTTCTGCTTTGTGTTTGAGCTGAACAATTGACTACTTCTACCAGAAATGCTACAAACACAACACTATCCACTCCAATATTTGGTTTGGTTGCTGTAGGCCTATCATATTCTTTTCTTGTCTTGTTGGAACTCTGATCCTGCCTCTGCTCAGAACTCTGACCCGATCTCTGTTCAGAACTCTGACCCTGTCTCTGCTCAGAACTCTGACCCTGTCTCTGTTCAGCCATTCTCACTATTGGTGATACTGTCACATTTCTTTTTGCATTAGTTACTTTAATGGCTTCAGCATATGTCATCTTTCCTTCTACTCTGATTCTCTGCACTTCCCCCGCTCGTTTATGCGCCTCACATCCTTTATACGCAGAACTATGTTCACCCCCACAATTGCAGCATTTGTTTTTTGTACCTTCGTTACATTTGCCATATTCATGATCCTCTCCTCCACATTTACCACACCGTTGTTTGCCTCTACACACCGCTGCTACATGACCAAATCGTTGGCATTTAAAACACCTTAGGGGAGGAGGAACATATGGTCGTACTTGAAAACTCATGAACCCTACTTTAACTCTTGTTGGCAGCATTTCTTCCTGAAATTGCAATAAGATAGATAAGCTCTCCTGTTTTGTTCCATTCTTGAAATACATCAATCTCCTAGCCTTCACTACTTTAGCTCCGGATACATTTTCCAAGATTTCTTCAGTAGTTAAGTCAGTTGAAATCCCTGTAATAACTCCTTGTACTGTTTTCTTTTGCCCCCAAACAAAACATTTGATTTTCTTTCCTTCCAAATTAGTCATTTTAATCATGTCATCTCTCTGTTTGGCATCAGAACAAGTAATCAGCAAACTACCATCTCTAAGTCGTTTAATATTCACAGTACCTAGTGTGTTATGTAAAGCTTTCGTCAATTTCAATGGGTTAACTGAGCCGGGAGAATCAAACTGAAGTTTTACCTTAAACTCTTCCCCTCTAGTTTGAGATGCACTGACAACACTCTCCACATCCGAATCCCAACGATTATCATCATTAAGATTTTCATCTTTCTTTTTCCTTTTGAAGCTTCGAACTATTGTATACCATTCTCCACTGTTAATTTCTCCCGTGTCCTCTTCTCCCATCTCCATCTCACTTCCTACTCCTACGTCACTTCCTGCCATCTCCGCTCCACACCACAACACAATCGTTGCCACTCACCTGACCAGGGGCCCATTCTTCGTACGTTGCTTAAAACATCCGAGATCTAATGAGACATCCAAGATGATATCATCGTGGTAATCATGATCTGGCTAATTAGGTTCTTTGAACACACCTGCCGGATATGATTAGTATAGCTGGATTGAGTTAGTGAGATAATTGCGCGTTCATGCGCTGGTTTAAAAGGGGATATGTATCGATAGTAGAAACATTGATCAGCAACGCTGCTATAGGCTGCTCAGCGTGGCCAAAGGGCGGGCTCAGTTCTCTTACGAGAGGTCTCTCGTACTGCGTAAGATATCTTACGCTAGGGGAAAATCCTTTTTCCGCGAGATATTGAAGCCAAAAATTATCCTTAATTTTGTAATAATGCAAAACGCGTTGCGGCAGCATGCAGACATAGGCGAGGCAGCTCGCGCGCCTATTGGCTGCTCTGCGGCAACTGCAGCAGCCTATCGAGCGAGGCCTGGCGTGACGTCAGACCCAATCAGGACACTTCGCGCCCGCTGCGTCACGTCCCGCCGAAATGGGCGTGGTCTAGGCCTATAAATACCGCTCGCAGGCAGCTATTATCTGGTTTTTCATCCTTCAAGCGAAGCACACGCATCGCTGGAGCTGGAGAAGAAGCCGCGCCGTCTGAAAGAGAGCACCTTCAGCGGGACGAGTCACTGAAGTCGCTGGCCGCGCCGCCTTCCTTGCCTTCCTGCTGCGCTATCCGGCGTTATATCCTTTCTCTGCTACTGTGTTTATGTATGTGTGTGTGTGCTCGCCGCCGCGACACACACTCTCATTGCACTAAAAGAGCTGGGCGTCTTTTCCTGATAACGCAGCTCTCGCGCTCGCTGACGGCGACTGCCCTCACTGCGAGCTAGTTACTGCCTGTGGTGACTCTGAGGACTCACCTGGCATCCTTCTCCGAGACTGCTCCTCCGCCCCCCCCAACCCGCAAAGCTTGCCGGTTCGCCCGCTTGCCTTGCCTGCTTGGGGGACGATACCTGTTCTCCCTCTGTTCGAGCCGCGCAAACCGCGCCGCTCACAGGGGATGTCAGGAGCGGGCGGTCACGGGGCTAGCTTTCTCTCTCCCTCTGTTCAAGCCGCGCAAACTGCGCCGCTCACAAGGGAGGCTGGAAGCGGACGGTCGGGGTTAGTTTTCTTTACGTTATAAGAAAGCTACCCTGCCTCTGCGCCCCATTCATGCGTCACTCACCGGCGAAAGGAGAAAGGAGTGTTTTTAGTCCCTCCGAGGATGGACTGACCTTCAATTTCTCATACATTTCCCAGTTCCCTGATCATGCGACTGGAAATATCAATATTGCAGCAAACGAGCTTGTTTTAATACAAGCGCGCCTGCAAGCAAACGCCGAAGAAAACATGTTGACGCTCGTGCATCCGAAAGCCTTTGTGTTCCCCCCTCTGGCTCAGTGGCGAAATCATAGGTTTTCCTCACGAGAGACCGGTGTTCGAATCCCGGTCTAGTGGCAGTTAAAATTATGCCGCCAATGCTTCGCTCTGTCAGTTCCCTGAAAAGCGACTGCAGATGTGCATTTTGCAGCCAACGAGCGCGTTGTACAACCCGCTCGCCTGCACCCAAACACCGTTTCTATGGTTTCCGTGCGTCACTGGCGAAAGGAGAAAAGAGAGTGTTTCTGGTCCCGCCGCGGACGGACCGACCTCCTCTTTCTCGTACATTTCTCATTCCCCTCTGAAGTTCGGGCGACTGGAAATGTCAGTATTGCAGTGAGCAAGCCTGTTGTAATACACGCATGCCTGCAAACAAACGCCAGCACGTTGACGCTCTCTGATAATACTCGCGCTAACTGAGTTACAATGTGTCTCCCCCTGTGGCCCAGTGGCAGACTCTCAGGTTTTTGCGCGCGAGAGACCCGCGTTCGATCCCGGGTCTACCGGCAGATAAAATTATGCCGTCAATGCTCGCTCTGTCAGTTCCCTGAAAAGGCGACTGCAGATGTGTATTTTGCAGCCAACGAGCGCGTTGTACAACCCGCTCGCCTGCACCCAAACACCGTTTCTATGGTATTCCGTGCGTCACTGGCGTAAGGAAAAAAGGGAGTTTTCTGGTCCCGCTGCGGACGGACCGATCTCCTTTTTCCTATACATTTCCCATTCCCCTCTGAAATTCAGGCGACTGGAAATGTCAATATTGCAGTGAACGAGCCTGTTGTAATGCACGCAGGCCTGCAATAAACGCCAGCATGTTGACGCTCTCTGTTTCTATGGCAACTTCTCGCTCGTTCAGTTCCAGTAAATGTGACTGTTCCAGTGTATTCTGCAGTAAACAAGTCGGCGACGCAGCACGCTTGCCTGCACACAAACGCCGCTTTTACGGCTACCCAGATAAATCCCATAACTGTGAATTTTCTGGTGTCCCGGCCACGGCCGATGGTGTTTTATGTGTAGAAAGAATGCCCACTGCCCAGTGCCCATCTCTACACACAAGCACAGCCCGTCACACAGGGCTCGCGCACATGAATCGACTCAAACGCTTCAAACATGGTGAATGTGCCCACTACCCAGTGCCCACTAACACCACGTTATGCATGTCTCACGGTTTCTGTAAAAACGAAACCAACGTGCATTCGCTTCACTCAAGCGAACGATGCTTTCGGTGTGATAAATGTGCCCGCTGTCCCGCGCCCACATCCACACATAGACATGACAGTTCCTACGGGAACCGCCCAGCACTCCCCCTCGCGGTTGACCACCGCAGAGGAGTCGAGCGCGGGCAATCTGCCCGCTGTTATCAGCGCGCCCCATGCCTCAAATGTCACGAGCGCGACGCTTGTGTTACAGCACGCCGAAGCTTCTCCATCGCTGAGCGAGCGGAGCACGCTTCGTATTCAACCCCTAGCTATTCATGCAGACGCATGGGCAAAGCTGCCCGGGGTTTCGAAGTGGGTGCTGGACATTATAAAAAGAGGCTATTCGCTACAGTTTCGCCGACGCCCTCGCCGCTATGCGGCGCGCGTCGAGACCACGGTAAAAGCAGAAGTAGCACATTTACTTCGAGCCGAAGTGGCGAAACTATTGAACAAAGGGGCCATAGAGCCTCTCTCTCAAGTTCAGAGCGAAGGAGGGCTATACAGCAGATACTTCCTGGTACCGAAAAAAGACGGGGGTCTCAGACCCATACTAGATCTGAAGCAACTGAACAGAGTGCTTTCAGATTTGTGTCAATAGATCTGAAAGACGCGTATTTTCAAATACAGATAGCGTCACGTCACAGGCGATATTTGAGATTCGCCTTCGAGGGCCAGGCATATCAGGACACAGTCCTGCCGTTTGGTTTGTCCCTGGCACCCCGTACGTTTACGAAGTGCATGGATGCGGCACTCGCACCCCTCAGAATGAGAGGCATGCGAGTACTGAACTATTTGGACGATTGGCTGATTCTAGCGCAATCTCGCTCAGTGCTTATAGAACACACGACCGTTTTACTCGATCACCTCGAGAATTTGGGTCTCAGTGTCAATTGGGCGAAGAGCTCTCCGTCACCCAGTCAGAAGATATCTTTCCTGGGCACAGAATTGGACTCGCTGTCCATGATAGGGCGACTATCACCACAGCGCGCGGTAGACATTCAACGCACAGCGAACTCGTTCCGCTGCGGCGCATCTGTCCCGCTCAAGAAATTTTCAGAAGATGCTGGGTCTCATGGCCTCAGCATCATCAGTGCTCCAGCTGGGCCTGCTCCGCATGCGCCCGCTGCAGTTTTGGCTGAAAGCGCGAGTCCCACGCCGAGCGTGGGCATCCGGTTTGCTTCGCCTCAGGGTCAATCAGAAGTGCGTCACAGCTCTGAAACCTTGGAGAGCGAACGACTGGTACCAGTCAGGTGTAAGCCTGGGGACTTCCTCGAGGGTGAAAGTGGTGTCCACGGACGCGTCCAACTCGGGATGGGGAGCGCTGCTCGAGGGCAGACCGTTCTTCGGCCAGTGGTCGGAACGGGAGAAGCTCCTGCACATAAACTGCCTCGAAATGCTGGCAGTAAACAACGCGCTGACGCATTTTTGTCCCCAAATAAAAGGACGCCACGTCCTGGTCCGTCCGGACAACATGTCTGTGGTGTCCTACATAAATCGCCAGGGCGGCCTCAGGTCCAGGAACCTGTACAGGCTAGCAGAACGCCTCCTGGTATGGGCTCAGCGCAACCTGCGCTCGCTCAGAGCAGCGCACGTGTCAGGGCTCCTGAATATAGGACCAGACAGACTGTCCAGGAACAATGTTCCGGCAGGCGAATGGTCTCTACACCCACAGACAGTCCAACTGCTGTGGAAGAAATTCAGCAGAGCGGAAGTAGACCTGTTTGCGTCTCAAGAAAATGCTCACTGTCCGGAATTTTTCTCCAAGAGCAGGGACGTGCTGGCCCATGTGTGGCCCCGCCGCCCGCTCTATGCTTTTCCCCCCGTCTCTCTCCTGCCTCAGGTGATAGAGCGGATCAGGGAAGAAGGATGCTCAGTATTGCTGGTAGCACCGTTCTGGGAAAACCAACCTTGGTTCCCAGTCGTGATGCAGTTAGCAAGTACTGCCCCGTGGCCAGTACCAGTGAGGAGATACCTCCTCTCACAGGCCCACGGCTCGATCTGGCATCCTCACCCGGAATTATGGTCCCTTCATGTCTGGGCCATCAACGGGTACATGTTGGACTCCCTAAAGGAGTATTAAACACGATCACGCAGGCTAGAGCTCCGTCTACGAGACGGCTCTACTCCTCGAAATGGTCAGTGTTTTCGGGCTGGTGCACAGCCCGTGGCGTGTCACCCACAGACTGTGGAGTGACAGAGGTGTTTTCCTTCCTACAAGAGCTGTTGGACAAGGGCAGGGCCCCCTCCACGCTCAAAGTTTATGTGGCGGCTATAGCAGCGTTCTCAGGAACAACGCTTGGTCAGTCAATAGGAAGGAACGATTTAGTCATCCGCTTCCTTAGAGGGGCTAAGAGACTGAATCCTCCCAGACCTCCCGCAGTCCCCGTATGGGACCTTTCTACTGTTCTGGAAGCCATGAAAGGTGCGCCATTCGAGCCTTTACAGTCAATTGATTTGAAACATCTGTCTTTCAAGACTGTGTTTCTTCTGGCTCTCGCTTCAGTGAAGCGCATAGGGGACTTACACGCGCTCTCTGTGAGCGCGACGTGCATGGAGTTTGGGCCTAATGACTCGAAAGTTATACTCAAACCTAAGCACGGTTATGTTCCAAAATCCCTCAACACACCGTTTAGGGCGCAGGTTATCTCCCTGTCAGCCCTACCGGTCCCTGATGAGGAAAGAGACGCGGGCCTCCTTTGCCCAGTCAGGGCATTACGAGCTTATGTGTCTCGCTCGTCTGTTTTCAGACAGACGGAGCAGCTCTTTGTTTCGTTTAGCGGGCGTTCTAAGGGACTAGCCGCGTCGAAACAGAACCTATCCAGATGGATAGTTGATGCTATAGCGCTGGCATACGCCTCCAAGGGCATGCAGTGCCCGTTGGGTGTCAGAGCGCACTCCACGAGAGGCATGGCCTCTTCGTGGGCCTGGTCGAGTGGGATTGCCTTGCAAGATATTTGTACGGCGGCAGGCTGGGCCTCCCCGTCTACATTTATAAGGTTCTATAACCTAGAGGTTCCCGCCCTGCAGGCCAGGCTGCTGTCGGTCTAAGTTAACCAGTATTATCTGACCTGATGCTATCAGCTCGATGAATGCTGCGTCTACTGAGCACAGCTCGATGATCGACAGTGAAAAGCAGCAGCACGAGATGTGCCTGGGCAAACTGTGTAAGACCCACATTTCCCCATCAGTTCAGGCCGTACCCCGCCCTGTCTGTATGATGAAATTCGCGTCTAATCGACGCTGCCATATGTGGAAGAGTGCGGCTTCGCCCCTCCCTCTTCCCGGACTCCCTGTGAGTTCCCTGAGTGATTGTGCACTATATGAACCCCGGGTTTTTGCCCTTCGGGCTTTGGTGTCAGATCTCAGCATGCACGGCGTTTTGCATTGGGTCCCCTAGCGTAAGATATCTTACGCAGTACGAGAGACCTCTCGTAAGAGAACGTACTCGGTTACTAACGTAACCTCGGTTCTCTCTAGAAGAGGGAACGAGTACTGCGTATCTTGCCGTGCATGCACACGCTCTGGTTGCTTCGATGATGAAAAACCAGATAATAGCTGCCTGCGAGCGGTATTTATAGGCCTAGACCACGCCCATTTCGGCGGGACGCAGCGGGCGTGAAGTGCCCTGATTGGGTCTGGCGTCACGCCAGGCCTCGCTCGATAGGCTGCTGCAGTTGCCGCAGAGCAGCCAATAGGCGCGCGAGCTGCCTCGCCTATGTCTGCATGCTGCCGCAGCGCGTTTTGCATTATTACAAAATTAAGGATAATTTTTGGCTTCAATATCTCGCGGAAAAAGGATTTTCCCCTAGCGTAAGATATCTTACGCAGTACTCGTTCCCTCTTCTAGAGAGAACCGAGGTTACGTTAGTAACCGAGTACGTTTTTCTGCTCAGCAGAGCAAGAACTAATAGTCCAAGTTTATTCGGAATTTTAATGTTTAATTAAAACGCCAGGGAACACCTCAAAGTCTGCAAAAGCCAGGAGAGAGGGCTGGCAAAAAGTATCAGACAATTTAAATCGGTAACACTTTATTTTGATAGTCCGTTTGTTGAGACTATACTAGTTATTAGTAGCCATTCAGTAGCTTGTCAACAGTGCATCAGTTGACATTTAACAACACTGTTTCAACAGACAAGTAACATACATTCAACTGACTGCCTATAGACTATAAGGTACAATTCAAGTGTTAATCTACAGATTTTACGAAAAAGTGCCTGTTGACTGTCAATGATATTTTGCAACAGGTTATTAACCAATTGGCGACTAACTTTCAATTGTCAACTAACTTTCTGTAGATTGAGTACCAACAACTCAAGATCAATCTGTCAGTTAAATGTCAACAGTCATGTCAGCATATGAAGTATATGATACTGTATATCCTACTCAAGGGGTCTCATATGCATCAAATTAATAATTATTTTAGCTGATTTAAAAATGTTTTAACCATTTGTAGATAATCTGTTGATAGTCAACTAAAGATTACATGTAGTTGCTTATTTGTTGCTTGTCAACAAATAAATTGTTTATGATCAGTAGACTATTAATAGACATTCTCAACTAAGCGTTAGTAGATATATTTTAGGACTATCTAAAGTGAAAAAGAGTTTATGGTAACGCTTTAGTTTACAGCCCGGAAAGTACTGCGTAATTACGCCGAAATTACAGCGTACCTTTCGGTAATTATAGTGTACATGTAATTATAAGGGAACAATTTATAATATTAGGGGAATAAAGGGGTAACAACCAGGAAAAGTACTGCGTAAGTACACAGAATTTACAGTGTACCTTTCGGTAATTATAGTGTACTTATAAAGTACGTACGTGTAATTATAAGGGAACAATTTATAATATTAGGGGAATAAAGGGTTAACAACCAGGAAAAGTACTGTGTAAGTACACCGAATTTACAGTGTACCTTTCGGTAATTTTTTTTTTTTTTTTTTTGCTGACGACACAACATTGTTTCTAAAAGATAAACATCAAATTCCATTAGCTTTACATTCTATTGACCAGTTTTCTAAAGCCTCGGGGCTACATTTAAACCTAAACAAATGTGTAATGTTAACATTGCATGAGTCTCCTTTGCTGTCATTATCCAATATACAAATTAAAAAGGAAGTGAAATATCTGGGGAACCTTTCGGTAATTATAGTGTACTTATAAAGTACGTATGTGTAATTATAAGGGAACAATTTATAATATTATGGGGAATAAAGGGTTAACAACCAGGAAAAGTACTGCGTAAGTACACCGAATTTACAGTGTACCTTTCGGTAATTATAGTGTACTTATAAAGTACGTAGCCTATATGTAATTATAAGGGAACAATTTATAATATTTGGGGAATAAAGGGGTAACAACCAGGAAAAATACAAATAATATGCAGTATTTCATAACTTCGGGCTAACTATTCAAATATTACATGATATGGCCTATAAGCTACATGCAAAACAACAATTTTATGTTTGAGAGCAATTTAGCGAGAACACACATTCACTGAATTGGCTCGATCACACTCCTCTCCACATATAGCTGGTGTGTGGTGATTGAACTGGCGTCGTAGTACCATCATCCAAATGGATTCTGCAAACTGTGGTGATTCAGAAGAGACCTCTGAAATGGTTGTAAAGTGCGCTGGGTCTTCATTCAATCATAATCATACACCATATCTTTTTGGAATAATACATAGGTATTAAAATATATTTAGGACTAGGTATTTTTTTAACCACGGGGTACATATTCTATCATTTCATGATGCATGATGGAGATTACTGAACAACAAAACTTGAAATTCAGGGGAATGAGTTAATGAGTTTCTGCTATGGTTTAATTTAGAATTTTCAATATAGGTTACTTACCTTAAGAAATAAAAACAGGAGTACAGGATTTTGTTGGGTCATCAAGCAAAATTTAAAATAGGCAAGGCAACTATAGTGAAAACAAGGCAAGCAAAACTAGAACTATTTTCACAGTTACTGTGTAAATATACCATTGTTTTGTGTTGTTACAGTGTAAGTCACACTTGTTACCCCTTGTTTCACATAGTTACAGAGTAGTTACAACATCTGCGGGCTGTAAATTAAAGTGGCACTTGTTACCCCCTTGTTTCATGTAGTTACAGAGTAGTTACAACATATGCGGGCTGTAAATTAAAGTGGCACTTATTACCCCCTTGTTTCACGTAGTTACAGAGTAATTACAACATCTGCGGGCTGTAAATTAAAGTGGCACTTGTTACCCCCTTGTTTCATGTAGTTACAGAGTAGTTACAACATATGCGGGCTGTAAATTAAAGTGGCACTTGTTACCCCCTTGTTTCACGTAGTTACAGAGTAGTTACAACATCTGCGGGCTGTAAATTAAAGTGGAACTTGTTACCCCCTTGTTTCACGTAGTTACAGAGTAATTACAACATCTGCGGGCTGTAAATTAAAGTGGAACTTGTTACCCCCTTGTTTCACGTAGTTACAGAGTAGTTACAACATCTGCGGGCTGTAAATTAAAGTGGCACTTGTTACCCCCTTGTTTCACGTAGTTACAGAGTAATTACAACATCTGCGGGCTGTAAATTAAAGTGGCACTTGTTACCCCCTTGTTTCACGTAGTTACAGAGTAGTTACAACATCCGCGGGCTGTAAATTAAAGTGGCACTTGTTACACCCTTGTTTTGTATAGTTTTAGGGTAAGTTTAATATTAAAGTAATGGTGCAGATAAACCTAACTTCAGCCAAAGTTATCAACAAAGAAATAAAATACAATTTTAAAAGCATAGTAGAAAGACCTTAATTTAACCCAAAACAAGTTTATTTAAAACAAAAATATTTATCCGAACAATTTTAAAAGAACAACAAGAAACTGTAAAAATAACAAATAACGAACGAACAATTCAACAAAAGAACGTCAATTTAAGGATTAAGTATTTAATAAAACAATTAACGCCTACATTTATTTTTTAAAGGTAACAGCTTGTTTGCTGCCTTCATTTTTTCAATTTTAATTTTGAGCTGGGGGCAAGAAGAAAGGAATTGCTGCAAATATTTTCCATAAGACTGCAAGGTTGTCCCTGCAGTATAGGGAGGCACAGTCAGGGCTTCTCCCTCTGATGCTATTGCCACCTGTAATCACACAAGTAGAGAAATATATATATATATATATATATTTAGCAGAATGTCAAAAAACATTTTTATTGAACTTTAATGTTAAGTTCTCTCACGTGGATTGCACTAATCTGCCTTCAAAAATTTGATTTAAAAAGCCTAGTCTCTATATTAATCTGAAATACTGCATTAATTGAAAAATGTATTTACATAATATGTAAAAAAAAATGGGGGAGTTTCATTTTCAGGTGTCCAGTCACGTTTGAGTGCAAAGAACACAAGTGTGACTCCCAAATGAGGAACAGGCAAGAATAGAAATTGATCAGCAAAAAATATATGTAAATTTCATCTGGACTTAAGTAAAACATATCCAAAGGAATATTTTAAATATTTGATGTAGTTTGTATTTTATGAGTTGTACATCCTAGGATATATTGCCCTATTAAGGTATTAAAAAGGCCAAAGTCATCAATATTCTTATGATTTATTTGATATATATGACAGGTCTAAGTGTCCTGAAATTTAGGCATATATATATATATATATATACCTAAAGGATTATTAGGAACACCTGTTCAATTTCTCATTAATGCAATTATCTAATCATCCAATCACATGGCAGTTGCTTCAATGCATTTAGGGGTGTGGTCCTGGTCAAGACAATCTCCTGAACTCCAAACTGAATGTCAGAATGGGAAAGAAAGGTGATTTAGGCAATTTTGAGCGTGGCATGGTTGTTGGTGCCAGACGGGCCGGTCTGAGTATTTCACAATCTGCTCAGTTACTGGGATTCACGCACAACCATTTCTAGGGTTTACAAAGAATGGTGTGAAAAGGGAAAAACATCCAGTATGCGGCAGTGTGGGCAAAAATGCCTTGTTGATGCTAGAGGTCAGAGGAGAATGGGCCGACTGATTCAAGCTGATAGAAGAGCAACTTTGACTGAAATAACCACTCGTTACAACCGAGGTATGCAGCAAAGCATTTGTGAAGCCACAACACGCACAACCTTGAGGCGGATGGGCTACAACAGCAGAAGACCCCACCGGGTACCACTCATCTCCACTACAAATAGGAAAAAGAGGCTACAATTTGCACGAGCTCACAAAAATTGGACAGTTGAAGACTGGACAAATGTTGCCTGGTCTGATGAGTCTCGATTTCTGTTGAGACATTCAGATGGTAGAGTCAGAATTTGGCGTAAACAGAATGAGAACATGGATCCATCATGCCTTGTTACCACTGTGCAGGCTGGTGGTGGTGGTGTAATGGTGTGGGGGATGTTTTCTTGACACACTTTAGGCCCCTTAGTGCCAATTGGGCATCGTTTAAATGCCATGGCCTACCTGAGCATTGTTTCTGACCATGTCCATCCCTTTATGACCACCATGTACCCATCCTCTGATGGCTACTTCCAGCAGGATAATGCACCATGTCACAAAGCTCGAATCATTTCAAATTGGTTTCTTGAACATGACAATGAGTTCACTGTACTAAAATGGCCCCCACAGTCACCAGATCTCAACCCAATAGAGCATCTTTGGGATGTGGTGGAACGAAGCTTTGTGCCCTGGATGTGCATCCCACAAATCTCCATCAACTGCAAGATGCTATCCTATCAATATGGGCCAACATTTCTAAAGAATGCTTTCAGCACCTTGTTGAATCAATGCCACGTAGAATTAAGGCAGTTCTGAAGGCGAAAGGGGATCAAACACAGTATTAGTATGGTGTTCCTAATAATCCTTTAGGTGAGTGTATATATATATATATATATATATATATATATATATATATATATATATATATATATATTATATTTTTTCACTGCTGAACAATTTTTCACATCTTCAGCCTCAGGGGTGGGCAACTCTAGCCCAGGGTTTAGCTCCATTTCTAAGCAATCATTTAATCTGATTTATGATACAACAATAATTTTCAAAGTAATCCTGAAGACTTTGGTAAGATGTTTCAGTTGTGTTTGATCAGGGTTGGACCCAAACTCTGCAGGATGGAGAAGGATTGGACAACCCTGTTCTACCATAAAATAAGCTGTGTGAAACGCTGAAAGAAAATAATCTTGTTAAAAATGCAAAGATGTAATCAACTTAACATAATATATATATATATATATATATATATATATATATATATATATATATATATATATTTACATTTAAATATTACCATTTGCACAATTTTTAACTCATTGAGAAGGGGGAGTGTACAGGCCAGGAGGGCCTACAAGGATCTTCTCTAAGTGTCCCGGCCCTGGAACGAGATTTCTACTGCCCCCAAAAACAATAGGGAAGCCTTTTAGCATAACACTATAATTCAACAAGTGTTTTGTGTACTTCGCTGTGTAACGTTATGTTCCATGATAATGAAAGGGAGAGAGAGAGAGAGTTTATGAATAAGACTTTAATGCGCACTTCTTATACTGTGTTTATTCAGTTCTTAGTGATTTTCTGCAGTAAAACGTACTCGGTTACTAACGTAACCTCGGTTCTCTCTAGAAGAGGGAACGAGTACTGCGTAAGATATCTTACGCTAGGGGAAAATCCTTTTTCCGCGAGATATTGAAGCCAAAAATTATCCTTAATTTTGTAATAATGCAAAACGCGTTGCGGCAGCATGCAGACATAGGTGAGGCAGCTCGTGCGCCTATTGGCTGCTCTGCGGCAACTGCAGCAGCCCATCGAGCGAGGCCTGGCGTGACGCCAGACCCAATCAGGGCACTTCGCGCCCGCTGCGTCACGTCCCGCCGAAATGGGCGTGGTCTAGGCCTATAAATACCGCTCGCAGGCAGCTATTATCTGGTTTTTCATCATCGAAGCAACCAGAGCGTGTGCATGCACGGCAAGATACGCAGTACTCGTTCCCTCTTCTAGAGAGAACCGAGGTTACGTTAGTAACCGATTACGTTCTCTTACGAGAGGTCTCTCGTACTGCGTAAGATATCTTACGCTAGGGGACCCAATGCAAAACGCCGTGCATGCTGAGATCTGACACCAAAGACCCAAGGGCGAAAGCCCGGGGTACATATAGTGCACAATCACTCAGGGAACTCACAGGGAGTCCGGGAAGAGGGAGGGGCGAAGCCGCACTCTTCCACATATGGCAGCGTCGCTGAGACGCGAATTTCATCATACAGACAGGGCGGGGTACGGCCTGAACTGATGGGGGAATGTGGGTCTTACACAGTTTGCCCAGGCACATCTCGTGCTGCTACTTTTCACTGTCGAACATTGAGCTGTGCTCAGTAGACGCAGCATTCTGAGCTGATAGCATCAGGTCAGATAATACTGGTAAACTTAGACCGACAGCAGCCTGGCCTGCAGGGCGGGAACCTCTAGGTTATAGAACCTTATAAATGTAGACGGGGAGGCCCAGCCTGCCGCCATACAAATATCTTGCAAGGCAATCCCACTTGACCAGGCCCACGAAGAGGCCATGCTTCTCGTGGAGTGCGCTCTGACACCCAACGGGCACTGCATGCCCTTGGAGGCGTATGCCAGCGCTATAGCATCAACTATCCATCTGGATAGGCTCTGTTTCGACGCGGCTAGTCCCTTAGAACGTCCGCTAAATGAAACCAAGAGCTGCTCCGTCTGTCTGAAAACAGACGAGCGAGACACATAAGCTCGTAATGCCCTGACTGGGCAAAGGCGGCTCGCGTCTCTTTCCTCATCAGGGACCGGTAGGGCTGACAGGGAGATAACCTGCGCCCTAAACGGTGTGTTGAGGGATTTTGGAACATAACCGTGCTTAGGTTTGAGTATAACTTTTGAGTCATTAGGCCCAAACTCCATGCACGCCGCGCTCACAGAGAGCGCGTGTAGATCCCCTATGCGCTTCACTGAAGCGAGAGCCAGCAGAAACACAGTCTTGAAAGACAGGAGTTTCAAATCAATTGACTGTAAAGGCTCAAATGGCGCACCTTTCATGGCTTCCAGAACCGTAGAAAGGTCCCATACGGGGACTGAGGGAGGTCTGGGAGGATTCAGTCTCTTAGCCCCTCTAAGGAAGCGGATGACTAAATCGTTCCTTCCTATTGACTGACCAAGCGTTGTTCCTGAGAACGCTGCTATAGCCGCCACATAAACTTTGAGCGTGGAGGGGGCCCTGCCCTCATCCAACAGCTCTTGTAGGAAGGAAAGCACCTCCGTCACACCACAGTCTGTGGGTGACACACCACGGGCTGTGCACCAGCCCGAAAACACTGACCATTTCGAGGAGCAGAGCCGTCTCGTAGACGGAGCTCTAGCCTGCGTGATCGTGTTTAATACTCCTTTAGGGAGTCCAACATGTACCCGTTGATGGCCCAGACATGAAGGGACCATAGTTCCGGGTGAGGATGCCAGATCGAGCCGTCGGCCTGTGAGAGGAGGTCTCTCCTCACTGGTACTGGCCACGGGGCAGTACTTGCTAACTGCATCACGACTGGGAACCAAGGTTGGTTTTCCCAGAACGGTGCTACCAGCAATACTGAGCATCCTTCTTCCCTGATCCGCTCTATCACCTGAGGCAGGAGAGAGACGGGGGGAAAAGCATAGAGCGGGCGGCGGGGCCACACATGGGCCAGCGCGTCCCTGGTCTTGGAGAAAAATTCCGGACAGTGAGCGTTTTCTTGAGACGCGAACAGGTCTACTTCCGCTCTGCCGAATTTCTTCCACAGCAGTTGGACTGTCTGTGGGTGTAGAGACCATTCGCCTGCCGGAACATTGTTCCTGGACAGTCTGTCTGGTCCTATATTCAGGAGCCCTGGCACGTGCGCTGCTCTGAGCGAGCGCAGGTTGCACTGAGCCCATACCAGGAGGCGTTCTGCCAGCCTGTACAGGTTCCTGGACCTGAGGCCGCCCTGGCGATTTATGTAGGACACCACAGACATGTTGTCCGAACGGACCAAGACGTGGCGTCCTTTTATTTGGGGACAAAAACGCGTCAACGCGTTGTCTACTGCCAGCATTTCGAGGCAGTTTATGTGCAGGAGCTTTTCCCGTTCCGACCACTGGCCGAAGAACGGTCTGCCCTCGAGCAGCGCTCCCCATCCCGAGGTGGACGCGTCCGTTGACACCACTTTCACCCTCGAGGAAGTCCCCAGGCTTACACCTGATTGGTACCAGTCGTTCGCTCTCCAAGGTTTCAGAGCTGTGACGCACTTCTGATTGACCCTGAGGCGAAGCGAACCGGATGCCCACGCTCTGCGTGGGACTCGCGCTTTCAGCCAAAACTGCAGCGGGCGCATGCGGAGCAGGCCCAGCTGGAGCACTGATGATGCTGAGACCATGAGACCTAGCATCTTCTGAAATTTCTTGAGCGGGACAGACGCGCCGCAGCGAAACGAGTTCGCTGTGAGTTGAATGTCTACCGCGCGCTGCGGTGATAGTTGCGCTATCATGGACAGCGAGTCCAATTCTGTGCCCAGGAAAGATATCTTCTGACTGGGTGACAGAGAGCTCTTCGCCCAATTGACACTGAGACCCAAATTCTCGAGGTGATCGATTAAAATGGTCGTGTGTTCTATGAGCACTGAGCGAGATTGCGCTAGAATCAGCCAATCGTCCAAATAGTTCAGTAATCGCATGCCTCTCATTCTGAGGGGTGCGAACGCCGCATCCATGCACTTCGTAAATGTACGGGGTGCCAGGGACAAACCGAACGGCAGGACTGTGTACTGATATGCCTGGCCCTCGAAGGCGAATCTCAAATATCGCCTGTGACGTGACGCTATCTGTATTTGAAAATACGCGTCTTTCAG
This sequence comes from Leuciscus leuciscus, assembly GCF_965113295.1. NCBI lineage: Eukaryota > Metazoa > Chordata > Actinopteri > Cypriniformes > Leuciscidae > Leuciscus > Leuciscus leuciscus. Next base: position 35,153,020 of record NC_138746.1, read on the forward strand.
ATCTATTGACACAAACCAATCTCCTTGGCGAATCTGCACAAGGATTTGTCTGGTCGTGAGCATCCTGAATTGTCGCTTCACGAGCACTTTGTTCAGTTGCCTTAGATCTAGTATGGGTCTGAGACCCCCGTCTTTTTTCGGTACCAGGAAGTATCTGCTGTATAGCCCTCCTTCGCTCTGAACTTGAGAGAGAGGCTCTATGGCCCCTTTGCTCAATAGTTTCGCCACTTCGGCTCGAAGTAAATGTGCTACTTCTGTTTTTACCGTGGTCTCGACGCGCGCCGCATAGCGGTGAGGGCGTTGGCGAAACTGTAGCGAATAGCCTCTTTTTATAATGTTCAGCACCCACTTCGAAACCCCGGGCAGCTTTGCCCATGCGTCTGCATGGATAGCTAGGGGTTGAATATGAAGCGCGCTCCGCTCACTCAGCGATGGAGAAGCTTCGGCGTGCTGCAACACAAGCGCGTGAAGCGAGTGCACGTTGGTTTCGTTTTTACAGAAACCGTGAGACATGCATAACGTGGTGTTAGTGGGCACTGGGTAGTGGGCACATTCACCATGTTTGAAGCGCAACCGATCTGAGTCGGTTTTATGTGCACGAGCCCTGTGTGACAGGCTGTGCTTGTGTGTAGAGATGGGCACTGGGCAGTGGGCATTCTTACTACACATGAGACACCATCGGCCGTGGCCGGGACACCAGAAAATACACTCTTTTGGGGATTTATCTGGGTAGCCGTGAAAACGGCATTTGTGTGCAGGCAAGCGGGTGACAGAACCGGCTTGTTGGCTGCAGAAAACACTGGAACAGTCACATTTGCTGGAACTGGACGAGCGAATAGCTTTGGTGTGAGTCTGGCCGCAGCGGGACTTGAACACCGTCGTTTTCCTAGTTGTGCTAGGACGACTTCGGGGCCTCGGGCTTCACCGTAATCCTAGGTCGCGGGCCACGCACGGCGGGGCGGCGACCGGATGAGCGGGAGCGCGGTCTCGCGCTTCGGGCCTGGCGGCGCTGTGAAGTGGAGGCAGTGGACGGTGGCTGTGGCTGTGAGCTCTGACCAGACGGTTTCGCACGGCCTGCTGCAGAGCTGGAGCGCTTCGGGAGGAAGTGCTTCATAGCCTGTGACGCTTTCTGTACCTCTGCGAATCTCTCCGCAAAATCCTTGACGGAGGATCCAAAGAGGCCTGTGGCGGAAAGCGGGGCGTCGAGGAACGCGGTGCGCTCGGACTTGGCCATTTCCGAGAGCGTCAGCCAAAGATGTCTCTCAGTCACGGTGAGAGAGGCCATATTCCGTCCAATGGCCTGCGCTGCAGACTTAGTAGCACGGAGAGCGAGGTCCGTGGCACTTCTTAAGTCCGGCACGCAGATCGCGTCAGGTCCTTCCTCATCCAGCTTACGGAGGAGATCGGCCTGGAAGATCTGAAGCGTTGCCATGGTGTGCAGCGCTGACGCAGCTTGCCCGGCGGCGGAGAAAGCGCGGCGGAGCAGGCTTGACGTCGTGCGGCAAGCTTTAGAGGGTAGGGCCGACTTAGCGCGCCGTCCAGCGGAGGGCGGACATAAGTGGGCCGCTATCGCCTCTTCGACCGGCGGCAGCGAAAGGTATCCTTTGTTCTTGGCATCGTCAACTGCGGAGAATGCCAAAGAAACAGCAGGACGCACTCTAGCTGAATAGGGGGCGTTCCAGGACTTGGCGACTTCTTCGTGTAACTCAGGAAGAAAAGGCGCCGGTCTGGACGCAGGCGAAGCGCGCTCCCCAGGCAGGAAAAATCCATCCAGCCGGTTGTGAGCGGGCTGCTCAGGCGAAGACCACTCGAGGCCGAGGCTCGCCGCGGCCTGTGCGAGTACTCGCATGAGCTCCGTCTCGATGGACGCTCTCTTGCCTGACGATGTGCGGGCACGAAGGCGCGAAGTGCCCTGATTGGGTCTGGCGTCACGCCAGGCCTCGCTCGATAGGCTGCTGCAGTTGCCGCAGAGCAGCCAATAGGCGCACGAGCTGCCTCGCCTATGTCTGCATGCTGCCGCAACGCGTTTTGCATTATTACAAAATTAAGGATAATTTTTGGCTTCAATATCTCGCGGAAAAAGGATTTTCCCCTAGCGTAAGATATCTTACGCAGTACGAGAGACCTCTCGTAAGAGAACTAACGCTTCATCTTTTATGTGTTGTACAATAAACTTAAAGGGACTATGTGTAGTTTTTTAGGTATTTTATTTTCTAAAATCAATATTTTTATTCATAAATATGTCCTCAATGGTGAACAAACACCTCGGCCAATTATCTGACTTATTCTCGTAAACGAAGAATTTATTATCTTTACATACATGGGACGGGTAAGTTCGCGGAGGCTTCCATGTAGTTCCGCCATCTTGCAAAACTATAATAGCAGAGAGGGACAAAAAGTACTAGGCCAACGCGTTTCCACAACGCGTTTTCGTTCAGAGCCAGCATCACGTGACTGAAGCCAGAAGAAGCGGAGGCGCAGAGCAGTGAGAGGTGCTTTGAAACTGCCCCGGCAAGTAAAGGCTGCACTGTTAATTTTAATGGCGGACCATAGACATAAATTATACAAACCTCGGTCGCTTCTCTTCTCTGCCTTTGGAAATTTTCAATTCTATCGAGATCGTCTCTTGTAGCTGCGGGGCATCTTTGTCGTCGTGCTATTGACTCTCGCTCTCCTCCTCTTCCTCGTCGTCCACCTCCTCGCCTAGATCCCACTGATCCACTGCTTCTCTGTCCTCTCCCTCTACCTCTACCTCTACCTCTTCCTCTCCCTACAGTTGAATCATCGGATGATGATATCTAACAACAATGCACGTAATTCAGAAAATATAATGAATAAAGAAGGCATAACTACTAATTATAATAGTTCATGTTTTTCACAGTCAGTAATTCATACTGTAACATTCGTTTGTTCGTTGCGTCATGTTGCAGTTTGTTTGAAATAACAAACCTGTTCACCAGAAGGAAAACTCGACGAAGTGCTATTAGAAGACTTCCTGTCAAAGCTTTTTGGTACATATCGGCTGCTGTAGATGCAACGCGCATTTGAAAAAGCGAGGCGCTGGAGAGCACAATTCGTTTGAAAGCAAAATACAATTTCACCGCTAGATGGGAGTAATTCCTACACAGAGTCCCTTTAATTGAACTCATCAGTATATTTTGGTCATCTTTCAGACGGGGTCTGCTGCAGCAGGCTTGTATTAATAGTGGAGCAGATGGCATATAAGTTATAAAGGTAATTAAAATAAACATACCTGTTCTATCTCCATACAGCATATATTCTCTAGCTCTGTGGGCATTATTGTCCGACTCCGAGTCGAAATAAACACTGTTATACTGTGAGTTTCTGTTTTGTTATTATCATCTTTTCGTGAGATGATTGTTCTGGCTCTGAGCGTGAGCTGGTTAGGCTCCGCCCCCTGTGCGTGGAACCGCATCTCATTATCATTTAAAGGAGAAGCAATAGAACAGTGCGTTTTTCTCAGCCCCCCAAAAATGACAATTTAAACATGCTGTAAAAAAATTATCTGTGAGGTATTTTGAGCTAAAACTTCACATACACTCTCTGGGGACATCAGAGACTTATTTTACATCTTGTGAAGAGGGTGCCCTTTAAATCAAGATATCTCAAAAATTATCTGATCAAAAAATAAAAATAAATGTTTTTTATACCGCATTAGTTTTTATTAAGTGTAACTAATATTAACATTGTAATAGTAGTAGTTTTGCTTGCCTTGCCTTGTTCTAGTTTTGCTTGCCTTGTTTTCACCATAGTTTCCTTGCCTATTTTTAATTTTGCTTGATGACCCAACAAAATCCTGTATTCCTGTTTTTATTTCTTAAGGTAAGTAACCTATATTGAAAATTCTAAATAAAACCATAGCAGAAACTCATTAACTCAATCCCCTGAATTTCAAGTTTTGTTGTTCAGTAATCTCCATCATGCATCATGAAATGATAGAATATGTACCCCGTGGTTAAAAAAATACCTGGTCCTAAATATATTTTAGTCCTATGTATTATTCCAAAAAGATATGGTGTATGATTATGATTGTTGTTTTGCATGTAGCTTATAGGCCATATCATGTGATATTTGAATAGTTAGCCCAAAGTTATGAATTACTTACTGTATAAATCATTTGTCATTTTCCACGTTTTTAGCATATAGGTCATACATAGCATGTCATATTGAAATAGTTAGCCCTTACCTTAGTTATGAAATACTGCATATTATTTGTATTTTTCCTGTTTGTTACCCCTTTATTCCCCAAATATTATAAATTGTTCCCTTATAATTACACATAGGCTACGTACTTTATAAGTACACTATAACGAAAGGTACACTGTAAATTCGGTGTACTTACGCAGTATTTTTCCTGGTTGTTACCCCTTTATTCTCCAAATATTATAAATTGTTCCCTTAAAATTACACATACATACTTTATAAGTACACTATATTTACCGAAAGGTACACTGTAATTTCGGTGTACTTACGCAGTATTTTTCCTGGTTGTTACCCCTTTATTCTCCAAATATTATAAATTGTTCCCTTATAATTACACGTACGTACTTTATAAGTACACTATAATTACCGAAAGGTACGCTGTAATTTCGGCGTAATTACGCAGTACTTTCCGGGCTGTAATCTAAAGCGTTACCGACCTGGAAACACTCACTAATGGAACACAAGTTACTTGGGTGAATTGAATTATTCACATCTGATGTAAACAATTATAAGTTCAAGCATATCTTTACCTGATTTTTGATATCAGCTGAAATTAAAAGTAATTTTAGAGGCGCAGCAAGATTTATCCAGGTTTGAATTCAACATTTCTCAACAATTGACAGTGTGATCCAGAAAGACATTACTTGTGTTTCATCCATTGCACTTAAAATGGAAAGTCAAATTTAGTGTTTGCATTGCAGGATGCAGAGAGCTCTGTTGTACTGTATACTGCTCTACTCAACATAACTAGGGATTTTACGCAGGTCTGCCTTGAAACCAGTTTGTATTTATATGTGCCAGTTGAATACATTGAACATGTTTGAGCTAATCATTGGATATGCTAAATGTTGTTTTGGTGTCTGCAACACCAACTTTGACTTTTAAAATCACTTTTTTTTTTAATCAATATTCCTATTCCAAGAAATAAAACTAAAAAGATCCCATTAATCTTTAGCGTGTTTTATCACTCTGAAATTTAAAATTAAAGCTACACTGTGTAATTTTTTTAGTTGATTCTTAGCAAAAAAACACTTAGTTCTTTCAAAAATATATGTGCTCATTAGGGGTGTCCCCGACTATGGATTTTCATAGTCGAATCAGAATCGTCAAGTCTTGCCTATAGTCGACTAATAGTCGAATCATGTGTATGGGGGTGGGGCTGGGGGCGGGGCTTTAACATTTCAAAGCCGCGAAGTACAGAAAAATCACACAAAGATATAGAAGAAAATGTATAAAAACATTTTGGATCAATAAAACTAAGAAATAACATAAATAACTCCAGAAAGGCCACACTGCAGACAGGATTTACATTTCACATGCAAATCAAATTAAATCGGCTAAATTACCTGTGCGAGCAGGCTCTAGGCTACAGTACAACATCGATGCACCGAAAAAATAAACAATTAATTTAGTAAATTAAATTAGAACAGAATATACCTTTCTAATAAATAAAAATACAAAACGAAATAAATCAGAATCAAGTCACAATGAGCAAATGTGTGCAAAATGCCTAAAGTGCAGGGGAACATTTATTCAAAACACAAGCCACAAATAGTTAGATTAGATAACCCTGACAGATCAATAAATACAATTAAAATAAATAATTAAAATAACGATAGTAGCCAGAATTTTCTACTTTGTCTTTTTAACTGCAGAAACAACAATAAATGCTAAACTGGAGTGGCAGTCTTTTTAGCTAAAAATGTTCACAGCATCCACAAATCAAATTAGAACCGGCTGAAAAGTTTTGAAATCACTTGTAGGTCTACCCTACCAGATCGAGAGAAAAAATCCAGTCTTTCACGCTGTCTGTGTCCGTTGGAGTCTTTTCAAATTGTGCGCGCGGATACAATACATTCTAAAACACGTAACGTGAAAAACGTTTAGCGACTTAATCTCCTAAAATAGTTAAATTCAAATATGAAAACGCTTTACTATAGGAGGAACGCATTGCGTTCATATTCTTGGTTTTCCTGATGCTAAATCCAGCCTTGGAGAATATCCTTTCTGATGGTGTACATCCACACTTTAGATTTTAGATCCCAGACATCGTTAAAGATTTAAATCCTTGCCGCCAAGACGCTCCTCTGTCGGTCACGGATTGAAAGTGAAACTTAAATCTGTCACGGGGTGTTTGGATTTATTCACACACGTTAAAAAATATTTATTAAAAGCTTCTTTCTTTGCACATTTTTATATACAGCATTATCATAATAGGCTGAATGTTAATGTATTGACAGAAAACGTCTCGGTTACGTATGGTAACCCTCGTTCCCTGAGTCCAGGGAACGGAGACGCCTCGTCGGGGGAGTTCCCCTGACGAATTGGGATCACGCTAGGGAGACCAATTGCCTTCGAGTGAATTAAAACGAGCCAATGATCATTGGCATGCAAGGTTTGCATTCCGCGGCCCGCCTACCAGTGCGGGTATAAGGCGGAATCAAGCGCATACACAAACGCTTTTCGCTGAGGAGCCGAACGGTGTCCAGTTCTCCGCGAAGGTAAAGCAGCATGGCGACGGGACGAGGCGTCTCCGTTCCCTGGACTCAGGGAACGAGGGTTACCATACGTAACCGAGACGTTCCCTTTCGTCAGCAGGGAACTCCGACGCCTCGTCGGGGGAGTTCCCCTGACGAATTGGGATCCCTACCAAAACGCCATGGTGCTGGCCCCTTCCAGCGCCCAGCTAAGCTACAGCCCTGCAGCAGTTTCCAGAAATTTTGCGGGAGCTAGCTAGGGAATCACACTGCTGTTCCACAAGACCCAATCAGTGGATATTGGATAACACTGGGAAAGCGTGTCCGACCCCAAGGATATAATGGGGGGGAACGCTGCGGAAGCTGAGGCAGCCTAGAGGAAGGCCCTCAATACACATATGTACTAACCACGTAGGGTAGTGAAACATATGGCAGTCCTTGAAGGTAGTCCCAGTCCGGAGGAGTGAGGAGCATACTCAACAAGGACGACAGAATGAGTCTGTCAAGGGGAAGACACGGCTGAACTGCACGTGGCAATCATGGGTCGCCGCAGGGACCACTGGAAAAATACCCAGTCTACTAGCAACTCCTTACTGAAGGTAGCAGACCTGGTGCCGGGCGGTCCGCAACGCCTGGCACCGGAGGGGGTGATGGAGGAACTCACGAGGTTAGCTGTTTGTTGGGTAACCAACGGAGCAAAAAGACGCACGTATCCGCTCACGGAATGGCGTCGCAAGCCGACACACCTATTCCCTCTAATTACTGGCCGTAGCGAGTACTCGGGAGGAAACCGGTTCCACACGTAGGCCATAAAACCTAGCGAACGTGTTCGGTGTCGCCCAGCCCGCAGCTCTACAAATGTCTGTTAGCGAGGCGCCTTGTGCCAGAGCCCAGGAAGCGGCAACACTCCTAGTGGAGTGAGCCCGCAACCTAGGTGGGCAGGGCTCACCCTGGGACTCATAAGCCCTGGTGATAGCATCCACTAGCCAGTGGGCTAACCTCTGCTTGGAGACAGCCTTCCCCTTCTGCTGGCCTCCGTAACAAACAAAGAGCTGATCTGAGGTCCTAAAGCTTTGCGTTCTGTCTATATAAACCCGGAGGGCCCGGACAGGACAGAGAAAAGCTAGGGCTGGGTCTGCCTCCTCCTGGGGCAGCGCTTGCAGGTTCACTACCTGGTCCGCGAAGGGAGTGGTAGGAACCTTGGGCACATATCCGAGCCTGGGTCTCAATATGACCTGAGAAAGGCCAGGCCCGAACTCTAGGCACGATTCGTCGACCGAAAAAGCCTGCAGATCCCCTACCCTCTTGAAGGAAGCCAATGCTAACAGGAGCGCTGTCTTAATGGACAGAATATTAAGCTCGACTGACAGCAAAGGCTCAAAAGGAGGACTTTGAAGTGCTCTAAGCACTAAAGTTAAGTCCCAAGAGGGTACAGGGTGCAAGTTGCGAGGTGGATTTAGCCTCCTAGCACCCTTGAGGAATCTGATGACCAGGTCGTGCTTCCCCACGGACTTACCTTCAACTACATCGTGATGTGCGGCTATTGCGGCCACATACACTTTAAGGGTGGAGGGAGACAGCCTTCGCTCCAACCCTTGTTGTAGGAAGGAGAGCACGACTCTGATCGGGCAAGTTCGTGGGTTCTCCCCGTGGGAAGAACACCAGCCGACGAACAGGTTCCACTTCAGCGCATAGAGGCGCCTCGTAGAGGGGGCTCTAGCTGAAGAGATGGTATCTACCACTGCCTGTGGCAGGCCATCTAGAACCTCCGCGTCCCGTCCAGGGACCAGACATGGAGTTTCCAGAGGTCTGGACGCGGGTGCCATAGAGTGCCCCGTCTCTGAGAGAGAAGGTCTTTCCTCAGAGGAACCGGCCAGGGAGGGGCTGTCGCAAGGAGCATGAGTTCTGGGAACCAAGTCCGGGTTGGCCAATACGGGGCCACCAAAAGGACCTGCTCCTCGTCCTCCCTGACCTTGCACAGTGTCTGTGCAAGAAGGCTCACTGGGGGGAACGCATATTTGCGTAAGTCCCGGGGCCAGCTGTGTGCCAGGGCATCCGTGCCGAGAGTTCCCTCGGTCAGGGAGTAATACCACTGGCAATGGGTCGTGTCCGGAGAGACAAACAGGTCTACCTGTGCGGCTCCGAAGATTCGCCAAATCAGCTGGACCGCCTGGGGATGGAGTCGCCACTCTCCCGGAAGGGGAGGCTGACGTGAAAGCTCGTCGGCCACATAATTGAACTCCCCTGGGACATGAATGGCACGAAGCGACCTCAGATGCTTCTGACTCCATAGGAGGAGGTGGGAGGCGAGTCGCGACATACGACGGGAGCACAGACCACCTTGTTGGTTGATGTACGCAACGGTCGCAGTGCTGTCCGTACGGACCAGTACATGCTTGTGTCTGAGAAACCCCTTGAGGCGACACAAGGCCAAGCGTACTGCTTGCAACTCTAGGCAATTGATGTGCCAATGCAGCTGGGGCCCCGTCCACAGACCCGAGACTGCATGCCCTTTGTACGTGGCCCCCCAGCCCTTGGCAGAAGCATCTGTGAAAACCACAGCATGCCTGGAAACCTGGACTAGGGGCACTCCAGCCCGTAGAAACCCAGGATCCAACCAAGGGGAGAAGGTTTGGTGACAGCTCGGGGTGACTCTGACCCGGAACTTGCCGCTCTGCCACGCCCACCTCGAGACTCGATCGCAAAGCCAGTGCTGGAGCGGTCTCATATGCAACAGACCGAGCGGCGTTACTGTGGCTGCGGCTGCCATATGCCCCAGGAGCCTCTGAAATTGTTTCAGTGGAACCGCTGACTTGCCTCGAAAAGACTTGAGGCAGTTGAGCACTGACTGGACGCGTTCCTCCGTGAGGCGCGCAGTCTGGGCGACCGAGTCCAGCTCCATACCGAGATAAGAGATCCTCTGCACAGGGGAGAGTTTGCTCTTGTCCCAGTTGACCTGAAGCCCCAACTGACTGAGGTGCCGGAGCACCATGTCCCTGTGATCGCACAACACATCTCACGAGTGTGCCAGAATGAGCCAGTCGTCGAGGTAGTTGAGAATGCGAACGCCTTGTTCTCTCATGGGAACAATGGCGCCTCCGCGACTTTCGTGAAGACACGGAGCGACAGGGCCAGCCCGAAGGGTAGGACCTTGTACTGATATGCTCGACTCTCGAAAGCAAACCGAAGGAACGGTCTGTGTCGAGGAAGAATCGAGACATGAAAGTACGCGTCCTTCAGGTCGATCGCTGCAAACCAATCCTGGGGACGGATGCACTCGAAAATGCGTTTGTGCGTGAGCATCTTGAACGGGAGCTTGTGCAGGGCCCGATTCAATACTCGCAGATCCAGGATTGGCCGTAACCCACCGCCTTTCTTGGGTACAATGAAGTAAGGGCTGTAAAACCCTGACCTCATATCGGCTGGAGGGACCGGCTCGATCGCGTCCTTCGCCAGTAGGACGTCGATCTCTTTCCGCAAGACCGGGGCATCCACTGGACGCACATGGGTGAAGTGGACGCCCCTGAACTTGGGAGGCCGGCGTGCAAATTGAATTGCATAGCCGAGCCGGTTGGTGCGGATGAGCCAGCGCGACGGACTCGGGAGCTCTAACCAGGCTCCGAGAAACCGCCGCAACGAGCCCACCCGCACGACCGGCGTACCCGCGGAGGGGCAGCGAGGTGGAGGGCAGGGACACGGCTCTGGTGGCATTGTGGCGGCCGAGAGCGGGGTCTGGGTGTGTATTTGAACAACACCTACCTGCCTCCACCGGGGGACAGACGGCAGGGAAGACCCGTGAGCGTTCTGCTGCGGTCTGTCGCCTGGCGAGGGAAGGGGAGGAGACAAGGAGCAAGGCCCGAGGACGGCTGCTGGTCTCGCCTTCCCGCCCAGCGACAGACAGGAGTGGCGTGACCGAGGTGGCGCCACTGCTATCTGAGAGCTGGGGAGAGAGGACTGAGAGTGGCGAGACCCGAGGGTGGCGCACACTGACGTCCTACTCTTGAGCGGGAGAGACTGCATGTTCGGCAGTCCCAACCGTGAATGACCCAGAGGAGGAAGAAACTGCTCTTTTTTAGGTTTTGGGTACCACCGACCAGCTGGTCGGCGGAGGAACAGAAACTAGAAAAATTTAACAAAGGATTCTCCACCCGGCCCTCCTCCGGGGGAAGGAGTGGTGATGACACACACTCCCAAAGAGCAGTTTTCGTCACACTCTCTGGGTCGCTCCTCTCAGGGTCATTTCCCCTCCTTTTGCTGGGGGGGAAACGAACTCCGAGCGGGCTGGTTTTAAGGCGCTTCTGGACCACAGTGTGGACATCGTCTGACCGAAGGCCAGCGCTGTGACTAATCACGGCCAGTCATAAAGCGCAGCTCTACTCCGAGTCAGAACTACCCACGTGCACTGAATGTGCAGGGGTAGTGAGAGAGGAAAAACTTCTGCAGATTTAGGCATGTTTGGCTTGCCATATTGGCACCAAAATACTTCCATACTGCCAAAAAATTTCACACACATCTAGGTACTTTAGACCCAGGAAGTGTGGCTGTCAAGTCTGAACCTTCAGCATGAGAACACACCATTACAGTAGGAACTCAGCATCATTTTCAGAGTATAACAGCCCTCTCTCCGATGTAGCAATCGACATCTGTCCTCCCCTGGGGCCCCGAATGAAATGCTTGGTCCCTCATGATAAGGACCAAAATCCCACTCAAAGCCTCGACGGCACACGGCACGCTGAGCGGCTCAAGCCTTTACGAGAAAGGGGAGGCGAACAACGTGCCGACGTGGTCATGCACTCCTGAGAGAACATGAACCACCCATGAACGCCGTCTCAACACACTGATTAGGCATGTGAAACAGCGATCATGGCCGTCAACCAGGCATGCAAGACAGTGAACGTGGCCATCGCTGGCACACGGCACGCTGAGCGTTCAAGCCCTCAGGCAAGACGAACAACATGCCGACGTGGTCATGCTCTCATGTAGAGAGCACAAACCACCCACGAACACAGTCTCAGCATGTTTGTGATGCGCTAGAGGAGTGGGAAGCTCGTGAGGGTCTTTCACCTGGCGAGACATTCCGCACTGTAACCCTCAGATCACCAATGTTATTTGCCAAAGTAGCCCTCTCCTGGTGCACCAGAAGAGAAACTAGATCGGGAAACAAGCAAAGGGACTCACCTCATAGAGGCACGCGAGTCTTGATCTTGACCACGCATCTTGAGCGCCGAACGACGCGCGTTGGGTTGCCGTGACAACCCACGCTGTCAACCGGCGCTCGACGGCACACGGCACGCTGAGCGGCTCGAGCCTTTAAAAAGGGGAGACGAACAACGTGCCGACGTGGTCATGCACTCATGAGAGAACATGAACCACCCACGAACGCAGTTTCACACACTGATTAGGCACGTGAAACAATGAACGTGGCCGTCAAATAAGGACAGGAACGATCGCATCCAGAAACACACGAGTGAAACGTCATCCTGAAAAGGACGCGATCTTCACTCGTGTTGCTCTTTCAGGAAGAAATTACTCTCTTTATTGTGCTGAAGCACACAGGGACCCAACGCGGCGACACAGCGGGGAAACTGCAAGCCCGCTGTGCGCACTCAACCGTTTACCAGCTGTAAAAACAGCTTTTGAATTAACAAGTGTGTAGACGCAGCCGGCAGAGAGGAAATCGCGCGGTCGCTGAAACGCCGTCTCACCAACACAGAGAGGTCCCTTCCCGAAACAGCAGACTCGTAGAGCGTAAGATAAATACAATCTTAAAACTCATTCACTCAGAGAGGACACAACCGGTCGGCTCCGAAGCAGAAAGCGTTTGTGTATGCGCTTGATTCCGCCTTATACCCGCACTGGTAGGCGGGCCGCGGAATGCAAACCTTGCATGCCAATGATCATTGGCTCGTTTTAATTCACTCGAAGGCAATTGGTCTCCCTAGCGTGATCCCAATTCGTCAGGGGAACTCCCCCGACGAGGCGTCGGAGTTCCCTGCTGACGAAAGGGAACCGGTAGTTCTATGTGAAATCAGACATTGAGCGCCCTCATATAGCCAAAGTGGCATGATCCTCGTTTCATAACACCTCTGTGAAGATTCGACCGTGAGATCGGTAGTCGAATCAGGCTCCTCCAATCGAAGCACCGAATCTTCGACTATTCGGGGTCACCCCTAGTGCTCATTAATGTATATTTACTTCTTTCAAGTAATAAAGTATTCTCGTAAGTTTATAATCTGCCATTGAAAGTACATACGGGTGAGGGGTTCGAATGCCGGTCGCCATGTTGCCCCTCCATCTTGAAACTACATTAGCCAAAGAGGGACATACCTGTAAATTCAAGCTTCGCCTTTCGCGCTTTACACTCAGTGACACAGAGACGAATGCGAGGGGGAGATTACTCGCGACTGCCGGCAGATTTGAAAGATTGCTGATGGAGGATCACGCCTATTCTCGAGGACATGTAGCAGAGTCATCAAGGAAGTGAAAGAGAGAATTAAAACGTCAACGCGACAGGCAAATCAGCAAGACCAAAGTCAATACTGGAGTAACTTTTCCCAGATGGAAAGAGCTCGAGGAGCAAAGATTTTAAAACGGACGCCGAGGTTGCCTGCTTTCTTCTCGACAGGTAATTCAGCCTATTTGTGTAAATTCGAAGTTTTATAGTTGCTTGTCTAACCATAGCATGGTTGTGCATAACGCCAGAACGACCTCTAGTATAACTTGCGTTACTTTTCCTCGCGTCCAGGTCTCATTACTAGCAGGGAGTTGCAGTCACTGAGATATGACCCCAGATCCGGCTGCCAAATAGAAAGGCGAAATGTATTTAAAATAATAATAAGATGCCAGTTATGATCTAAGTAAATAATTATCTTTTGACTAAGAGAACATGTTCAATGTTCACAGTCGGAGGGTGAACCAACTCCAGGGTAAGGCTAAGGAGACACACTTTTCCTCTAAAACACATTTAGTTTAGTTTTTACACTGGGCCTGTTTTCTGTGGTCCGAGTCCGTGTGCGATCGTTCATGACGCCCACTGCAGCATTGGGAAGTTTATTGTCCTTTCGTAAATTCTTCTGTGTCTTTGGCACCCTTCAGCCTTCAGTCATCACCAACACAAAATGACAAATACAAACAAACATCAAAAATACAAAAGTACCGTACAAAATACAACCGACATCCACAACATCCCTCTAGCAAAATCACTGCCATAGATGTCAAATGACAACTGTGATATCACAAGAGTTTATTTAACAGAGCTATACTGGAGGATATAAAAGATATTTGTGCACAGGCAGTCTGTAATAACGGTATATACACCACAGAGAGTGTGTGATTCATCCTGAAGAATTACATGGCTTTTCCTCACAACACCAGATTAATGTAATCATACCATATTGCTGTTTCCCTGCAATCTTACTAGCCAATTTAACAAACTTATTTAATTTGTTCATATTAGACTCTTATTGGTCTGGTTTCACACTTGATACTATCAAACCCTGATGCATTGCGTTCAATAAGTTTGACTGACAGCCACATAATAATTTGAGAACAAAGTATAATTTACTGCAATGCTTTTTTCCCCCATAGTTGGTCAGAACAAAAGTGGATGTTACTTGTTCAGACGACATTTTCCGGTGAAAATTCTTATGTTGGTCATACTTCCAAAAAGTATAATCTGTGATTGCGAATGCCAGTATCCACACCGGCGACGACTGACAGCCACATTCTCCTCAAAACATTTTGGATTCATCCACACTGTGCCGTGCCAAGGCAAAACCCACGTAAAGTTGATAATTCTACAAATAACTGCAATTGCAAATTTTGAACAGAGATGGCGACAAAGAGGGAAAACTGCGGACTGCAGCTTTAAGTGTCTATGTTCACAAACCACTGTTAATTTTGACAGAAAAGCAAGCATACTGTATGCATGATTCTGCATGCTGGAAAGTGCACAAAGAACGTTCCATTTATATTCACGCTGGAAGACACTACACGACTTTCAAAATCTGAAAAGATTTATAAACAGCAGGCATCATACACTTGTCGACTTTGTAAATGGTTAGAGAGAAAAGCTGGGCATCATACACTACAGGACTGAGGATCATACACTACACTACAATAGTGTCATTTGCACTTCCTGCTCAGCTACTGTTCGGACGCTCTTGCTTACTGCTCCGCGTTTTGCTCTATCGCTTTTACATTTTATCTCCTATTTTTTCTATATTTTATTTCCTTTATTTTATTTCCTTTTATCACCTAATTTTAACTTCAGCAAATCAGCACAGTGCTCATACGACAAAGTTTGGATTACTACAAAAACTGAGAATTCTTTTACCCGACCAGCTTACATACCGGGAAAGGAAAACACAACTGCCTACAAGGATAAGAGAGAAAATGCCTCTTCTGGAATCTACTTGCTGCACCAACTGCCACAGACTTTTACAAAGGATTGCAGTTCTAGAAACAAAGTTACTTACGGGACCACCAAACCAGACGGAGCACACAACAGAGCTTCGTCATGGACACCCTCAGCATACCGGTGAGTCCCATGAAACTAGTACTCCTCGACAGGTAGAGAAACAAGCCGATCGACTTACTAATCGATGGCACAAACAGGGAGCTAAACCCAAAGGCACTCGAGACATCAGATTGTCACGAGCATCACATATTACCGCAGTAGCATCCTCTACCCCAGATACAGCTCTGACTAGGATTGCAAACACTGGTCTGCTACCACTGCCTATACATCTTGAGAACAGATTTGAAGTACTAATGAATGTAAATGAGGAATCCACAAATGTGATGAATGTGATCGAACACAGACTGAATAGGCCAGTAGCTAACACTGATGCTAACTGGCGCTCAAGGTCGAGCAGACAGCGGCACTCAGCTCAGAGCACAGCCGAGCCCAGGACTCTGATAGTGGGGGACTCCATAATCAGAAACATTAGCTGCAGGGATACAACTACATGCTGCCTTCCACAAGCAACAACTTCTGATATAAACAGGGAACTTCAGAACATTCTGATGAAACATAAGACTGCTAATCGACTCATCATACATGTGGGGAAGAATGATATTCATAAAGAGCAGTCAGAACTCCTTAAGAAGGATTTCAATAAACTTTTTGAAACACTTAAAAGACTGAAAGTTCAAACATTCATCAGTGGACCACTACCAGCAAGAGGAACAAACAGGTTTTCACGGTTGCTTGGGCTAAATACATGGCTGCAAAAAACCTGCAATATAAAAGCAGTGAACTTCATTGACAATTTCAATCTTTTCTGGAGTCAACGACAACTGTTTCATCGGGATGGCCATCACCCAAACAAACTTGGTTCAAGAGTGTTAAAGGACAATATCTACTTCTCCCTAAATCATCCTTCTGCGGTTTGTGCCAATCCACTCAATCTGAACGGCACACACACACCTGGACACAGTATGAATGACCACGGGACTTCACTTCAGCAGCAAAATGGACATGATAACACCACTCCGCCACAACAACCTCTGCTCACGGACACAATCTCAGCTGAGCCCTGCACACAGAGCTCACCACAGATAGCCATATCAGAACTGCTTGAAGATTCAGCACCCAAGGACGACTTCCTGGAAAACAGCCAGGGAAGCCAGGACAGCATATTACAGCCTCCTATAACACCAGAGCAACAGCCCCTTTCACCAGACACTCTCTCCCTCTCCCCTGCAACGCCACTACTATGCTTCTCACAGAGAATGGAAGAACTGGTGCATGCTGGAACCAGACTATCCCACTCTTTTGCTGCAAGCCCCCAGATACCAACTAAAAAAAGACAGGCACCACTACCACCAAAGCCTGCGGGCCCAGCTCGCCCTCCCCCTCCTCCTGTGAGAGCTCTTCGGCCTCTGCCACAACGCCAGGGCCCACACCCTCCTCCTTCTGCTCGAGGTGAACCAAAAACAACTGCTCAAAGCTCTCAGTGATATGTGTCGGGTCCCCGTTTTGATAACAGTAACTTTCTCAAATGTTTACAAAACAAGCGGGAACCCAGTGTGCCTGTATCTTTCTCTATTGCTGTTCTATTACATGATAGAAAGTCTAAGGCCTTCAATAGCCGTACAGCAAACCCAACTAATCTGGTGCCTATTACACGTCAAACTAATATTGCTGTGGGGAAAAGTAAGTCTGTTAAGTTAGCTCTTTTAAACATTCGCTCACTTAAAAATAAATCACTTCTAGTCAACGACTTAATAACCACAAACAACCTGGATTTTATGCTTCTAAATGAAACCTGGCTAGAAGCCAGCTGCAGTGCAACAATCCTCAATGAAACAGCCCCTCCTAACTTTACTTTTATGAGTGTCTGCAGAGCTGTTAAGAGAGGTGGGGGTCTAGCTGCTCTTTTTAAAGATATCTATCAATGTAAGCAAATATCATTTGGGAATTACTTGTCTTTCGAATATCTGGGTATTGTGTTAAAAGGTGCTCCACGCATTTTACTTTTCATTATTTACAGGCCTCCAAAATACTCTCCAGCCTTTGCTGAGGACTTTACAGAACTGTTATCAACAATTACCTCAGAGTTTGACTGTTTTGCCATTGCTGGAGATTTTAACATCCATATAGATAATGCAGAAAATAATATGGCAAAAGAAATCAAAACTGTTTTAAAAACTTTTGATCTGACTCAGCATGTACATGGACCCACACACAATCGTGGACACACTTTAGATTTACTTATCAGTAAGGGTCTAAACATTTCATCGATTGTTATTAAGGATGTAGCACTGTCTGATAATTTCTGTATTTTCTTTGATATATTGATCTCTCCTGCCACTGAAGCCAGATCTGTGTCTGTCAAGAAGAGATGCTTAAATGAGAACACTAGTGTACTATTTATGAAGGCTATATCTTTAACACCAAGCATATCTGCTGACTCTGTTGATTTTCTCCTTGATTCTTTTAACTCAAAAGTTAAAGGTGTAATTGATGATATTGCTCCTGTGAAAGTCAGGAAGAAGAGTGGCAGACAAAAGGCACCTTGGAGAAACTCAACAGCAGTGCAAAATATGAAAAGACAATGCAGAAAAGCAGAGCGCATGTGGCGGAAGACAAAACTTGTAGTCCATTATAACATCTACAAAGACAGCCTTCATGCTTTCAATATGGAACTAGGCAAAGCTAGACAGACTTTCTTCTCAAATATTATAAACAGTAATTTAAACAACACACGCACTCTTTTTGCTACTGTAGAGAGACTGACAAACCCCCCAAGCCAGATTCCCAGTGAAATGCTCTCAGACAGCAAGTGCAGTGAGTTTGCTTCCTTCTTCTCTGACAAAATCAATAATATCAGAAAGGTGATCAGCACATCCTTGAGTTGCGCTGGGGTCAGACAGATCAAACCACCTGAGAAAGTAGTTACTATGTCTGATTTCAAAGAAATTGATGGCAAAATTTTGGAAGAAACCGTACAGCACCTTAAAACATCAACCTGCGCTCTTGACACACTTCCCACATCTTTTTTCAAAAGTGTGTTAAACAGTTTAGAAGCAGATCTTCTAGAAGTGGTAAATGCTTCACTTCTCTCTGGGAGTTTTCCAAACTCCCTAAAAACTGCAGTTGTCAAGCCCCTCCTGAAAAAGAGCAACCTGGATAAGACCATATTAAGCAACTATAGACCAATCTCAAATCTTCCTTTCATAGGTAAGATCATTGAAAAAGTTGTCTTCAATCAGCTGAACAAATTCTTATGCTCGAATGGATACTTTGACAATTTTCAATCTGGTTTCCGACCGCACCACAGCACAGAGACAGCGCTCATAAAGATAATAAACGATATTCGCTTAAATACTGACTCAGGCAAATTATCAGTGCTGGTACTACTCGACCTCAGTGCTGCATTTGACACTGTCGATCACAACATACTTCTGGACAGGCTGGAAAACTGGGTGGGGCTTTCTGGGATAGTCCTAAAATGGTTCAGGTCATACTTAGATGGGAGAGGTTATTATGTGAGTATAGGAGACCATAAGTCTGAGTGGACATCCATGACATGCGGAGTCCCTCAAGGCTCAATTCTTGCGCCACTCCTGTTCAACCTGTATATGCTCCCAATGAGCCAAATAATGAGAAATAACCAAATTGCTTACCACAGCTATGCAGACGACACACAGCTCTACTTAGCCCTATCGCCCAACGATTATAGCCCCATTGACTCCCTGTGCCAATGCATTGATGAAGTCAACAGTTGGATGTGTCAAAACTTTCTTCAGTTAAACAAAGACAAAACTGAAGTCATTGCGTTTGGAAACAAAGATGAAGTTCTCAAGGTGAACGCATACCTTCACTCTAGGGGTCAAACAACCAAAAATCAAGTCAGGAATCTTGGAGTGACACTAGAGTCAGAGCTTAGTTTCAGTAGTCATGTCAAAGCAATAACTAAATCAGCATACTATCATCTGAAAAATATTGCAAGAATTAGATGCTTTGTTTCCAGACAAGACTTAGAGAAACTTGTGCATGCTTTCATCACCAGCAGGGTGGATTATTGTAATGGACTCCTCACTGGCCTTCCCAAAAAGACCATCAGACAGTTGCAGCTCATACAGAACGCTGCCGCCAGGATTCTGAGCAGAACCAGAAAATATGAACATATCACACCAGTCCTCAGGTCTTTACACTGGCTCCCAGTTAAACTTAGGATTGATTTTAAAGTATTATTACTGGTATATAAATCATTCAATGGCCTAGGACCTCAATACATTGCAGATATGCTCACTGAATATAAACCCAACAGATCACTCAGATCATTAGGATCATATCAGCTTGAAATACCAAGGGTTCACTCTAAGCATGGCGAGTCTGCTTTTAGCTATTATGCCAGCCGCAGCTGGAACCAGCTTCCAGAGGAGATCAGATGTGCTCCTACTGTAGTCACATTCAAATCCAGACTCAAAACACATCTGTTTAACTATGCATTTACTGAATGAGCACTGTGCCAATGTTCGTCCGACTGTTTGTACTGTATTTTATTTTTTATTTTTCTAAACTGTTTTAATTATTCTTATTTCTTTTTATTATTTTAATTTCTTCTATGTAAAGCACTTTGAATTGCCATTGTGTATGAAATGTGCTATATAAATAAACTTGCCTTGCCTTGCCTTGCCTTACAATACACTGAACATTTTTCGACCTGGGAGTGAAGTACGTTTTTTTTTTTCTTTACCCGATCTCATAAGTCGTCTCCATTTTTCTCAATCTTTGTGACTTCACACCCTTGATTTTCATTGCCTGACCAGCGTATTATGACTGTATTATGTACAGTATTTATTAGCGATGCATCATGCACTATATGTGTTCTAAAATCAGCTCAAAATATCAAACATGTTTAGATGTCCTCTGACTGGATGGAATCAAAGTCTAAAGCTAAAAAATCTGCAGACTGGTGCAGACATTCGGCAACCACTGCCGACTCAACCAGATCACAAATCAGGGCAAAAATCTAAGCAAAAGTCGTGAAGTGTATTCCAGCCTTTAGTTCATCATGATCTCACAAAGTTCTGTTATAATTAATGAAGCTGACTGCACAATGAATATCTTATTTACATAATGTCTACACTTTGTTATAACGACAAGCATGCAGAACTCAGCACTTGACAAAAATTCAGGTGTTTTGATCAGTAAATGGATTCTGACTTAAACACCTCTGATTGGCCATTGCGTTCAAGAAAACAACAGATATGTCTATGATTGGCTACATTGCTCATGCTGCAAAAACATGTTGTAAATAAAATGTAACACTCTCCAGATCACAAACACACATACACACTGGGTCGTTTGCAAAATCTGTTTTGCCAATATGCTATTATCACGGAGAAAACTGATCCTATAGGCCTAAGTTATGGCTAAGTTTTCACTCTTAAAGTATTTAGAAGAAGCTGCAGTCAGAGTGAGAAAATTCCTCTCATCTCAAATCTGTTGCCATCCTTCCACACGCTCCACATATGCAAATACACTTTTATATGTTTGACCAGAATGTATTTGTGTTCCTCCAGCTCTCCTAAGTGACCGATATGTAAACTCTGCCCATCTGTCTCCAGCCGTTGAGTTTATTTGAAAAGACTGCAGAGAAATGCATAAATAAAAGCCTGCATCAAAGTGTCCGTCTGATTTCATGGCAGCCGCTGGTTTCTGACAAGTGTGAATGTACTTGAGACAAGAAGCTTTGAAACTCATGTAGGCCATCTGTGCAATGAATACACCACTCAAGTACACACCACATATACAGCAAATACATATTCAGCAATGTGCCATGCAAAGAAATTGAAGTTTATATGCGACACTGAACTTGTACCGTCTCGATCATTTCCTGTTGTATCTTCAGTTTAAAGCCTCGAGTCCCTCAGTATGTGATTCTAATTGAGTCAGAAAAGCACTTCAATCACTATAATTTGAGATCACTCAGTCCACTCGGCTGGTAATCAGTATCAATTTACTTCACTGCCATCGAGAAATTTCACTAATGTGGTTCACACTCCTCCTGTGCTGGTAATAGCAGTCTTAGCAACAGGAATCTTTGGAGAAAAGTTATACTTTGGGTGTTCGATAAGTGGAAACTTATTTTAGTCTGTCATGGGGATAACATAAATTCACACCTCACACCACAATTTAGAGTCTCCAATTCACCTATAGTGCATATGTCAGTGGATTGTGGGGAAAATTCATATTAGTCAATTAAGACAATGGACATAATGGATAATAATAAAATAATCCCTGGAGAAAGCTGTGAAGTCTGTTTGTTATCCCATTCATCTCAGTTGTAGTTGCTTGGCTGGCAAATTACCCACTGGAAATATGGGCCAATGTATAATATGCAAATATATAATAAATCTGCAATCTTTGCTCATGGCACTCAGTTCTGGACACAACTGTTTTTGAGCCAATCACATGAGCTGCAAATGCTATGTGATTAATTACCGCTGCTTTGTTTATGGTTTGTATACCAGTGGCGTTTGGTCCATATAAGCTGCGAATGCTCTGCAATACCCAGGGACGGACTGGGGCTAAAAAACAGCCCTGGACTTTCTCCCAAATAGGCCCATCATCCGGCCATTCGCCTCTAGCCGTGTGCAACAGACACTAGCCAGGATGTGCTGATACTATGCCACACTACTGTAGCCTATCAGACAAGGTATTCACAGCAAGTAACATCTCAAAACCAATGATGATAATTGGGGTTGAGTTTATTAATGAAGCCTCAGCCTTCAAATAAAAACTAAAAATGTACAATGCCATAAAATACAAATAATGATATGTCACTGGCTACAGAAACGCCTCGGTTACGACTGTAACCTCGGTTCCCTGAAGAGGGAACGAGCGTTGCGTCGAGTTTGACGCTAGGGGAACGCTTCGCGTGATGATGTCTTGAAGCACATGTAAAATCAGCCCAATGGCGTGGCGGAACGTCAGATGCGGGTGACGTCACGTACCAGGAAACTATAAAGCCTGCTTGAAAACCAGAGAACAACAGCTTCGTAAAAGTCTGAAGTAGCCGCTGACAGGCATGAAGGAGATATGGCAAGGTGACGCAACGCTCGTTCCCTCTTCAGGGAACCGAGGTTACAGTCGTAACCGAGGCGTTCCCTTTCAAGGGAACTCGCGTTGCGTCGAGTTTGACGCTAGGGGAACGTCTATACCAACGCCACCATAGCTACAAAGTTCTGTCCTGTGTGAAATCATGAAGAGCAGCACTAGGAAGACAGAACATGAGACCCTGGTGTAGAGTCCAGGTCCAGAGAGTAAAATCTGACGAAAGCGTGCGGTGAGGACCAGCCCGCCGCATCACAAACGTCCTGAAGTGAAACTCCTGAAAGAAGGGCCTTAGAGGCCGCCATACTCCTAGTAGAATGGGACCGGACAGCCATAGGAGAAGGCTGTCCGGCTGCTTCATAAGCAAGTGAGATGGCCTCAACCACCCACTTGCTCATCCTTTGCTTAGACACTGGAGATCCCTTGTTAGGGGACCCAAAGCACACAAATAATTGATCACTTTTACGCCACAGGTCAGCTCTGTGGACATAAGCATCTAATGCCCGGACTGGGCAAAGCAAATTATTAGTCTCCTGGTCCGCATTCTGAAAGGGAGGAGGACAGAAGGCCTGCAGTATAATAGGTCTGGCAACATTAGTGGGGACCTTGGGGATATAGCCCGGTCTTGGATGCAGAAAAGCTTTCACCATGCCCGGAGCAAACTCCAAGCATGACGGGGCAACCGACAGTGCTTGGAGATCCCCTATCCTCTTAAGAGAGGAAATGGCTAGGAGGAACAGAGCTTTCAAAGTTAAGAACTTCTCGGGAACCTCCTCAATAGGCTCAAAGGGGGCCAGGGAAAGGCCTTGCAGCGCAATGGACAAATCCCATGGTGGCACCCTAGAGCGAACTGCAGGCCTCAGCCTCCAGGTGCCACGAAGGAAACGAGATACCAGAGGGTCCTTCCCCACAGACATTCCACCCAAAGGAATGTGGTAAGCACCTATGGCCGCCACATAAACCTTTAAAGTGGACGGGGTCAGACCTGCAGTGAACCGGTCCTGCAGGAACTCCAGCACTGTACCAACTGGGCAGTTAACTGGGTCCAACCGACGGTCACTACACCAAGAAGTGAATACTCTCCACTTCAGGGCATAAAGTTTCCTCGTGGAGGGAGCTCTGGACTGTAGAATGGTCTCAACAACCTCAGTTGAGAGACCTGACTCTATGAGCTGGGCCCCCTCAGAGGCCAAGCCCACAGGTTCCACAGTTCTGGCCGAGGGTGAAATATCGAGCCCTCTGCCTGGGACAGAAGGTCCCTCCTGACGGGTAGCTCCAGTGGAGGCCCGTCGAGGAGCGACACAAGATCGGGAAACCATACTCTGCCCGGCCAGCGCGGGGCTATAAGAAGCAGGCAAACCCGGTCCCTGCGAACTCTCTCCAAATCTCCCGGGAGCAGAGCAACTGGGGGAAAAGCGTACAGACGTAGCCTCGGCCACGTCTGCACCATAGCATCCAGTCCCAGAGGAGCTGGATGCGTGAGGGAGAACCAAAGTGGACAGTGAGACGTCTCTCGAGACGCAAACAGATCCACTTGCGCTTCCAAACTCCCTCCATATCAGCTCCACCACCTCGGGGTGGAGCCTCCATTCCCCGGGCCTCAGCCCCTGTCTCGACAGAGTGTCTGCTCCTATATTCTGGACCCCGGGGATGTAAGCTGCCCTGAGAGACAGCAACTTCCCCTGGGACCACAAGAGGATATGGCGTGCCAGATAGCATAATGGGTGCGAGCGCAAACCCCCTTGGTGATTTATATAGGCGACTACCGAAGTGTTGTCCGTATGTACTAGCACATGGTGTCCCCTGAGATCTGTGATAAAGCTCCTCAGAGCCCGGAAGACAGCTAACATCTCTAGGCGATTGATATGCCAGGAACGATGATGGTCTTCCCACAGACCTTGAGATGAGCGACCCTCCAGGATCGCTCCCCAACCCGTGAGGGAAGCATCCGTCGTTAGCAGTTTGCGACGACAAGGAGCTCCCAACACTGGGCCCTGGGACAGGAACCAAGGTTTCTTCCACATAACCAAGGCACGTAGGCATCGCCGCGTGACCTTGATTGTGCGAAATGGGTTGCCCCTCGGGGAAAACCCCCTGGTCCTGAGCCACCACTGCAGGGGCCTCATGTGCAGTAGTCCAAAAGGTATCACGTTGGAAGCTGCTGCCATGAGACCCAACAGTCTCTGGAACTGTTTGACAGTGAGTAGCTGGCCTAGCTTTACACTTTTCACAGCTGCAAGGATGGAATCTATCCGTGGCGGTGACAGGCGCGCCTGCATCGACACTGAATCCCAAACCACGCCTAAGTAAGTGGTCCTCTGAAGTGGAGAAAGCACACTCTTCTTGGCGTTCAGCCATAACCCCAGCTCTTTCATATGGGCGAGAACAACATCTCGATGTTGAACCGCTATCTGATGCGAATGAGCTAAAATCAACCAATCGTCGATGTAGTTCATGATGCGAATACCCTGGAGGCGCAGTGGCGCCAGAGCTGCATCCACGCATTTGGTGAAAGTGCGGGGTGATAAAGCCAGGCCGAATGGAAGAACTCGATATTGGTATGCTTTGCCCCCGAAAGCAAACCTCAGGAACTTCCAATGACACGGACGGATGGAAATATGGAAATATGCGTCCTTGAGGTCTATCGTGACAAACCAGTCCTCGGACCTGATCTGTGGCACGATTTGTCTCAATGTTAACATTTTGAACTTGAGCTGCATGACTGACTCGTTCAGAACTCGAAGATCTAAAATGGGACGCAATCCCCCGTCCTTTTTTGGAACTATGAAGTACCGGCTGTAAAACCCGGTTTCCCTGTTGGAGGGAAGTACATATTCTATGGCCCCTTTCTCTAACAGAGTGTTTACTTCCTGTTCCATAACCAAAACCTGCTCGGGGCCCACCACTGTGGGCAGGACCCCCATAAACCGAGGTGGTCGTTTCTTGAATTGTATCTGATACCCTTTTTCCACGGTCTGTAGGACCCAACGAGAAACATTTGACAGTAGCTTCCACGCTGTCAAAGATTCTACTAGAGGTACCAGTCTCTCGAGACTGACTTCTGGGTTCTGTTGTTGTTGAGTAGTCGGTTCGTCGCCCTGTAACGGCGCACCGGCAGGGAACGACCAAACAGACTGCTCCAGCACCCTCCTCAGAGGGGGCGGGCATCCCGAGGCCACTACGTTTCCGGGTGGACCTTGAGATATGTGCTCGCCGGAGACCGCTGCGCCCTGAAACACCGGAGGTGGCAGGGTTGGCAGAACGGTCCCCTGAGGGTACCGAAGGGAGACGGGCACCGTAAAAAGAGGTGTTGACCGCTGCACTTCGGGGGGGACTACCCTCATCTGTCCTGAGCCCTCGGACGTCAGGACTTTTTCCCAGCAGCCTTCTTGGCGGTAATAACGGTCCGCAGATCCGTTCTACCCCTCGAAGGCTGCTGGGTTTGAGAGCGTCCTCCGTGTCCCCGTGATTTATGTGGGGGAGCACGGGAGGACACGCTCTGTTTTTGAGTTGCACGATGTTCAGTGCTCTTTTTAGATGAGTGAGGCTGCTCCCGCTCAGCAGCCTCGTGAAAAGATCGGCGGGGGTGAAGTTTTTGCAAAGCAGCTGCCTGCTTAGATGCTTCCTGAAGCTTATCAACAGCAACAGTAACAGCGTTGCCAAAGAGACCAAGCGTGGAAACTGGAGAATCTAGAAGAACAGTCTTCTCTTTGTCTTTAATATCACTGAGGTTGAGCCACAGGTGCCTCTCAGTGGCCACCAGGGCTGCCATAGACCGCCCGATTGATTTAGCGGTCTCCTTGGTGGCCCTGAGAGACAAATCTGTGGCTCTGCGTAGTTCAGCAACAACCTCAGGACCAATACCCCCGCCCTCATCCAAATCACTCAATAATTCAGCCTGATAAGCCTGCAGCAGTGACATAGTATGAAGACACGCTGCAGCCTGACCAGAAGCTGAATAAGCCTTGCCCACCAGAGAAGAAGTCACTCTGAGGGGCTTATTAGGCAACGCCGGAGCTTTCAGGGAAGATGCCGTCGCTGGAGAGAGATAGCTCGCAAGCGTCTCTTCCACCTTCGGCATCTCCCCATAACCATGCTCTTTATACCCAGATATAGTGGAATAATTCATGGTTTGTGAATTAAAAACTCTATAAGAAACTGGTCTCTCCCACGATCTCGACACCTCAGTGTGGAGATCGGGAAAAAACGGCAGATTTCGGCGTTGTGGTTGTGCACGTGAGGGCAGGAAGCGTTCGTCAAGTTTACTTTTTGAACGAACGTCCTGTTTATCAGATGGCCACTCACATAATCTATCAACTGCTCTTGTCACTACATCCATCAATTCTTCAAATGCATGAGACTGAGGTGGGGCTTCCTCAGACTCAGCATCAACACTAACAACATCCAGTTCCTCAGAACTGGACAATTGCAGTGTTTGTTCTATCATCGGGGCGGAAGAAACCGCCGCGCGTGCTTCCGAACCCTGATGACAGACATCGGGTCTATCAGGTAAGGGCTGAGATAGGGCAGAGCCCGTCTCAGACCCCGCTGATAGATCCATTTGCGAACCCCAGGACTGAGATCGCCGCTGTGCCTCGGCAGCAGCGGGACCCGAGCCCTGGGGAACGCGAGCTTCCCGGAAGAAACTCAGCCGGGATCGGAGCGAGCGCATGGACAGCGCCTCGCAATGCACACAGCCAGCACCCTCGAGTGCTGACTTGGCAAGCTCCTCTCCCAAACAAACAATGCACAGAACGTGAGTGTCCCTACCCGTAATAAAACGCAGGCAGGGATGCACACACATTCTGAACTGTTCGCTGGACATAATTGCTTTCAGTGACAAGACAACAATAAATAGACAGAGACAGATTTCACATAGAGCGCTACTGAAGACAAAGAAGCTGTTGTTCTCTGGTTTTCAAGCAGGCTTTATAGTTTCCTGGTACGTGACGTCACCCGCATCTGACGTTCCGCCACGCCATTGGGCTGATTTTACATGTGCTTCAAGACATCATCACGCGAAGCGTTCCCCTAGCGTCAAACTCGACGCAACGCGAGTTCCCTTGAAAGGGAACCCCAAATTACACAAACTTGTAATTATAAAACATATAGTTACTATATACCAGGGGTCTCCAACCTTTTTTTGTGTGCGAGGGCTACCTCAAGGGATAAAATAATCTAGAAGGGATTTTTGTTTGTTATACTCAAAAATATTTATTATACATTAACATGGTGGTGCTTTTTTACTTTTCACCATCATATGCGAAATAATAAAATATCTTGATATTCTGGTTCAGACTTACAAGCGTTTAAAAAAAAATCAACAATTCCAGAAAAATTATGAAAGTATTGATTTTTTTGTGTGTCGATTTTCTATAAACCTATTGTACTGTTTTTGTTATCAAAAACAGTAGCCCAATCATTTAGTATAAATATAAATGCAAAAATAAATGAATAAACTGCCATATCTTCTAAACAAAAACATTACTGCATTACATTTAATATATTTATACATGACAATATTAATATAACAGCATTTTTAATATGATTGTATCAGGCACATTTCTGCCAAAAAAGTTTGTTGTGGAGTGAAATGTCTTCTAACTGGTTTGTTCTTGGAACAATGTTTCGCCTGTTTTTTGCATCAATATGTTGAGAATATCAGCGCTGTTTCATCTGGCTTTTAACAAGCTTAAATCACATAGTCATCTGTGGGTTTATAATAGAGAGAGAGGATTCTGCGCTGAATTGAAATGCTTCTCAGTGGATCGCGCAGCTCTGTGTAATAGCCCTAATGTTCGGGTGATCGAGATCAGCCCGCACAGCTGCTTTGTCCGCGATCGCTGTTTTTTGGGCCGAGCTGATAATGCTCTGCGCTGCTCAGATCAAACAAGTTTTGTTCCGCTTTTTGAGCGTTTGTCATTTGATGTTTCTCATACGCAATGCAAATGTTTAGTTGCACCGGCACAAAAAAAGGTCGCGAAATTATACCATTTCGATGTCTGGAGCCCTCAGTGGATCGCTATTGACAAGTTGGGGCTATTTATAGAATGTGTTTAGCGGGCAACTACGTTGGAGACCACTGCATACTACAACTTAACTATTCAAATAATGTAAGCAAATTTAAAAGTGCAGTATATGTAAGCCTTATAAAACGAACTTTCTGTCAGTGGCTAGTAGGCCGACTCTTCTAACTCAGTTTTTTTTTTTTTTTTTTACACGTAGCCTAGCATATATAAGTGATCGTATTAGTGCCTCTGCTGTCGGCTGTTCATACTGCTTTATTACACTTTTTTATTACTGGACTTTTCCAGAACGCACAGATTGTCAGTCCGTCCCTGGCAATACCCAAGCCATTCATGGACAGGTGTTCACTGATTAGTATTAACACTAAATGACTATAAATTCCTTTGTTTTGAGGTGTATCATAAAGCTTACATGATGAAATGTTAGTAATACGAATGTAACTCTCAGTCATGTATTTATTTGCCAAACGACGGTAATTTTCTTCAAATCTGCCACTCAGTCCCAGGTCAGCTGATTCACAGCAGCTTTGCCGCGCACGCTCTGTTGTTATGGATTGTCATCACTGTCCTGCGTTCTCATTGGTTTGCTGGCATTTAATGCGCAGGGAAAGCTGTCGTGAATCGCTCGCTCAAGAGGAAACAGATCTCGATCAACGAAAATCATATTGTGTTTGATACAAGACTAACAATACTAAATCAAGTGAAAACATTTTCATAACTGAAACGATTTTCATAATATTTTATTTTCTCCATAGGGACATTTATTTTTTAACGAAAACTTGTAAATTGTTAAAGACAGACCTAAGCAGACCTGTAACTAGGCTGTTTATCATAGTCTATGAGTTTTTGTTAAAGTCATCAATTTGCATTAGCTGTTTCAACTTATTAATACTTAAATAATAATTATATTTTTATTCTACTTATTATTCTAATGATATTTTACTTATATTATATGTATAATAGGCTACTAATATTTATTATATTATACTTATTTTTAATTCTTAATAAATCAAATAATAACACTTTTGGCATTCATTTGAATAGACGCCTGCCATGGAGTAATTGTTGTCTCTGATATTAGACGCCTGCCGATGCGCCGTAACGTTTAAAGGTGACGCATGTCATTTCTGCGACATTAGTGCCACCTAGTGGAATTACAAAAATACAACACATTTTGCAAACCCCCCTTTTGCTCGTTGTGCGACTTAACTCGACAGCTTTTACGGGTGCCTCTGAAAGTAGTTAATGCCTTCACAAGGGCATTAACTACTTTCAATAAATGGTCTAAAATAGCAAACTTTTAGCTGTGTTCCCATGTGTCATGAGATTAAGCAACTGAGAAGCTAACACTCTGTCTAGAGCGAATGCGCTTATTATAAACCCATCCAATGTGCACAGGTGCATTTTTGACATAACACATCACCAAGCATACCCGGATAAAAAAGTCACCGCTCGCCTCTGGTATATACACACTCCTGGCTGCATCTGAAATCACATATTTCCATACTATATAGTCGGTGAAAATCAGTATGTGATAAAATATGTATGTCAGAATAAACAGTATACTCATAATAGAGTAAGTAAAAAGTACCTAGATGACCTACTACTTCCAGTGTGCATACACTATACACTTTACAATCCCATGAGGCCACGGGAGAGGATTTGTGAATGGCAGTGAAGCGACGCAACTGACGCTGGTAGGTCATGTGACAAGGGCAACAAAGCGAATGTAGTACGTCTAGGTAATTACTTATACCAAAATAAGTAACTACTCAAGTATGTGATTTCGGACACACTCTTTTTGGTTTCTCGTTTTGGTTTCTGAATTTGTGGAAGCGAATTTGTAAAGCAAAATAAAATCTGTCGAAATATTATACGTTTTTTTTTTTTTTTTACAGAATGAATATTTTGGAAGTGAAATCTGAAAGGTGAATATGGATTAATTACTTTTTAATAATGAAAATGTGTGTGAAATGTTTTGAATTGAAATATTCACAGCCATGTTAAATATACGACCATGTTGAATTTCAGCCCATGAAAATGCAAGCCCTAAAAATACAATGCATTCAAATTCAAGCACGGTTAATGCAATGCATATATTTTTTTTTTTCAATTAGTGCAATTTAACACGCTTTTTTGTTTCAAAAACATTATTATATATATATATATATATATATATATATATATATATATATATATATATATATATATTTTTTTTTTTTATTTTTTTTTTTTTTTTGCCATTATTTTACTTCCATATTATATTGTACTGCTCTGAGACTTTGAAATACCTTGCCTAAAGCCATACGCAATAGTTCTAGCCTTTCCATTTTTAAATCCTGTCTTTAAACCCTTTTTAAATAGCTTATTCTGTTTTGTATAGCCTTTGTATATTATTGTATATTGTTTACTCATTTATTGCTTATGTTTCTTATTATTTGTTACGTGTCCAAGAGTGTCTTGAAAATCACCCATAAATAAAAAGTATTATTATTATTATATTATCAGAAAGACATTAAATTTCTAACTCTCCAAATGTGAGCACAGACTTCACAGATTTGTGTGGGGTATTTATTGCCTCCTTGCTCAGTTACTGCAATTATAGAGAAATCATTTCAGTTAATGAACATATTTTGCATGGCTCTCAGGAGCTCTTCTGACCCCCTGACAAGTGAAGAAGCTCTTAAACCTGTCATTTAAACCAGGAAAAGTGCAATATGCTATTGAGAAAATGTAATTAAGTTTTAAGCCATTTATTGTGTGCCATTAGCTTGTTGCATAAGCAATAAGTCGCGAACTGCGATTCATATTTTTAGCTCAGTCTCTCTTCATTCGCTTGTCCTCTGCATTCAGTGAAATTAAATAAATGGTGCATGTCTGCACATCATTGTCCATTTCATTTTCCATTGACCAGTAGTGGTCTGATTTTGCTCATGTGGTGGTAATACAACTCTAATGTTCACAAATAGAAGCAGAAACTTGCCAAATAGGACGTTATAAAACCTTTTGCTTGCATTGATTTTTAACACCTTCCAATGTGGAAAAACACATTATGCGTGTCACTAAAATGCTGCAATTTAAAAATATGTTATCAGTTTGCTTCTGATGCACAGCACTATTAGCTTTAAATTTACATATTAGTATCAGAAAGCCGCTTTGCATTCCAGGCACACCCACAGTCAACAAGGCCTGTAAGAAACCCCACAGCACAACACTTCAGCTTTGTCCACTCAATTTACGTACCTGGGGTACACATGCGTCTCTTCCCTAAAATAACCATATATGAACTTACAACGCCTCGTTTTACTTTGCATATCCTCATCTGCATATCATTTGCATATGCATATTCATCCATGTGATACCATGTTTAACGGTACAAGACATTAGGAAAATATGAGATACGGATGTGCATCACATTACATTGCTAAAAATATTTTAGTAGCCGATCCTTGCCTTGTTTTTTAATAAATCAAATAGTATAAAATACCTTTTAGAGAACGTTTTTTCTCAATTTTTTCCACTGGCCACTTAAAATGTAATGGAAACAGATAGGTCTTATTGTGCATTATTGATCATTATTTGCGCAAAAATATTTTCTGCTATTAGCATGCGCTCAGCAATCCTCGCTGTAGTTAAAACATTATAACACAGCATTCCATAGGAAACATGTTCAAAAGCATCGCATCCACCAGAAATATTTCTATTTATTAGAATTTTTTTTTTTTTTTTTTTTTACTTCTCAGTAATGATTTAATGTTATTTAAGTGTTTAACTCCATTAATGAGAATGGCATATTTAATCTAAATGTGTATATCAGATGTAGCCTAAAGCATAGTTTAAATCATTCTTTTATGTATGTGAACTGTTATTGTGATCATACACTGTATTTATGATTAGGACTCATAATGAGGATTTAAAGTGGTTTTCCTTCATCATCCGTCAGTCCCTCAGATCACCATCGGTGTCGCCAGAGTGCTCCGTCTCCAGAACGTTCGTACGAATGGGTCAGAGTTTGCGTGCAGATGCGCACATTTTCCCATCAAGTTTGTTTTTATAAATCCCATCTCATGCGTGTGACGTGGTGTCCGCCTCTCTCAGGGCCGGTGTTGTGCGACGCAACGCTCATAAATGAGGCCTCTGGTCCTTTAAAGCCCCACTGTAGTCAATAATTGTATCCCTTAAAAATCATCTTTGATCACTAAAATTAAATATTAAAAAAAATTTTCCTTGAAAAAAATATCTTGAATGTCACTCTACACCCTTGCCTCATTTAGTATACGCAGTTCTATGAATATCCAAATTAGCATATTTTTACAGAAAACACAAAAGAATAATCATTTTACGTACTGTAGCTGTTTTCCATTCAACAGCAGCTCATACAAAATATTAGTGTGTACAGGTTCACTTGTTTCTCTGAAGTACTGACTCTCAAACAGCAATGCAACTATTGTGGATGTTGATATGAAAAGCAATGTCTCTATGACTGAGACATTGGCTCAAATATGATAAAATAATTGAACATCAAACCAATATTTCATATAGAAGTGTTTATTTTGATAATAGCCATTTATTGTACATTCGATTGATCATTATTTGCCAGTCTGTGTGTGTCAGCTGTGTTCAACTGAAAGCTCGTACTCTGGCCTCAGAATAAAACCAACAATGATTAAAATAGACAGACCTCAGAGAACCCCAGCTCTGTCAGATGACATATGCTCAGTCTGGCAGGAGGACATCAAGAGTGTAACGTGGCAGACACTTCTGTGCTGGATCAGATGTGTGGGAGATACAGGAGAGAAATAGCCATCTTGCTGGAGATTAGCAGATCCCTCTCAAATCACCGGCCAAGTCTGAATTACAGCATGCAGTTTGAACCCTACATACTTGTCATATAAATGTATTCCGTCTCTCAGCAGGCGAAATGATTTGCAACGTGCATTGAGAAAAAAGACACTCTGAAATTACACCATTATTGAAAGCACATTTGACTGCACACATCAACTCGTTCACTCATGTACTTGGCCACATCACATCATAATGTCATAATGTGCAGGATCATTTCTCACATAAATTGTGAAACATACTTGACAAAGCCTAGCAGATAAATATTAAGTAGCCTACATAAAACACACTCAAAATAGCTAAAATGTTAAGCAGTGCAATGAAGTGGAAGTCGTAAAATTATTTGAGCTAAATAAAAAACAACTTATACTATTTTAATGTGCAAATATTAGTAAGATTGTAGGTCAGCCTCTTGAAAAGGTATATGAAAAGTTAAACGTTCAAACTCTCCTCTGTTGACTTGGAGCGCTGGTCGGACTCGATATTGTTCATATGCTCACACGAGTATGTGGATTCAAACATAGTCCGCACGGCTGTACTGATGCGTCGCAGTGTGGAAAAGTTCAGGGGAAGTTCATTCCAGGTTTTCAATATGAGATTGTCCTCACGCTCGAGGTTCAGCATGTCCTTCCACTTCTGTTCCTTTGCCAAATGTTCGCACTCACAAATGATGCTTGGTGACAAATTTGGTCGACCATTTCTTTTCCGAATTGAGCTCTCGACAGTCTATAACTCAAACCTCGCAGTGGAGTGTGGACTCATGTGGATGAGTGATGAATTTGAACAAATTCCTGTGCGCTCAAAAGTCCCCAAAACAAGCTTGAAATTACATCAAAAGGTCAGATGTGAAATAAACCTGCTGACTGAGTGGACATCACGAGCAGGCTCATTTGTGAGGCAGTTTTCCCTGAATGTCATGGGTGAAAAGTTCCAATTTAGTTTCAAACTCCAAGACGGCCTGGTATAGAGAATAAAACACTGTCCCGTGTCCTTGCATCCTCATGTTTAACTGGTTCAGATGCCCGGTAATGTCCACCACGTAACAGAACTTGCATTGCCAATCCCGGTCTGTGAGCTCATGGTGCAAGATTCCTTTCTTTCCCAAAAAGGCCTTCACCTCATCAAGCATGCAGAAAAACAAGCAAGAACTTTTCCTTTTGATAACAAGTGATAACAGGCTGGAATAGTTGCTCCCCGTTTCCTCCAACATCTCCTTGAACTTGTGCTCATTCAGTGCTCGGGCCACAAAGAAATTCACCACGCGTATTACTAATGACATGACTCACACAGTTCAGGCCCACATGATTGAGCACACTGTGTCTCTTGATGTAAGGCACAATGATAGTTCAAGAGATAAAAAGGCTTTGCATTTCCCCACCATACTTGCCGCTCCATCAGTGCACACTAGGGTGACCACCATCAGACAAACCAAATGTGGGACGATAATAAGTCTGTGTGGGACAATGTGGGACATGTTACCAACACCAAAACATAACCTGAAACTGTAATATAATATAATATAACTTAATAAAAACAATTGTATTCTGCCTTTCAGCTGATAAAAATCATTTGTTCTTTAGTCCCTTCCAGAAAACACCATTACATCACAATGTAACATAACATGTCTTTATTTGACATGTCATTTAAATTCAACATCACTGAGCCCAAAGGCAGCGGCATCATGCAGAGAACTATTTTATAAACAGTTCTGACCAAGTCCAATTAAAATCCAACAAAATAAACAATGAACAAATAAAATATAAAACAACATGAAATTAGATCATTGACAGTCTTATACTGTATATTAAGAAAATATTAAACCAAAAACTTTCATATTTTTTAGAAAGGATGAGAATTAGAACAACCACAGCAGGAAACAAGTTGATAAATTCTGTTAAATAAAAATTTTATTTGACCGAATTATCCATTTGTTTTCTGATAGGGAACACATAGAACGAATCACCGGTCCACATTTTGATTGACAGCCTTCACAACCTACTAGTGACCGTGTTTACTCCTTTCTTATCAACCATTGGATAGGATTTAAAAAACGGCTGTTGTATTTGTACGAAAAACTACGCGGCCAAAATAATAAATAAAATGCTTTCTTAAAAGGACAAAAGAACGCATGCATGTTTTCTTAGACTGATGAAAATGCGGGACATTTTCTCAATATGCGACGTGCGGGACAAGGAGTGAAAATGCTGTGCGGTACAACACAAAGCGGGACGGGTGGTCACCCTAGTGCACACAGAAACAAGTTTGTCCAGTGGCAGTTTTTTTTCAGTAGCAAAATCCATAATCACTCTCAGTATGTCTCTAGGTTCCGGCTCTAGGTTATTTGGTGCCCAAGGCGAGAGTGCCATAAGAGTACCCCCCCCCCCCCGATTAACGATTTTATCACGATTCTTTTTATTTTGGTTTATGTTACTATTTTGTGACTTAGCATTACAGCCAATCTAATGTCCATATTTTAAAAACAAAGCCTTAGGTACCAAAATAAAAAAATAAAAAAATGGCAGACAGGGGCGAAGAGAAATATATTTGTCATTATTTTCTTTGTTATTAAATATTAAGATCAAAGATACACATTACACATACACAACTTAATATACAAATTAAATAGGCTAAACAGTGCTTTACGTTTTCAGCTACAGTAGGTGTATTTAACAGTAGCATTGAAGAAAGTAATTAAATTAACAAATATGAAAATAAAACAAAACAGACTTCACTGTATAAATTATACATTGATACTTATTAAAGCTACTATTAAAGTTATCAGTCAAGAGCAGTGAGTGATTTTCTCTTTGCATTTTGTTGTTTTATTCAAATTATCATAAATTCAAATTATCATAATTTACTCTCTCAAGTTGTTTTAAACTCGAATAAGTTTCTTTCTTCTGTTGAAAATAAAAGTTATTTGGAAGAATGTGGGTAACCAAACAGTTGATATACCCCAGTGACTACCATAGTATATTTTTCTCCTATGAAAGTCAATGGGGACCAGCTATACTGTTTTGATAGCCACATTCTTCAAAATATTAATATTAGAAAATATTAGAAACTATTAGAAGGAAATTAAAACAGGTTTGGAACAACATTAGAGTGCGTAAATGATGAGATAATTTTTTTTTTTTGGGTGAACTATCCCTTTAAGCACAAGCGGCAGCGTGTTTACTATTGCTACTGTCTCTTTAACCCTTTATGACCTACCATAGAACAGTTCTGCCAGAGTATATCTTTGTATTTTTACATGCTGTGCTGTCATTCTTTTGAGCATTTTCATATGCCATACATCAAAATAATCCTTACTTTCCCAATTTGAAGGCTATATTTGTAATAAATCAATAGTAACTAGATAAATATCTCAAAAGTGCAATAAAAATAAAAAATAAAAAAAATCATATTTTTTTTCTACATGTTTTATTCAATACAGAAATTTGATAAATGCCAACCTCAAACTTGTCAATGTGAAAAACGTGCATAAAACGATTTTAAACTATACAGAATTGATTTGAACTGTTTACATAAATTAGTTTCTAAGATACACTCATTTATAGGTCTGTACAAATTGCGTAATATGCGTTTACAAATACAAAAGAAAAACAAACAAAAAACAAAAAACACAAAAATGCATTGCACATCATTTCTTTCTTTGGCTGCATACCTGGCTTTCTTCCTGATAAAACAATTTAAAACTATACAGAATTTATTTGAACTGTTTACATAAATTAGTTTCTAAGATACACTCATTTGAGTCTGTACAAATTGCGTAATATGCGTTTACAAAAACAAAAGAAAAACAAAGAAAAAAAAGAGAAAAAACACAATGCACTGCACGTCATTTCTTTCTTTGGCTGCACACCTGGCTTTATTCCTTCAAGAAAGTCGGCTTCGTCCTTGAAACGGAATCTGGAGCCGATGAGCAGACGGAGAGTTCATCTTCATCGGACGCAATTAGTATTGCCAAAACATCCGCGTCCATGTACTTTCGTTTAGACTATGTTACGTGCGCGCGCGCGTGTGTGTGTGTGTGTGTGTGTGTGTGTGTGTGTGTGTGAATGTGCTTGCATTTGTAAAAGTGTATTTGTGAGTGTGTAAAGGAGAAATAAATGATAAAATGAAGCAATGATAAAAAGACAATAACGAAAAGAAAGAAACATACCAGTACAGCATATGGGAGTCAAACGCATGGTCAAATGACGCAGCGTGTGACGTCACAACATGTGACAACCTTTGGGGTCATAGTGCACAGAACGTGATACGTCAATGAGCATCGGAAGATGTAACTATCAATCGCAGATCTACAGAACGTGTGCAAAGACGTGCAATGCATTTTTGTGTGGTTTTTTTTTTTGTAAACGCATATTACGCAATTTGTACAGACTCATTAGAGGGTGAAAAGAACGCAACAGGAGCATGTTGGAGGCTTGATCTGAACATGTTACATCTCTGGTTTTGTATGCAAAAAGAGTTATTGAGCTAGCGATTTGGTTTCAGTTTCTATAGGCTCTTAAACAGACACACGCAAACGGGAGCGCCGGCGCTCCCGTCGGTCTTAAAGGGTTAAGAGCTGCGCGCGACGCGTCTAATATACACGCATTTGACAAGCAGATTTTCTCTAAATTTTCTCAAGTTTGCTTTCACTTTAGACATAACCGACTTTGTTTATGTAAACCTTGTGTGTATTTAACAGTATAAGCACAATAAGACTCGAAAGATAACGTAACCTCGGTTCTCTCTAGAAGAGGGAACGAGTACTTGCGTAAGTATCTTACGCTAGGGGAAAACCTCTTTTCCTCGAGATATTGAAGCCAAAAATTATCCTTAATTTTGCAATAATGTAAAACGCATTGCAGCAGCATGCAGACATGGGCGAGACAACTGCACCAGCCTATCGATAGAGGCCCCTCATGACGTCAGAACCAATGAGGGTGCTTCGCGCCCATTACGTCATGTCCCGCCGAAAGCGGGTCGGGCTAGGGCTATAAATACGGCCCAGAGAGGCTGGTTTGGTCAGTTTTTTTCATCGCTGAAGCGAATCAGAACGTGACGCATGCACGGCAAGATACCCAAGTACTCGTTCCCTCTTCTAGAGAGAACCGAGGTTACGTTAGTAACCGAGTACGTTCTCTTACGAGAGGTTCTCTCGTACTTGCGTAAATATCTTACGCTAGGGGAACACAGTGTAAAACGCCGTGCGTGCTTGAGACATAACACTAAAGTCCCAAGGGCAGGTGCCCGGGGCTCATACAGTGCCTAATCACAAGGGACTCACAGAGAATCCGGGAAGAGGGGCTAGAATAGCATCATTTCTGTAATATAGAGCTCTGATAAGAGCATATTATATCAAGTGTTCCACACAGCCAGGGCGAGCTCGGCCTGGACTGATAAATATGGGGGACTTACGCACTGCCCACAGAAGTATACAGACGATCAGTGATCGACGCTCTAGCAGTTTCAGCATCCTGAGCCGATAGCATCGGGCGGGCAATACTGAAAAAATTAAACCGAGAGCAACCTAGCTTGTAAAGCGGGAACCTCGAGGTTATAAAACCTTATAAATGTAGACGGGGAGGCTCAGCCTGCCGCCATACAGATATCTTGCAAGGCAATCCCACTGGACCAAGTGCGCTTTGACACCTATCGGGCATTGCAGGCCCTTGGATGTGTAAGCTAGCGCTATAGCATCAACTATCCATCTGGATAGACTCTGTTTTGATGCAGCTAGTCCCTTAGAACGTCCGCTGAACAAAACAAAGAGCTGCTCCGTCTGTCTGAAAACAGATGAGCGAGACACATAGGCTCTTAACGCCCTGACCGGGCAAAGGAAGCCTGCGTCCCCTTCCTCTTCAGATACCGGCAGGGCCTACAGGGAGATAACCTGTGCCCTAAAGTGAAAGTGAAAGTGAAAGTGACACGTTACGGCCAAGTATGGTACGGCCATACTTGGAATTTGACCTCTGCATTTAACCCATCCAAGTTAATGCACACACATTAGGAGCAGAGTAGTGAGTAGTTAACACACACACACTGCAAACGTGGATACACACACCCAGAGCAGCGGGCAGCCTTTGTGTGGCGCCCGGGGAGCGATTAGGGGTTAGGTGCCTTGCTCAAGGGCACCTCAGTAATTTCCCACCGGTTCTGGAATCGAACCAGCAACCTTTGGGTTACCAGTCCAACTCCCTAACCACTAGGCCATGACTGCCCCTTGGCAGTCATGTATTGAGGTGTATTGAGGGATTTAGGAACATATCCGTGCTTTGGTTTGAGTATGACTCTCGAGTCATTAGGCCCAAACTTCATACACGTCGCACTCACTGAGAGCGCTTGCAAATCCCCTATGCGCTTCACTGAAGCGAGAGCCAGAAGAAACACTGTTTTGAAAGACAAGAGTTTCAGGTCTATTGACTGTATTGGCTCAAATGGGGCACCTTTCATGGCTTCCAGAACCGTGGAAAGGTCCCAAACGGGAACTGAGGGAGGTCTGGGAGGGTTCAGCCTCTTAGCTCCTCTAAGGAAGCGAATGACCAGATCGTTCCTTCCTAATGACTGGCCAAGCGGTGGTTCAGCGAACGCTGCTATGGCCACCACATAAACTTTGAGCGTGGATGGGGTTCTGCCCTTATCCAGAAGCTCTTGTAAAAAGGAGAGAACCTCCGGCACCCCACAGCGTGAGGGTGAAGTGCCACTCGCTGTACACCAGCTAGTGAACACAGACCATTTTGAGGAATAGAGCCGCCTCGTAGATGGAGCTCTAGCCTGTGTGATCGTGTTTAACACTCCCGCTGGGAGATAAACGGGTACCCGTTGATGGCCCACACATGTAGGGACCAAAGCTCCGTGTAAGGATGCCAGATCGAGCCGTTTGCCTGCGAGAGGAGATCCCTCCT
Source organism: Leuciscus leuciscus (assembly GCF_965113295.1). NCBI lineage: Eukaryota > Metazoa > Chordata > Actinopteri > Cypriniformes > Leuciscidae > Leuciscus > Leuciscus leuciscus. The sequence goes on from NC_138746.1 coordinate 35,193,056, forward strand.
CACCGGTATCGGCCACAGGGCGGTACTCGTCAGCTGCATCAGGACTGGAAACCAGACTTGGTTTGTCCAAAAATGGGGCGACGAGTAGCACCGGGCATCCGCTCTCCCTGATTCGCTCTAACACCTGGGGTAGGAGCGTGACAGGGGGAAACGCATAGAGCGGGCAGCGGGGCCACGTGAGCCAGCGCATCCCTGCTCTTGGAGAAAAATTCCTGACAATGAGCGTTCTCTTGAGACGCAAATAGGTCTATTTTCGCTCTGCCAAATGTCCTCCATAGCAGTTTGACTGTCTGTGGGTGTAATTCTGCAAAATAAATAAAGCAAAATAATCTTGTTTTAAGATTATTAAAATAATAAAAATCTTGAAACAAGATTATTTACCTTAACCCACTGGCAGATAATTCTGCTTGTTTTAAGCAAAAACTCACTTAATTTTAATTAAATCCCCCTTAAAACAGGACATAATATCTTATGTCATTTTACTCATCTAGTAAATACATCTTGATTTAAGAATTTTTATATATTTGGACTGGAAACAAGACAAAAATACTTAGTAAGAAAACATTTTTTGCAGTGTGGGCATTTTGTCTACACTCATAACACCATCGGCCGTGGCCGGAACACCAGAAAACACACTCTTATGGGATTTATCTGGGTAGCCGTAAAAGCGGCGTTTGTGTGCAGGCAAGCGGGCTGTGTCGCCGACTTGTTTACTGCAGAATACACTGGAACAGTCGCATTTACTGGAACTGAACGAGCGAGAAGTTGCCATAGAAACAGAGAGCGTCAACATGCTGGCGTTTGTTTGAAGGCGTGCGTGTATTACAATAGGCTCGTCCACTGCAATATTGACATTTCCAGAGAAATGTGTGAGAATGGAGGTAGATCCAGCTGCAGCTGGACTAGGAACACTCTTTTCTCCTTTCGCCAGTGACGCACGGAAACCATAGAAACGGTGCTTGGGTGCAGGCGAGCGGGTTGTACAACGCGCTCGTTGGCTGCAAAAATACACATCTGCAGTCGCCTTTTCAGGGAACTGACAGAGCGAGCATTGACGGCATAATTTTATCTGCCGGTCGACCCGGGCTCGAACACAGGTCTCTCGCGCGATAGCCTGAGAATCTGCCACTGGGCCACAGGGGAAGACACATTGGTATTTAGTTAGCGCGAGTATTATCAGAGAGCGTCAACATACTGCCGTTTGTTTGCGGGCGTGCGTGCATTACAACAGGCTCGCTCACTGCAGTATTGACATTTCCAGTCGCCTGAACTTCAGAGGGGAATGAGAAATGTGTGAGAAATAGATTTCGGCCCGGCCACAGCGGGACATAAACGCTCTTTTCTCCTTTCGCCAGTGACGCACGGGAACCATAGAAACGGTGTTTGGGTGCAGGCGAGCGGATTGTACAACGCGCTCGTTGGCTGCAAAATGCACAGCTGCAGTCGCCTTTCAGGGAACTGACAGAGCGAAGCATTGGAGGCATAATTAATCTGCCGTTAGACCGGGATTCGAACACCGGTCTCTCGTGTGAAAAACCAAAGATTCCGCCACTGAGCCACAGGGGGGGACACAAAGGTTTTCAGATGCACGAGCATATAAGAGCGTCAACATGTTTTCTTCGGCGTTTGCTTGCAGGCGCTGCAATATTTATATTTCCAGTCGCCTGATCAGGGAACTGAGAAATGTGTGAGAAAATTCAGGTCCGTCCAGCTTCGGCGGGACTATAAACACTATTTTCTCCTTTCGCCGGTGAGTGACGCGTGAATGGGGCGCAGGGGCAGGGTAGCTTTCTTGTACGTAAAGAAAAACTAACCCCGACCGTCCGCTTCCAGCCTCCTCTGTGAACGGCGCAGTTTGCGCGGCTCGAACAGAGGGAGAGAGAAAGCTAGCCCCGTGACCGTCCGCTCCTGACATCCCCTGTGAACGGCGCGGTTTGCGCGGCTCGAACAGAGGGAGAGCAGGTATCATCCTCCAAGCAGGCAAGGCAAGCGGGCGCACCGGCGAGCTTTGCGGGCGAACACACACATACACAAAACACAGTAGCAGAGAAAAGGATATGTACGCCGGAAAGCGTGAGCAGGAACGGCGACTGAAGGCGGCGAGTTGTCGACCGGCAGCTTCAGATGCAGAACAAATCCCGCTGAGTGCTTGAATCAGACGGCGCGGCTTCCTCTCAGGATCCAGCGATGCGTAGGCTCGCTGAAGAGATAAAAAACTGACCAAACCAGCCTCTCTGGGCCGTATTTATAGCCCTAGCCCGACCCGCTTTCGGCGGGACATGACGCAATGGGCGCGAAGCACCCTCATTGGTTCTGACGTCATGAGGGGCCTCTATCGATAGGCTGGTGCAGTTGCCGCAGAGCAGCCAATGGGCGCGCGAGCTGTCTCGCCCATGTCTGCATACTAAATTTAGGGTTTTTAAGGATAATTTTTGGCTTCAATATCTCGAGGAAAAGAGGTTTTCCCCTAGCGTAAGATACTTACGCAAGTACGAGAGAACCTCTCGTAAGATAACTTAATCCAGTATCAAGGCGCTGGTAGACTGGCTTTAGTGCATGTGAGCTTTACATGTACGCGCTGAGAAACGCACACGTTAGAACAGCGCATCAGCACGCGAATTAAATGTTTAACCGACAAGGCATTAAAGCACATGCAAATATGAACTTTTGTGAACTGCAGTCCCGTTCCGCTGCGTTAACATTTTATGTGAATATACGTCGCGTTGTTCAGTATGTTGGGACAGAGGCGCCAGAAGAGATATAATGCACGATTCTACGATATTTCTTCAAAAGCAGATCGTGGAGACATTTTAATCGTCCACGATCAAAAATCGTCATATCGCACAACCCTAATTTAAAGCGCTAAAACCAGCTGTCAGATGTTTTCGCGCCACTCCCGGTTGCTGAGCAACGCGCGTGAGTTTGACAGCTGCCTGTCAGAGTGACTCAGTCGTTTTTTAGGATTGTAATATAATCTAGTAAAAGAAATGGACAAATTCAAGCAGTGTGTGGACAGTGCACAGTAAAAATGTACAGTGTGTGCGCAGCTTTCATAATACGATACATACATTTAAATAACTTTTTTTTTATTATTATGCAATTTTGCGCCCTGTCCAGCAGATGGCGGCCGCCTGTGTCGCCTGTCGGTAAAGCCGGCCCTGCCCTTTAGTTGTAAGCTTCATAGGCAGAATGGCCAGGCTTTTAAGTATTATGTCACCAGACGCAAAGCGCCTAACTGTAACGGTCACCAGCTGGAGTGCCCTTGAAAGCCACCAGAGGGCACTCGACATCAGACACTCACGTTCACTCTGACTACATTTCCCATACTCTCTGCCCGGACTCATCTCTGATCACTCATCACAGTCACCTGTACCTCATTATCACTGATTGCATTCACCTGTGTCCCATCACCCTGTTAGTCTCAGTCTATTTATACCATGTTCATTCATTCACTCACTGCGAAGTCTTGTTTTAGTGTTACACTGCAATTCTGAGCATTCTCTTGGTTTCCTTGTCTCTTGGTTTTTGGATATCTTGCCCTGTTCCCTGGATTACTCTCTTGCCTCTGGTCCCTGCCTGTTTTGTTTGTTTGTTTGTTTCTTTCTTTCTTTTGTTGGACTGCCTATCTGTGTATGACCCTTGCCTGTATCTTGGATTACGCCTCTGGATTGCCCTCAAATAAAGCTGCACTTGGATCTAAACCTTCGTGTCTCGGAACAGTCCGTAACAGAAGACTTCGCCACGCCCAGATCCAGCAGCTATGACCACCAGGAATCCAGCAGTACAGATCTCGCCTGATCCTCCCAGCATGAGCCGGGAATTCGCTGGACAGATCGCGGCCTTGGCCCTGGATAGCCTCGATCTGTTCCAGTACACCTGGGGGTTTGTTCCTCTCGCTGCCTCTTGCTCTCTGGGTGACGAGGCAATTAAGCTGTGTTACCGGCTGGGGGCTAAGGAGGTCGACCCGAGGGAGCTCCCCGATCTCTCCGGTTTGGATTGGAGAGAGGCACTCTCCAGATGTGAGGAGAGCTTCCTTCCATGGCACACCAGGTCATCGTCTGCACTTCACGCCAGTCCAGCCGAGCCTGCACTTCACGCCAGTCCAGCCGAGCCCGCACTTCACGCCAAATCTGCCGAAGCCAAGGCAGTATGCGTCATGCCCGCCGCCCCTGAGACTGAGAGCATCATGCCTGCCGCGCCTGAGACAGCAAGCGACATGCCTGCCAAGCTAGAGCCTGCACCGCTGGTCCCGTCCAGCACAGAGCCCTCTTCACCGCTGGTCCCGTCCAGCACAGAGCCCTCTTCACCGCTGGTCCCGTCCAGCACAGAGCCCTCTTCACCACTGGTCCCGTCCAGCACAGAGCCCTCTTCACTGCTGGTCTCGTCCAGCACAGAGCCTTCTTCACTGCGGGTCCCGTCCAGCCCAGAGCCCTCTTCACCGCTGGTCCCGTCCAGCACAGAGCCCTCTTCACCACTGGTCCCGTCCAGCCCAGAGCCCTCTTCGCCGCTGGTCCCGTCCAGCCCAGAGCCCTCTTCGCCGCGGGTCCCGTCCAGCCCAGAGCCCTCTTCGCCGCTGGTCCCGTCCAGCCCAGAGCCCTCTTCGCCGCTGGTCCCGTCCAGCCCAGAGCCCTCTTCGCCGCGGGTCCCGTCCAGCCCAGAGCCCTCTTCGCCGCTGGTCCCGTCCAGCTCAGAGCCCTCTTCATCGCTGGTCCTGTCCAGCTCAAAGCCCTCGCCGCCACTGGTCCCGTCAAGCTCAGAGCGCGCTGATCCTGATCCAGAGACTGAGCTTCACGTCACTTCTGCCGGTCCTGAGACTGAGCTTCACGTCAGTCCTGCCGAGCCAGAGCCAGAGCTTCACGTCAGTCCTGCCGAGCCAGAGCCAGAGCTTCACGTCAGTCCTGCCGAGCCAGAGCCAGAGCTTCACGTCAGTCCTGCCGAGCCAGAGCCAGAGCTTCACGTCAGTCCTGCCGAGCCAGAGCCAGAGCTTCACGTCAGTCCTGCCGAGCCAGAGCCAGAGCCAGAGCTTCACGTCAGTCCTGCCGAGCCAGAGCTTCACGTCAGTCCTGCCGAGCCAGAGCTTCACGTCAGTCCTGCCGAGCCAGAGCTTCACGTCAGTCCTGCCGAGCCAGAGCTTCACGTCAGTCCTGCCGAGCCAGAGCTTCACGTCAGTCCTGCCGAGCCAGAGCTTCACGTCAGTCCTGCCGAGCCAGAGCTTCACGTCAGTCCTGCCGAGCCAGAGCTTCACGTCAGTCCTGCCGAGCCAGAGCTTCACGTCAGTCCTGCCGAGCCAGAGCTTCACGTCAGTCCAGTCGAGCCAGAGCTTCACGTCAGTCCTGCCGAGCCAGAGCCAGAGCTGCACGTCAGTCCTGCCGAGCCAGAGCCAGAGCTTCACGTCCGTCCTGACCAGCCAGAGCCAGAGACTGTGTACGCCACGTCTTCCACGCCTGTGTCTTCGGACAAGATGGCCGACTCCACGCCTGTGTCTTCGGACAAGATGGCCGACTCCACGCCTGTGTCTTCGGACAAGATGGCCGACTCCACGCCTGTGTCTTCGGACAAGATGGCCGACTCCACGCCTGTGTCTTCGGACGAGATGGCCGCTGCCGAGCCGGATCCAGTGTCTGCGGACAAGATGGTTGCCGCCGAGCCTGTTCACGTCACGTCTGCCGATCCAGAGACTGTTCACGTCACGTCTGCCGATCCAGAGACTGTTCACGTCACGTCTGCCGATCCAGAGACTGTTCACGTCACGTCTGCCGATCCAGAGACTGTTCACGTCACGTCTGCCGATCCAGAGACTGTTCACGTCACGCCTGCCGAGCCTGTGTCTTCGGACAGGAAGGCCGCCGCCGAGCCCGTTCACGTCACGCCTGCCGAGCCCGTTCACGTCATGCCTGCCGAGCCCGTGTCTTCGGACAAGAAGGCCGCCGCCGAGCCTGTTCACGTCACGCCTGCCGAGCCCGTGTCTTCGGACAAGATGGCCGCCGCCGAGCCTGTTCACGTCACGCCTGCCGAGCCTGTGTCTTCGGACAAGATGGCCGCCGCCGAGCCTGTTCACGTCACGCCTGCCGAGCCTGTGTCTTCGGACAAGAAGGCCGCCACCGAGCCTGTTCACGTCACGCCTGCCGAGCCTGTATCCCCTGACAAGATGGCCGCCGTCGAGCCTGCGTCTGTTCCTGAGCCTGAGCCGGTGGTGCCAGTTCCAGTGCCTGAGCCGGTGGTGCCAGTTCCAGTGCCTGAGCCGGTGGTGCCAGTTCCAGTGCCTGAGCCGGTGGTGCCAGTTCCAGTGCCTGAGCCGGTGGTGCCAGTTCCAGTGCCTGAGCCGGTGGTGCCAGTTCCAGTGCCTGAGTCGGTGGTGCCAGTTCCTGTTCCTGAACTGGTGTCTGTGTCTGTGTCTGTTCCTGTTTCTGAGCCGGTGTCTGTGTCTGTGTCTGTTCCTGTTTCTGAGCCGGTGTCTGTTCCTGTTCCTGTTCCTGAGCCGGTGTCTGTTCCTGAGCAGCTGGTGCCTGTTCCTGAGTGGGTGCCTGTTCCGTGGCCGCCCGAGGGGTCGTCTCCGCCGTGGCCGCCCGAGGGGTCGTCTCCGCCGTGGCCGCCCGAGGGGTCTTCTCCGCCGTGGCCGCCCGAGGGGTCTTCTCCGCCGTGGCCGCCCGAGGGGTCTTCTCCGCCGTGGCCGCCCGATGAACAGTCCGCTCCATCCTGGCCGCCTGAGGGAAAGTCTCCGCCCTGGCCGCCTGATGTACTGTCTGCTCCGCCCTGGCCGCCTGATGGACTGTCTGCTCCGCCCTGGCCACCAGATGGACTGTCTGCTCCGCCCTGGTCGTCTGAAGGGTCGTCTGCTCCGCCCTGGCCGCCTGAAGGGTCGTCTGCTCCGCCCTGGCCGCCTGAAGGGTCGTCTGCTCCGCCCTGGCCGCCTGAAGGGTCGCCTGCTCCGCCCTGGCCGCCTGAAGGGTCGCCTGCTCCGCCCTGGCCGCCTGAAGGGTCGCCTGCTCCGCCCTGGCCGCCTGAAGGGTCGCCTGCTCCGCCCTGGCCGCCTGAAGGGTCGCCTGCTCCGCCCTGGCCGCCTGAAGGGTCGCCTGCTCCGCCCTGGCCATCTGAAGGGTCGCCTGCTCCGCCCTGGCCACCTGAAGGGTCGCCTGCACTGCCTGCTCCGCCCCGGTCGCCTGCACTGCCTGCTCCGCCCCGGTCGCCTGCACTGCCTGCTCCGCCCCGGTCGCCTGCACTGCCTGCACTGCCAGCTCCGCCCTGGTCACCTGCACTGCCTGCGTCGCCACAGTCTCCAGGTCCTCTTCCGCTCCACGGGCCTGGCCCTCCATCCCGCCCCCGGGTCCGCCTCCGCTCCACCACCCTCCTGGACAATTTAGGAGCGTCTGGAATCCGCTCCTTAAAGGGGGGGCTATGTAACGGTCACCAGCTGGAGTGCCCTTGAAAGCCACCAGAGGGCACTCGACATCAGACACTCACGTTCACTCTCAGACTACATTTCCCATACTCTCTGCCCGGACTCATCTCTGATCACTCATCACAGTCACCTGTACCTCATTATCACTGATTGCATTCACCTGTGTCCCATCACCCTGTTAGTCTCAGTCTATTTATACCATGTTCATTCATTCACTCACTGCGAAGTCTTGTTTTAGTGTTACACTGCAATTCTGAGCATTCTCTTGGTTTCCTTGTCTCTTGGTTTTTGGATATCTTGCCCTGTTCCCTGGATTACTCTCTTGCCTCTGGTCCCTGCCTGTTTTGTTTGTTTGTTTGTTTCTTTCTTTCTTTTGTTGGACTGCCTATCTGTGTATGACCCTTGCCTGTATCTTGGATTACGCCTCTGGATTGCCCTCAAATAAAGCTGCACTTGGATCTAAACCTTCGTGTCTCGGAACAGTCCGTAACACTAACAATGCTTAAGCCCTACTCGGACAGGATTCGTTTTATAAGGGTAGATGGAGTACTGTAATTTTACCACAGGATGTCTGTACTAATAATGGGCAATTAGCACACGATAAGAAATCTCAGTAAAACTAGCAGAAGTGGGACGGGTAACTCGATTTACGCAGCGCCGTCACTTTCCTGTCGTCATGTGCTTATTTCAAGCACCTCCATACTTGAAAAATGCAAAACCGCGGAAAACTACTTTTAAACAGGAAATTATGGAATATTCACGTACATATTTACATCATTTTCTTTAGGGCAAGAGAAAAGAAATCTGCCAAAGTTATATCCTTGATCAGTACCCTCTCCATCTCGTGTGCTTTCGTGACAGAACGTCATGCACTGTTCCGGCTGACAGGGGCACGTCTTTTTGCAAACAGTTCAGTTGTCATACTCAGCATGCATGACTTTACCTATCTTCCATCAGTAAAAGGCTTTCCTTTTCTTGCAATCTCCAACGAGCAAGCAAAGCTGATAGCATTCAGGCTTCTGATCGCTCCTGTCCACACTTGCAGCTGCTACTGTCTGGCTTGTAGTTTACATCAGAGCTCTGTGCATACCTTCCTTCAGCTTTCATCCACTGGGTACTTCATGTTTATTTTTATTTTTTTAACAAGGCAATACAGTCTGTGCAAATCAGACAGAGCAGAGCAGCAGAGCAACAGAGCAGAGCACCAGAGCTTTCAATAAAAGCATATGTTAAGTCCACTCATTTTGAAACTTTCGATGCTCCTCTGAATTATTTTGTTTGCCATCACCAGTTAACCTGCTTGAATCTGCATGTGCGAGTTTTCCATAGAAACATAAGGGGTTTGCCGTTAACTGGTGTCGTTACACTAAATCAAGACACTGCATACGCGCATTGGTCGAAACAACTTATTCATATTATTGTAAATTGACTTTTCATTTATTTCGATAGGCTGTACAACAATGGAATTTTGGTAAAACGTTTGGTTTGTTAGTTAACATTACTTAACTACATTAGTTAACATGAACTAAAAATGAACTGCACGTATACAGCATTTATTAACACAACATTTGTTAATGTTGATTTCAACATTTACTAATACTTTATTAAAATATTGCTTACATTAGTTAATGCACTGTGAACTAACATGAACTAACAATGAACAGCTGTATTTTTATTTACTAATGTTAACAAAGATTAACAAATACAGTAAAAAAAAAAGGTTTTCTCATGGTTAGTACACGTTAGTTAATACATTAACTAATGCTGACTTATGGAATGATATTCCGGACATTATTCAAAAGGAATTGCAAATTGTATTTGCAATTGCGTTTTCAATTTGTGGACGCATAAAATGTGACATAATCCAAACGCAAACGCAAATGCAAATCGCGCATTACCATTTGCATTTTCGTTTAAGCGAACGCACAGTGACGGCCAAATTTAAAATGGAAATGCAAAGTCTGTTTGCAACTGTGTTTCCCATATCTTACGAGTCTTGACCCTGTCATATTTAAATAGCAATTTCAATTACCACGTCTGTTTTTTCACTTTCTCAGCGTCACGTATGTAACCAGCCAAAACTCAAATGGAATCGCAATTCCCTTAGTATTTCAATTTCCGATGCCTTACACGGAAACCTGTCAATCAGTGTCAAGGGTGGGATTATGCTATGGGGCGTGTCCGTGTTGGGACGTGACGTCACTCACAGTCGACCGTCAAGAGGTGATGCCCTGAACAGACGCCGATTTATTGTAAACAATGGAGGTAGTTAGTTGGTGAAATTGTGGAGGAACTTATGATGCTCGTGCAGCAAGATGATGACAGTACATCCTCTACAGATTTCCTCTTACTCAGAAGCATTTTAGTTTTAGATAAGTTAAATGAGTTCGTGGCCTTGACCAACAGCAACATCAGTAACGCTGTCTTCGCCAACCTCAGTGAAGTAGCTAACAGGCTTTTTGTGAAGGACAGGACAACTGAAGGACCTGGACGTCCTTTAAATGTATAAATCTCGACAGAACTATCATGCTCTGGGATTGCTAGGAAACTCTTAACTCTTTCCCCACCATTGACTAGACTTTCTGTCATTTAAGACAAAACTTTTCATTAATTTTTCATTCAAAACAAAGTTTTTCCGGCAATCAATGTTTTCACTGTTATAGGGTAGGGGGTGCTGTTATGGATCTTCTAAAATATTACAGCATCTCCTGATCCCAAAACAAGTGGAGAAGATGATCTGCATTAACCAGAAGGAGTGAAGAGAAGTTGTTTACGCACATTTTACTGAAAAAGATTTCAAAACGTCTTTTGTCAAAAATCTTTGACAAAAATGTGATTTTCTCAGCTTTTTGTTTGATTTTTTTTTAATGAAACTTACCCATAATTAAGTGTTGATAAAAAAGAATGAATTAATGTTTTATTTGTATTATTTCTTGATATATTAGCTCTTTACATATTTATATAACAAAATATTCTGGGGGCCATGAAAGTTTTGTGAACATGATCAAAAACGCTGGCACTTAAATATAAAATGTTGGCAGGGAAAGAGTTAAGCAAAAGATTGTTAAGCAAAGTTTTTAAAAATCATGGTAATGGCTGAATTTCAAGTGATGACTTGCACCAGAAATAATCCTATAGAGTGGCAAAAGGAACTTAGCAGCGACCTTGTCACTCCTATAAAACATTGCAAATGAGGTAATTGCTCCTGTTTACCCTCTCTGACATGGCCATCACATGTACCATACTTTGGTAGCTTTATTCTTACCCCACAGGCAGATCTTTCAAGGTTTCCTGGAGATAAGGGGTGTGTGAGTCACATCAGCTAATCTCCGGGATGCCTCAAGGTTCAGTGCTTGGTCCCCTCCTTTTCTCCATTTTCACAACCTCGCCTTTAGTTCAACCTCACAAAGAGCCTCTTTTAATAATCTCTGTCCGCCAGCCACAATATCAATGTTCTACTGGGCTCTATGACACTACACCATTGTTCGGCAACTTATGGCTTGCGAGCCACACGTGGTTCTTTGACAAAAATAATGTGGTCTCCCTTCACTAACATCCTACACTTAAAAATTCCAGTAACACTTTGCAATAAGGGTCATTAGTCAGTATGGAATGATATTCCGGACATTATTCAAAAGGAATTGCAAATTGTATTTGCAATTGCGTTTTCAATTTGTGGACGCATAAAATGTGACATAATCCAAACGCAAATGCAAATCGCGCATTACCGTTTGCATTTTCGTTTAAGCGAACGCACAGTGACGGCCAAATTTAAAATGGAAATGCAAAGTCTGTTTGCAACTGTGTTTCCCATATCTTACGAGTCTTGACCCTGTCATATTTAAATAGCAATTTCAATTACCACGTCTGCTTTTTCACTTTCTCAGCGTCGCGTATGTAACCATCCAAAACTCAAATGGAATCGCAATTCCCTTAGTATTTCCATTTCCGATGCCTTGCACGGAAACCTGTCAATCAGTGTCAAGGGTGGGATTATGCTATGGGGCGTGTCCGTGTTGGGACGTGACGTCACTCACAGTCGACCGTCAAGAGGTGATGCCCTGAACAGACGCCGATTTATTGTAAACAATGGAGGTAGTTAGTTGGTGAAATTGTGGAGGAACTTATGATGCTCGTGCAGCAAGTTGATGACAGTACATCCTCTACAGATTTCCTCTTACTCAGAAGCATTTTAGTTTTAGATAAGTTAAATGAGTTCGTGGCCTTGACCAACAGCAACATCAGTAACGCTGTCTTCGCCAACCTCAGTGAAGTAGCTAACAGGCTTTTTGTGAAGGACAGGACAACTGAAGGACCTGGACGTCCTTTACTGGACATACCACAAGAGATGAGTGTCGGTGCTAGGTCTCTCCCCTTCAAATAAGTGTTCTCAATTTGCGAAATTCAATAAAAATTCTGTCTGTTGCTGTTAAACCTGTGGATGTGTGTGTGTGAGAATGTTTGTTCCACTTTACATTTGTGGGAGTATCAGGCTTTAATTTGTCAATTTGTTTAGATTTATGTGGGATTTAATCATTTTATTGAAAAATGAATCTCAACTGTGAAATGGACAAAAACAAAATTATACATAGGCTACTTTCAGAACAATTAAATCAAACCCAGGTTTCTTTGCGTGTTTAGACAAATAATGTAACAAAAGTCACAAAATTCCATGACACTGAGATAAAGGGAGCAATGTTTTTTTTTTTTTTTATGGGGGGAAATATCAAATGAGGTCCAAACAGAACCCAAAGACAATGATTGTAATGCAGTGGGATTTTAAGTGTCATTATGAAGAATTCAGCGCTGATCTAAATGCAGCTGTGTCCAGCAACAGCTTTGGTTTTGGTTTAGTTTAAAATGAATATTTCTTAAACCCTCATGTTGTCTTTGGGTTCTGTTTGGACCTCATTTGATATTTTCCCCCCATTAAAAATGCTTCTGAGTAAGAGGACATCTGTAGAGGATGTACTGTCATCAACTTGCTGCACGAGCATCATAAGGTCCTCCACAATTTCACTACTACCTCCATTGTTTACAATAAATCGGCGTCTGTTCAGGGCATCACCTCTTGACGGTCGACTGTGAGTGACGTCACGTCACTCCCAACACGAACACGCCCCATAGCATAATCCCACCCTTGACACTGATTGACAGGTTTCCGTGTAAGGCATCGGAAATGGAAATACTAAGGGAATTGCGATTCCATTTGAGTTTTGGCTGGTTACATACGTGACGCTGAGAAAGTGAAAAAGCAGACGTGGTAATTGAAATTGCTATTTAAATATGACAGGGTCAAGACTCGTAAGATATGGGAAACACAGTTGCAAACAGACTTTGCATTTCCATTTTAAATTTGGCCGTCACTGTGCGTTCGCTTAAACGAAAATGCAAACGGTAATGCGCGATTTGCATTTGCGTTTGGATTATGTCACATTTTATGCGTCCACAAATTGAAAACGCAATTGCAAATACAATTTGCAATTCCTTTTGAATAATGTCCGGAATATCATTCCATACTGACTAATGACCCTTATTGCAAAGTGTTACTGGAATTTTTAAGTGTAGGATGTTAGTGAAGGGAGACCACATTATTTTTGTCAAAGAACCACGTGTGGCTCGCAAGCCATAAGTTGCCGAACAATGGTGTAGTGTCATAGAGCCCAGTAGAACATTGATATTGTGGCTGGCGGACAGAGATTATTAAAAGAGGCTCTTTGTGAGGTTGAACTAAAGGCGAGGTTGTGAAAATGGAGAAAAGGAGGGGACCAAGCACTGAACCTTGAGGCATCCTGGAGATAGCTGATGTGACTCACACATCCCTTATCTCCAGGAAACCTTGAAAGTTCTGCCTGTGGGGTAAGAATAAAGCTACCAAAGTATGGTACATGTGATGGCCGTGTCAGAGAGGGTAAACAGGAGCAATTACCTCATTTGCAATGTTTTATAGGAGTGACAAGGTCGCTGCTAAGTTCCTTTTGCCACTCTATAGGATTATTTCTGGTGCAAGTCATCACTTGAAATTCAGCCATTACCATGATGTTTAAAAACTTTGCTTAACAATCTTTTGCTTAACTCTTTCCCTGCCAACATTTTATATTTAAGTGCCAGCATTTTTGATCATGTTCACAAAACTTTCATGGCCCCCAGAATATTTTGTTATATAAATATGTAAAGAGCTAATATATCAAGAAATAATACAAATAAAACATTAATTCATTCTTTTTTATCAACACTTAATTATGGGTAAGTTTCATAAAAAAAAAAATCAAACAAAAAGCTGAGAAAATCACATTTTTGTCAAAGATTTTTGACAAAAGACGTTTTGAAATCTTTTTCAGTAAAATGTGCGTAAACAACTTCTCTTCACTCCTTCTGGTTAATGCAGATCATCTTCTCCACTTGTTTTGGGATCAGGAGATGCTGTAATATTTTAGAAGATCCATAACAGCACCCCCTACCCTATAACAGTGAAAACATTGATTGCCGGAAAAACTTTGTTTTGAATGAAAAATTAATGAAAAGTTTTGTCTTAAATGACAGAAAGTCTAGTCAATGGTGTGGAAAGAGTTAAGAGTTTCCTAGCAATCCCAGAGCATGATAGTTCTGTCGAGATTTATACATTTTGCCTAAGAATCAGTTTTTCTTTAGAGAAAATAAGGGGGATTTTTAGTTCCAAACCCAAACTGTCATGCTCCACATAAAATTCACCCATCCTTCTCATCTCCCTGTGACAGCCTGTGTGGATTTTTTTCAATGGGAACTTACCCAGGCTGTGGATCTAGAGAGAGCAGGCAAGATAATTAAGACAAGACTCATTCATATTTCAGGTTTTTGCAGCTTTCTGTGACCCCCACCCTAGCATAACCAGTTTTTAGATCACATCATTCTGTTGCTATGTGAGTCAGTGCATGACTGGATCACAACGGTTTAGAACTGCTTTCAATCACCCCCTCAAAAATATAAAATATACTTATTTTTGTTCCAATTAGCATTTTGACTTAGAGCACGAAAGACTATTAGGAGTAATACGAGTTGCCTGTGACAATAACAAATTCTCAGCTCTGAGATTTACACAATTATCTCAGACAAGACTTGCATAACGAGCTGCACATCTCATTGGTAAAAGTAAAGTAAATGAGCATCTCTAAATGAATAAGGGATGTTGGCACATTCACTTCTAGATGATTGTTAAAAAGGTCAATCCTTGTTAGCTTGAAATGAGAAGGTAAAAAACGTCTAGGTTACGACTGTAACCTCTGTTCCCTGAGAACAGGGAACGAGACACTGGGTCGATGACGCTATTGGGGAACGCCCTCCACGTGAACCGGTGTCTGAAAAGCTATTCAATCACAGCAATCAATATTGACCGGCGACAGCCTATGACGTCACTACTAGTGCGACCCAGAAGTATAAAAGGGGCTCCTAGAGAACATGTCATCCACTAATATCCCCAAGGCATGGCTAACGACGCAGTGTCTCGTTCCTTGTTCTCAGGGAACAGAGGTTACAGCCGTAACCTAGACGTTCCCTTTCGAAAGGGATGAGGATGATGACGCTATTGGGGAACGATGTACAATCCCACCATGCTGAGGGGAGTGCATGCCAATTATGGCTCATGACAAAAACATCAGAACTGGAAACTGATTTTTTAGGTAAGAAATTTCCACTCAATAGTAAGTAGTAGGGGTGTAACGATACACATATTCGTATTGAACCGTTCGGTTCGGTACGCATTACAAACTGAACAGTTGGACCATTTTTCTTGCCAACCAAAATTTCGTTATTTCAAATGTAGGCGCGCTCATAATGTAAGAGACGCTGGCGCGACCACAACATTGCCCAACATCAGTTTGGACCAATGCAGCGCAAGCTGATCTTGATCAAGCGACACTGTTACTACACAGCACTAAGAGATCCAGAAAAGAAAGCATTTGAATTCGCCACTGAAGTTATAACATCGCTGGTAGATATAGTGAGAAGCATTCACATTTCTCCGTTATTAACGGATCAAACAGCGCTGACGTGGAAACCAGGAAGAAACATTGTGCTTTCAACGTAACGTCAGTTTTATTTCGACATTATGAATAAAATTGCTGCCCTCAAATGTTAATCTGAAATAAAATAAACCTTTGTTTGTTACTACTACAATATTACATTTCATTTTTTTTATAAGGAGCTGTTTTTGTTTTATATGCTCCTAAGAAGAGTCAAGTATAGCTCCTTCATTGCTCAAAGTAAAACACAAGCATACTTTTTAATTAAAAAAAAAAATTAATCAAGGAATTTTCTCTGGCATTTCTTTCTTTTTGCTGTATCGAAAACATACCGAACCGTGACACCAGTGTATCGTATCGAACTGAACTGTGAATTTTGTGAACCGTTACACCCCTAGTAGGTAGTGTTGTCAAAAGTACTGGGACTTCGGTACCAAGTTGGTACTGAAATTTGTAAAATGTGACGATACCAGCATTTCTGTAGTACCAGTAGAACCGAGTACCGGGTATATTCGGTACCCACTAATAGGAGCTGCTTTCACTTCCGTGTTTATCTAAGTGCGGGGCTCCAGACTAACTTTTTTACTAGGAGCGCTGTAGCCGATATACCACGATATATATAGTGTCTGTGTATATTAAACCACAAAAAGACTATTTAAATATTAACCCTGCATGTTCTGCTGGTCTCTGTGTGAATGAATGGCGCAGACGTGTGGTTTCATTTACCTCTCTTCCCATATGAAAAAAACCTGCATGGTTCATATACAGCAACCATATATCTTCCTTACTTAAATCGGCCAGAATTACCTTCTGTGTTTCATATAAGGCCAATACATGTCCTATACAAAATCAGACCGATTATGGGCCATTTCATACTAAATAGCACACATAAAACTTGTAGGGGATTTTTGCGTCATATATGAATACTGTTAAAAGACTTATGAGTTTTACATGACAAAAGTATGGAAATGTGTATGGTATTAGTAGAAATATATAAAACTCATATAAAATTCATATATCAATCATTTAAAGTTCTTATATTGAATCATATACTAGTCAAATTAAAGTCATATAGAATTTATACACATTTTGTGTTATTTGTTTATGTGTTTCATACAGATTTCATGTTTTGATGACCAACATCTGATTCACTTATATGCAGTTGGCACATTTTTAAAGGGATACTCCACTTTAAAATGAAAATTGTCTCATCATATATTCACCCTCATGTTGTTTCAAACCTGTATGAATTTCTTTCTTCTGCTGAACAGAAAGGAAGATATTTAGAAGAATGTCAGTAACCAGACAGTTTCTGGTCTCATTGACTTCCATAGTATATTTTTTTCCTACTATGGTAGTCAATGGGACCCAGAAACTGTCTGGTTACTGACATTCTTCTAAATAATATTATCTTCCTTTCTGTTCAGCAGAAGAAAGAAATTCATACAGGTTTGAAACAACATGAGGGTGAATATATGATGACAGACCTATATGATGACAGACCTTTATGAAGACTGTTAATTTTCCTACAGGATTTGAAAGAGCAGTTATAAAGCAATGACATTGTAAGACAGTGTATTTACATTAGTTGTGAACTGTCTGGGCCTGTTGTTTGTGAACAAATCATAACATATTATTGCAAATGAACAAAGTTGAGTCAAATATGTTTCTAGAACAGTGATTAAAATGTTGAAAATTGGCTGTAATATGTTTTTGTATATGAACTCTGGTGGTGATGCACTCTAAAAACTTTTAATATTATTTACTCAATTTTTTGGGTGAAACATTTTTACACTTAGAATATTGATTAGATTTTTAAGCAGTGAAATAAATTACATACACTGTATTAACTGAGTAAATGTAAGTAAAACTAATTAAATAGATCTGAGTAACTGCATTTGGTACATTAACAAATACAATTGAGTAGAAATAATTGGGGGGAAAACAAATGAGTAATATTAACTGTGTTTATATGCCAGTAATATTAACTTTTTTATTTCCTCTAAACCTTTGTAAAAAATATTCCATACAACCACCGGAATAACGTACTCGGTTACTAACGTAACCTCGGTTCTCTCTAGAAGAGGGAACGAGTACTGCGTAAGATATCTTACGCTAGGGGAAAATCCTTTTTCCGCGAGATATTGAAGCCAAAAATTATCCTTAATTTTGTAATAATGCAAAACGCGTTGCGGCAGCATGCAGACATAGGCGAGGCAGCTTGCGCGCCTATTGGCTGCTCTGCGGCAACTGCAGCAGCCTATCGAGCGAGGCCTGGCGTGACGCCAGACCCAATCAGGGCACTTCGCGCCTGCTGCGTCACGTCCCGCCGAAATGGGCGTGGTCTAGGCCTATAAATACCGCTCGCAGGCAGCTATTATCTGGTTTTTCATCATCGAAGCAACCAGAGCGTGTGCATGCACGGCAAGATACGCAGTACTCGTTCCCTCTTCTAGAGAGAACCGAGGTTACGTTAGTAACCGAGTACGTTCTCTTACGAGAGGTCTCTCGTACTGCGTAAGATATCTTACGCTAGGGGACCCAATGCAAAACGCAGTGCATGCTGAGATCTGACACCAAAGACCCAAGGGCGAAAGCCCGGGGTACATATAGTGCACAATCACTCAGGGAACTCACAGGGAGTCCGGGAAGAGGGAGGGGCGAAGCCGCACTCTTCCACATATGGCAGCGTCGCTGAGACGCGAATTTCATACAGACAGGGCGGGGTACGGCCTGAACTGATGGGGGAATGTGGGTCTTACACAGTCTGCCCAGGCACATCTCGTGCTGCTACTTTTTACTGTCGAACATTGAGCTGTGCTCAGTAGACGCAGCATTCTGAGCTGATAGCATCAGGTCAGATAATACTGGTAAACTTAGACCGACAGCAGCCTGGCCTGCAGGGCGGGAACCTCTAGGTTATAAAACCTTATAAATGTAGACGGGGAGGCCCAGCCTGCCGCCATACAAATATCTTGCAAGGCAATCCCACTTGACCAGGCCCACGAAGAGGCCATGCCTCTCGTGGAGTGCGCTCTGACACCCAACGGGCACTGCATGCCCTTGGAGGCGTATGCCAGCGCTATAGCATCAACTATCCATCTGGATAGGCTCTGTTTCGACGCGGCTAGTCCCTTAGAACGCCCGCTAAATGAAACCAAGAGCTGCTCCGTCTGTCTGAAAACAGACGAGCGAGACACATAAGCTCGTAATGCCCTGACTGGGCAAAGGAGGCTCGCGTCTCTTTCCTCATCAGGGACCGGTAGGGCTGACAGGGAGATAACCTGCACCCTAAACGGTGTGTTGAGGGATTTTGGAACATAACCGTGCTTAGGTTTGAGTATAACTTTTGAGTCATTAGGCCCAAACTCCATGCACGCCGCGCTCACAGAGAGCGCGTGTAGATCCCCTATGCGCTTCACTGAAGCGAGAGCCAGCAAAAACACCGCCTTGAAAGACAGGTGTTTCAAATCAATTGACTGTAAAGGCTCAAATGGCGCACCTTTCATGGCTTCCAGAACCGTAGAAAGGTCCCATACGGGGACTGAGGGAGGTCTGGGAGGATTCAGTCTCTTAGCCCCTCTAAGGAAGCGGATGACTAAATCGTTCCTTCCTATTGACTGACCAAGCGTTGTTCCTGAGAACGCTGCTATAGCCGCCACATAAACTTTGAGCGTGGAGGGGGCCCTGCCCTCATCCAACAGCTCTTGTAGGAAGGAAAACACCTCCGTCACACCACAGTCTGTGGGTGACACACCACGGACTGTGCACCAGCCCGAAAACACTGACCATTTCGAGGAGTAGAGCCGTCTCGTAGACGGAGCTCTAGCCTGCGTGATCGTGTTTAATACTCCTTTAGGGAGTCCAACATGTACCCGTTGATGGCCCAGACATGAAGGGACCATAGTTCCGGGTGAGGATGCCAGATCGAGCCGTGGGCCTGTGAGAGGAGGTCTGTGGCCACGGGGCAGTACTTGCTAACTGCATCACGACTGGGAATCAAGGTTGGTTTTTTCCAGAACGGTGCCACCAGCAATACTGAGCATCCTTCTTCCCTGATCCGTTCTATCACCTGAGGCAGGAGAGAGACGGGGGGAAAAGCATAGAGCGGGCGGCGGGGCCACACATGGGCCAGCGCGTTCCTGCTCTTGGAGAAAAACTCCGGACAGTGAGCATTTTCTTGAGACGCAAACAGGTCTACTTCCGCTCTGCCGAATTTCTTCCACAGCAGTTGGACTGTCTGTGGGTCATTTCGAGGCAGTTTATGTGCAGGAGCTTTTCCCGTTCCGACCACTGGCCGAAGAACGGTCTGCCCTCGAGCAGCGCTCCCCATCCCGAGGTGGACGCGTCCGTGGACACCACTTTCACCCTCGAGGAAGTCCCCAGGCTTACACCTGATTGGTACCAGTCGTTCGCTCTCCAAGGTTTCAGAGCTGTGACGCACTTCTGATTGACCCTGAGGCGAAGCGAACCGGATGCCCACGCTCTGCGTGGGACTCGCGCTTTCAGCCAAAACTGCAGCGGGCGCATGCGGAGCAGGCCCAGCTGGAGCACTGATGATGCTGAGGCCATGAGACCTAGCATCTTCTGAAATTTCTTGAGCGGGACAGACGCGCCGCAGCGAAACGAGTTCGCTGTGCGTTGAATGTCTACCGCGCGCTGTGGTGATAGTCGCGCTATCATGGACAGCGAGTCCAATTCTGTGCCCAGGAAAGATATCTTCTGACTGGGTGACAGAGAGCTCTTCGCCCAGTTGACACTGAGACCCAAATCCTCGTGGTGATCGAGTAAAATGGTCGTGTGTTCTATGAGCACTGCGCGAGATTGCGCTAGAATCAGCCAATCGTCCAAATAGTTCAGTACTCGCATGCCTCTCATTCTGAGGGGTGCGAGCGCCGCATCCATGCACTTCGTAAATGTACGGGGTGCCAGGGACAAACCGAACGGCAGGACTGTGTACTGATATGCCTGGCCCTCGAAGGCGAATCTCAAATATCGCCTGTGACGTGACGCTATCTGTATTTGAAAAATACGCGTCTTTCAGATCTATTGACACAAACCAATCTCCTTGGCGAATCTGCACAAGGATTTGTCTGGTCGTGAGCATCCTGAACTGTCGCTTCACAAGCACTTTGTTCAGTTGCCTTAGATCTAGTATGGGTCTGAGACCCCCGTCTTTTTTCGGTACCAG
Organism: Leuciscus leuciscus; assembly: GCF_965113295.1. Lineage (NCBI taxonomy): Eukaryota > Metazoa > Chordata > Actinopteri > Cypriniformes > Leuciscidae > Leuciscus > Leuciscus leuciscus. Next base: position 35,213,643 of record NC_138746.1, read on the forward strand.
GAAGTATCTGCTGTATAGCCCTTCTTCGCTCTGAACTTGAGAGAGAGGCTCTATGGCCCCTTTGCTCAATAGTTTCGCCACTTCGGCTCGAAGTAAATGTGCTACTTCTGTTTTTACCGTGAAGCGCAATCGATCTGAGTCGATTCATGTGCGCGAGCCCTGTGTGACGGGCTGTGCTTGTGTGTAGAGATGGGCACTGGTCAGTGGGCATTCTTTCTACACATAAAGCACCATCGGCTGTGGCCGGGACACCAGAAAAATTCACACTTATGGGATTTATCTGGGTAGCCGTAAAAACGGCGTTTGTGTGCAGGCAAGCGTGCTGCGTCGCCGACTTGTTTACTGCAGGATACACTGGAACAGTCACATTTACTGGAACTGAACGAGCGAGAAGTTGCCATAGAAACAGAGAGCGTCAACATGCTGGCGTTTATTGCAGGCCTGCGTGCATTACAACAGGCTTGTTCACTGCAATATTGACATTTCCAGTCGCCTGAATTCCAGAGGGGAATGGGAAATGTATAGGAAAAAGGAGGCTGGTCCGTCCGCAGCGGGACCAGAATAACTCCCTTTTTTCCTTACGCCAGTGACGCACGGAACACCATAGAAACGGTGTTTGGGTGCAGGCGAGCGGGTTGTACAACGCGCTCGTTGGCTGCAAAATACACATCTGCAGTCGCCTTTTCAGGGAACTGACAGAGCGAGCATTGACGGCATAATTTTATCTGCCGGTAGACCCGGGGATCGAACGCGGGTCTCTCGCGTGCAAAAACCTGAGAGTCTGCCACTGGGCCACAGGGGGAGACACATTGTAACTCAGTTAGCGCGAGTATTATAAGAGAGCGTCAACGTGCTGGCGTTTGGTTGCAGGCATGTGTGTATTACAACAGGCTTGCTCACTGCAATACTGACATTTCCAGTCGCCCGAACTTCAGAGGGGAATGAGAAATGTACGAGAAAGAGGAGGTCGGTCCGTCCGCGGGGGGACCAGAAACGCTCTTTTCTCCTTTCGCCAGTGACGCACGGAAACCATAGAAACGGTGTTTGGGTGCAGGCGAGCGGGTTGTGCAACGCGCTCGTTGGCTGCAAAATGCACATCTGCAGTCGCTTTTCAGGGAACTGACAGATCGAAGCATTGGCGGCATAATTTTAACTGCCGCTAGACCGGGATTCGAACTCCGGTCTCTCGTGAGGAAAACCAATGATTCCGCCACTGAGCCACAGGGGGGAACACAAAGGCTTTCGGATGCACGAGCATATAAGAGCGTCACATGTTTTCTTCGGCGTTTGCTTGCAGGCGCGCTTGTATTAAAACAGGCTCGCCTGCTGCAATATTGATATTTCCAGTCGCATGATCAGGGAACTGGGAAATGTATGAGAAATTGAAGGTCAGTCCATCCTCGGAGGGACTAAAAACACACCTTTCTCCTTTCGCCGGTGAGTGACGCATGAATGGGGCGCAGAAGGCAGGGTAGCTTTCTTATAACGTAAAGAAAAACTAACCCCGACCGTCCGCTTCCAGCCTCCCTTGTGAGCGGCGCAGTTTGCGCGGCTTGAACAGAGGGAGAGAGAAAGCTAGCCCCGTGACCGCCCGCTCCTGACATCCTCTGTGAGCGGCGCGGTGTGCGCGGCTCGAACAGAGGGAGAACAGGTATCGTCCCCCAAGCAGGCAAGGCAAGCGGGCGAACCGGCAACCGGCAAGCTTTGCGGGTTGGGGGGGGGGGCGTTGGAGCAGTCTCGGAGAAGGATGCCAGGTGAGTCCTCAGAGTCACCATAGGCAGTAACTAGCTCGCAGTGAGGGCAGTCGCCGTCAGCGAGCGCGAGAGCTGCGTGATCAGGAAAAGGGGCGTCTTGAAAAAGACGCCCAGCTCTTTTAGTGCAATGGGAGTGTGTGTCGCGGCGGCGAGCACACACACATACATAAACACAGTAGCAGAGAAAGGATATAACGCCGGATAGCGCAGCAGGAAGGCAAGGAAGGCGGCGCGGCCAGCGACTTCAGTGACTCGTCCCGCTGAAGGTGCTCTCTTTCAGACGGCGCGGCTTCTTCTCCAGCTCCAGCGATGCGTGTGCTTCGCTTGAAGGATGAAAAATCAGATAATAGCTGCCTGCGAGCGGTATTTATAGGGCTAGACCACGCCCATTTCGGCGGGACGTGACGCAGCGGGCGCGAAGTGCCCTGATTGGGTCTGGCGTCACGCCAGGCCTCGCTCGATAGGCTGCTGCAGTTGCCGCGGAGCAGCCAATAGGCGCGCAAGCTGCCTCGCCTATGTCTGCATGCTGCCGCAACGCGTTTTGCATTATTACAAAATTAAGGATAATTTTTGGCTTCAATATCTCGCAGAAAAAAAGTATTTTCCCCTAGCGTAAGATATCTTACGCAGTACGAGAGACCTCTCGTAAGAGAACTACATGACATTGGCCTTTATTGTTGATGAGTAGCCTACAGCAATACAGCATATTTTATACTATTTTTAACACGTATACAATATTGCCTACATTTAAACTCATGTAAGAAACATTTTCGAAGTAAAAATTAAACATTTAGGCCTAAACATTCAAGTGTAATCAACCGGTCTGTTATCCAGTATCCACCGGATCAGCGCTGATTCCCATCCCGGAGATAAACTCGCCACTGCGGGGGAACTTATAACTTTACACCGCCGTCCTGTGTCACTCACAGCCGAGAGATGCTGCGACGCGACTGACTCCATAACCTGCCAATAAACAAACAGTGACAGTTCTGAGGACATTTTATCAACCAAATTAGTTATATTCATTATCTTTAGGAATATAGTCGTGTGTTTTTTATGCAAGGCGTTACAATCACGTGAAAAGGCAGGCGCGAGTCGACACTCGTTTAAGGTGAGTAACATTGCGTCTCTGTATGTTCTTTCGCATTAAATAAAATGATTTAAAGCACATTAATGATTATACAGATAAAATAAAACATACACACACCTGAATTTCACAGAGGAAATGCACCAATTCTGCGCCGCTGAGAAGAGAAGAGGACTCGGAGAACTGTTCTGGACTGGAGAGAGTGAGAGAGTTCATACAGCGCGCGCTCACGAGTCACTCAACCGTTGAGCTGTCGTCACGTCAGAGGGGAGGAGGAGGGGGGTGCGCATTGTTTTAATGGGCTTTACACTACTTCCTGAACTTCAGCCAGGGGTACGTTCAAGTTCAAAACGGTGCGCAACGTTTTGCTGCGGTTTCCGGGTTGAACGTCATGTTTCCTGGAAACGGCGTGCACCGGTGTGCAACGGGGTTTGAGATACGTTTTCTCTTGTTTGGTGGGTGTGTCAGAACTGCAGTCCAATCAGCAGCAACATGTATATAAAGCACGCGGTATTAAAGTGAACTCGCACAATTGGTTCAAGGAAAGTAATTTACAAATGTGTTCGATGCAGCTCGGTATACGCAACAACTGAGGATATTAGAAGACATGTTTGTCGTAAGTTTTATTGTAAAAATATAGGATATCAACATAATGATGTAGTTGTTTATATTTTTAGCTTCATTGCAAGTGTATGACATTTGGTATAGAAATAAACAATGGTAATTAAGTGCTTTTCCAAAAAATGAGAAAGAAAATACAGGGTATTAAAACAGTATGAACTACAAATAAAGTCAGTATGTGAGGCTAAATAGATGTGTTTTAGTCTGAATTAGGTAAGATGTGTGCTTTCATTTCAGTTTCAGCAATCCCTTAACTCAATTGGGATGTTCTCTTTTGTTCTGGGCGGCAAGTGCAGTAACTGTAACATTGGGCATATTTTGTAGTATTAAACACATATTTATACCGACTTCATCAGGCTCCGAAAATTCTTCACAAAGAACACAAAGAATGGCCTTCTCAGCTGCCATAGTTGCAACTCTTGCGTCATCAGAACAGTGTGTTCAACGCATCACCGTTTCTGTTTGAAAAACGTTGTGCAACGTTTTGTCGGGGCTGAACGCAGCCCAGCTCTTTGTTTCCTGTCTGTCATTATTGGACAAACTGATTAATCCAGGTGTGTCTGATCATTGTTACTGAGGTCAGGCACACCTGGATTAATCAGTTTGTCCAATAATGACAGACAGGAAACAAAGAGCTGGCTGAAGTTCAGGAAGTAGTGCAGCTGTGCATAAAGCCCATTGAGTAAACTTAATTTCTTATGCGTGTTAAATATTAATAATATTGATTTTATTTAAGTAATATTTGTGGTTCTTGAAACAGATTAGTTTAATTATCCATTCTCAAATATGGTGATGGAAATTTCACAAATATATTAGCTCAGTGTATTTTAAATAAATAATTGGTTAGTCAAATACTAAATTCTTTTTGTGAAAAACTTCAAACTTTTTATTAACTGTAAATTTCAGACAAAATTAATTGTTGGAGTTTTAGTCAATTATTTCGGAATGTTCAACTCAAACTATCAAGTAAATGATATTCAGAGATGTTATTAAGTGAATAAAGTTTATTATTTCTGTGATATTTACTAAGCCACTGAATTATTTTTTTATTTTTTTTTAGAATTTTTATTTTATTTTACCCATAAGAATCACTTCGACATTTAGGAAAGTTTTATGTTTGTAGGTTAAGAATAGAACTGCATGTTGTATACCATAGTAGTACTGTGCAAAGTTTAGAGAAATTGTCACAAATGAAAATGAAAACAGGTGATGCAGGATTTAAAATGAAACTATTTATATGTGAAATATGCAACTGTATCTTGTAGAACACACTCTAATAAATATGTGCTTGTGTATGTAGTTTAAATGTTGTGTTTCATCTACACTGTAAAAAAAATCCTGTTGTTTTTACGGAAAAAAAACTGGCAGCTGTGGTTACCAGAACAATACTGTAAAAAAAAAAAAAAAAAAAACCCCTTCAAACCGTAAACATACTTACGGAGTTACATGTAAATGTAACATTTTAAACATTTATATTTAACATTGGATTTCAGTAATATGATATAATGTTAATTTTCTGACCTACTGAAGTATTAATATCTGTTTTGTACCATAGTATTACACTGTCAAAACAACAGTCTCTGCAGTAATGAGTCTTACATGATTAATCAAAGCTCATCACAAGTAGTTCTTCCACAAGAAAGTTAATATTACTATATAGAAGGTGCACAGTGTCATTCACACAAACATTAAACACCATCATGGTAACACACATGACTTTTTAAAAATACAATAAACATTAATTTAACAACATTAAATGTAACATAAAACCCTAATGTACATAACTGATTATAAAAAAACTAAGAAAACTATGACGAAACAGTTTTCAACAAAAATACATCCAATGTGAAGTGTCACGCAGGGAATTGTGGGAATGTGAATTTACGTTTTTTCACTGTAAATTATACAATGACTTGTTCGTTTTTACTTCCAAAAATGTCAATTTAATGGTATTTTACAGTTAAATGACATTAAATGTACCATTAGATCTATCACAGTTATTTACCGTATATAGTACGGAAACTTTCTGTTAACCAATTAACAGTTTTTCACTGTAACATCTTTACAGTCTTTTACTGTTAAAATCACGATCATTTTTTACAGTGTAAGGCTGATTATACAGTATATACAGTAACCATGATTGATTACAGGCATAGGGCTCGACTTAGGACAAGATAAGAACAAGCATGAGTGAAGTACAGCCTTATACTGATTGGTAAACTGCACTGTGTTTTATACATGTCCATGCTGGATTTTCATATTAAATTAGCATTATTTTTTTCCTATGTTTTTACATCATGAAAATCTATATGGCTTCAGTTGTATGTAGGACATATATGATATAATATGATTAAAAAGATACTAATATTATACAATTTATATATGTGTTTTTTGCAGCATATATGTTCTACCAAAAAGACTCAGAAGGATTCTCGAATGAAATAGAATTTATTTTGTGAAAGGATTTTACAGACGAAATAAAAGCAGATGCTCGACAAGCTCCATCTCAGAGTTCTTTGGCGTAGGCCCCGTCCTCCGTCCGGGTCTGAAAGTTAGCTTGTAGGTCCTGCCTGATGATCGAGGCAGGGGCGGAGCCTACCCCCAAAAAGTAAGGAATATGAGATGAATTCCGTACATACCTATGAGGATTCTGAAAAGCATGCAGGAGAATTAGTAAAATAGGGAAGACAATTAGAAAACTTCTTATGTTAAAATCTTTATTGCTTATCTAAGGTGCGGTACTGTGTGTGAGAGATTAAAACTACGAGATATACTGAGATAAAGATAATTGATTAGAAACTTTAAAAAGATCGAAAGTGAGAATGTCACTATATGTGAGCTGAGCTTCTCATCTTCTAAATATGAACAGAAGCCACGACTGGCCGCGAAACTTGAGGTGGAGATTTTAAACGAAGCCTCGATAGGCTGAGATTTTAAGATGCATACATCCTGGGTATGAAGATAGGGAGAAAATAAAAATAAAAGCAAAGTTAAATAGCATATGCACCAGCCCACGTCTTTCTTTAAAAATAGGTCCGTAATTGACCTTACATTTATAAACAATGAGGCTGTCGCCAGGCGACTTTCCGAGGAGCCACAATAGGCAGAGATAACACATTGGGATAATGGCAATCAGGGAAGCTACGATATGCGTTGACACGCGAAGGCTGCGATTGGCCATGAAATACTTGGCTTAGAGTACAATCATGAAAACTTGTTCAATAGTGATGCCTCGATAGGCTGATGCCTCGATAGGCTGAGTTCATGCATCAGAACCGAGATTAGTCGAAAGCTTCAATAGCATTAATGTAATAGGCTACGTTTAGCCATGAAACAATACCAGCGATCGTAAAATTGGTCCATGATTGACCTTATATTTATAATGATAAAGGCTGAAGCCAGGGAGACTTTTCCGAGGAGCCACGATAGGCAGAGATATTACATTAAGATGATTACAATCAGGAAAGCTACGATATGCATTTATGAACGAAGGCCGCGATCGGCCATAAAATATTTGACTTTAGGGTACAATCATGAAAGCTTGTTCGATAGTGATGCCTCGATAGGCGGATGCCTCGATAGGCTGATGCCTCGATAGAGGCTGAGTTGATGCATCACAACTGAGATTAGTCGAAAGCTTCGAAAGCATTAATGTAATAGGCTACGTTTAGCCATGAAACAATACCAGTGATCGTAAAATAGGTCCATGATTGACCTTACACTTATAATGATAAAAGTTGAAGCCAGGGCGACTTTTCCGAGGAGCCACGATAGGCAGAGATATGACATTAAGATGATTACAATCAGGAAAGCTACGATATGCGTTTATGAACGAAGGCCGCGATCGACCATGAAATATTTGGCTTTAGAGTACAATCATGAAAGCTCATACAAGTGATGCCTCGATAGGCAGAGTTCATGCGTTGAGAACGAAATCAAGTCGAAAGCGTCGATAGCATTAATAAAATAGGCCAAGATTGGCCATAAAATGGCAGTAATCGTAGAATTTCAGAAGCCGCGATAGGCTTAGAAATATAGCAGCTATCAGAAACGAAAGTCACGATAGACATAAGCAAGCAGGGATACGAATAACCTTGGAGCGTTGTTATTATGGTATTTTCATCACAGCTATTCTCCATTAAGTCAAGTCAAGTTTATTTGTATAGCGCTTTTCACAATACAGATTGTATCAAAGCAGCTTCACAGTATTAAATTAAAATAATACAACAAAGTTTGTTTCAAGAGGAATTTATTGATTGATAAAATTAAATATCCCCAAAATATCCCCAACTGAGCAAGCCAAAGGCAACAGTGGCAAGGAACCGAAAAACTCCATCAAGTCACCTAATGGTGTCCTTTAATCAATTATGGTATGAGCTGACGGTAAAGAACGAAATAAAGAAAGCCACGATTGACTGCGTGTATAACTAAACAGATTAGCAGCGAAAAGCAGACGTATGATAGATGTATGGATCGTTAACCACCACCAGTAGCTAGCGAAGAAATTTATCTCGAATGTGGGTTGAGAGGGCTTGTTGAGCATTTAGTAGAACTTGCGTGTCGGATCTGGTAGGTCTTGTATGCTGTGGACGACCATCTGCCAAGCATTTGGATAGTGGAGTCGGGAACGCCGCATTCGGCTACTGTTGTTGTGGCGCCGATACGAAAGGAAAGCCCAGTGTATAGATGTGGAGAAAGACCGGAGAATTAAGGAGGAAGCTAGATGAGTTCTAAACCAGTGCTTTTTTTATTGGAAGACCGTTCGGTTATATGAATAAAGGGGAGTATTGAAGTGCGGTCATGCTTTGAGATATCGGACCATAGAGGTATAAGGGAGTTGGGAATTATAGACTTTAGATATAGTAATAACGCCTGATCCAGAAGAATCTGTTTTCGAAAACTTATAAATACATTTAAAAAGGTGGGAGAAAGACGTAAATCGGAAATAGACAAGCCACGAGCCAAATTAAAATGTTTTGAATCAGATGCGAATTCCCCTGATCGCATAAACCCGTAAAACACGGTTAGAAACGCTTTTTCTTGGATGCATGAGCCATGAACGCTGTTAAAACATGGCTACAATCTGAATATGAAAATAGGAAGAGAAAAGACCATTACGGATGGGAAGTAATAAAGGGGGTTAAATGGATTTCACTTTCTGTAATGTTGCTGTTAAAGCACAAACAACATCTGCAAAGTTACAACGCACAAACTTCAAGCATGGAAGACTTAATTTAAAGAGAATGCTTTTTAAGGACTGCAACAACGCTGAGAGGGACTGTGCGGCACTCCCTCTGGATTAGTGCATCACAAACCCCAAAAATCACATAAATCCGCTCCCGGAATGTGATCTATAGCATATTGAAACAGAATGAGCCAATCAATGACTTGAAGACAACCACATAATTCATCAACCAACCATCCGGACATGGGGTCTACATGTTGATGCTTCTTGGGTCTCTCCATCCTTGTCCGACTCGGGTTTAAAAGCTAAAAGTTTTGAAATTGTCTGTGAGAGGTAATCAAAGCTGCACAACGAGCTGTTGAAACTACACCCCCTGTGCTAGGAGCAGCAGCCCGACTGCATCCAAAGGGACAGACGAAAACTATGTGCTTTACTCACCCTCAATAACAATTCCAGCATCGTATATTAAAATATATTTGGGGCATTCCAAGCAAAACCCCTCACATGCACCCTGGGGACACTGAGACACCCATCACACATCGATTTCATAAAACAACCGGCCGTGATCAGGATGGGAAATAAAGAAATCTTCAGTTATATACGGTCTAGCTGGATTGAGCAGAGCGATAATTTACATGATCACTGTTAGAGGAGGCAGGGTGATGGATAAGGGCAGAGCCACCTGAAGACTAAAGTGCATAGCTATGGCATGGCAGGGCAGGGGTCAGGAATGTACTTGCGCAACCGTAATCATGAAATTTAGAGACTACAAAATCTGAGATCAGATATGCACCCTTCGTATAGCTGATCGGATCACTTAATTAGGCACTGAGTGGGCCAGTGTTAACAGACGAGAGAATTTTTTTTTTTTTATATATATATATTTTTTTATTATAATTTAACTGTATTAATTGCTGTTGATTTATGATTGAATAAGAGTTAGTTATATTTACAGAAAACGAGCTGAGATATAAGTAAAATAATGTGCCCCCTTTTATTGGTTGAAGTCTGCAATCATCTAGGTATAAGTCGAGATCTTTCCGGCGCTCGGGAAGTGATTGAGAAAAACATCTCATTGCCGAAACAATAACGAATTCAGAGAAGAGCGTAAAACAAGTTGAATAGCCTATTCATAGGTAGGCTAGTGATCCTTTAAGATGGAGGGCACTCTCGTCTCTCATAATGTTGAGTGAGCAGATGAGGAACGCGAGCTGTAATATATGGCATATACATATAAAGCGATTTAATAACAAAGGTGCTCTTAAGCTTTTTTTAATTCTATTCAGCAACCCAGTTGATAGTATTTTGCAACTGCCCATAATCGACGATGCAGTTACGTGAATCTTTGCATACACTTACCATTTCAGTGAGCTATTCGGTCCTACTGTTTAAAGCGTTACATTATGTTGCGTTGCAGACTGCAGTTTCGGCAGTTTTTATTTTATTTTATTTATTTTTTATATTAAGCTACCACATCACCACATTTGAACTTTACCGCTGATGAAGGGAACAGTAAAGTAGCAAGTTAATATAGGCTACTTACCTGAATGAAGTTTAATCATAGTAAAAGGGGAACTTGAACTTGAAAAAACACTGTGTGGAGATCGACTCTCATGAGATTTAAAGCTGCCACACGCTTGTTTCTTACACAAGTGTGTCGCACTCGCGCATCGCGAAAGTTGCTGAGATCAAAATCAACGATGTGACTTGTGTTGTTATGTTTGGAATCGAAACGCGAGTGAACGCCGGCGTCTGTTTCTGCGAACTGAATGGAAGCGGCAGCGAAAACTTTGCAATGACACCTGCGGGCAACAAAATGGGACGGTAAGATCAGTCTGTTATATTTGATGTCAAGCTGTGATTGGTAGCGTGGAATTATGAATTAATGACGTGGCAGTGAAGTCTTTCTGGTAGAACTTTCGCTTACGCTTTCATTCCCTTACAGTATTCTGTTGGAACATATAAGAATCACAGGAGTTTTTAGCAAACCTTTTCCATATGGGTTACACACACACACACACACACACTGAAGCACGAGTGACGCTAGCCTCGCGCTGTTTTCAGTCTCTGCTACCTCACGATATGATGACATGATGAAATTCATCTCCAGAGACGCTCTGAGAGTCACTTCATGAGCATTTTACTGTTTCATTTGAGAAAAACTATCATCATATCATACACACACAGAAACTCAAAGGTCTTCACGGCAACCCGTCAAAATAAATGTTTGGTTTAACTTGAAGAAATTGACAGAAATAATTATATTAGGCTACTGTACAGTAGATTTAGCTACGTCTCCATGTATTAAAACATTTTTTATAAACAATATTTATGTTTAAACAGCATGAAGCCTTCAATGCTTATACTGTATGCAGGGCTCCAGACTAACTTTTTGCCTTGGTTGCACTGGTGCGCCTAACTTTTTTATTTAGGTGCACCAGCACAAAATTTGGGTGCACCGAAAATTTTTCTCGGCTCGCGTCACCTTTAACGCCACAATTTCAAGGTCACCTTTTTATCACGCTCTATATACATTAATATTATGTAAATGATTTTAAACAAGAATAAGGTGTAGGTAAATAAAAATCAAAAAAAAAAAAAAAAAAAAAAAATTAAAATGCTTCACTGAGCTGCCAAACTAACTATTTTGAGTCTCTAGCTCAGGCGCGGTATAGCCTCTACCTCCGTCTCTGAGTCGGATGCCATCTCTGACGAAAGACCAGGGCTTGGCATCTTACCAGGGACTGGGGAGAATGGTGGCTGAAGTAGCTTCATGTCTGGGCTGTTGTCGGAGCATTGACCGGGGAGTAAAGGGTTTTAACGGTATTCCTACTCTTACCGATACTGCTTATCGATCCGGTACTTTAACTGTATTCTTATCGGTTCTTTTTGTTTTTATATATATATATATATATATATATATACACATATACACACATATATATATATATATATATATATAGGCCTATATATATATATATATATATATATATATTAGTCTAAAAAGAAATCTAATAAAGTAATCAAATGTAAAATAACACTGCATAATTTTTCATAAATAGATTAATGCTTAATAAAGCTGAAGTTATTCTTTCAAGAGCTTTGTAGTGATTTTTCTCTTGTTGTTTGATTCGCAGCAATGGCGCAGTCGTCCGCATGTTTACTAGACTGCGGCCCCTTTAAGACCGAGTGCAGATCTGCTACTGATCTGATGCACCATATTCTCCCAACTATTTCCATAACTACGTCCATTTAAGACATAAACTGTTTTTAGTGAATCTCCAAGCCGGTCATTTTGACATACTTTTGTGTACATTTGATCGTTTAGACACGCACATTAAACCCAAAGTAGGCTATAATTTGCTTGTCTCGGTTTCGGTTTCGGAGCGCGCGCCGCCTTGCGAACAACATCTCTTGCGCAGATTTTGTGCTTTTAATAGCTCTTTTAATTATTTAACGTGTCTCGCAAGTTAGCAACAGTAGCTAGACTGCATTTTACAACAATCACCGATCGTGCTGATTCTGTCGTTAGGTTTGAGTTTTAGGGAGAAATGACAGTGTAATGCTGCGAAGGGAAGAAGTTGCACTAGATAGAATGCGGCTATAGTTTTTAATGGTTTTACCTCAATATATTATTTTTTATAATCTTTGGAAGCCGAATTCAAAATCAGACTAATATCACAGACCTTAAGTGTAACCATGCTACGTTTGAATGTTTAATTCTGTCCTCCGTCATCACTCATTAAGCGTGAGAGAAGAGTGTGAGTTCCCATGAGTGTGTGAGTTCCGTCAAAGGAGAACAAACACTTAGTTCGTGGAGAGGCAGTGGATGCGAGGACGTTAGGTGCACCGGTGCGACCTAGGAAAAATTTTAGTCGCACCCTTACAAAATTTGGTCGCATCTGCGACCAAATTGGTCGCACTCTAGAGCCCTGGTATGTATTATATACTTATGATCACCGTCATAAATAATAAAGTCACTGAATTGAATTTAATATTTTTTTCAAATAGTTAAATAAAATAGAAAAATAGCTCCAACAGATTTTGCTGTGGTACCGAAATTGGTACCGAGAACCGTAAAATGTTAATGGTATCGGTACCGACTACTGGAATTTTGGTATTGTGACATCCCTAATAGTAAGCATGTTATTGTTGCATAAACTTTACATTGTAGCAACTAGTCAAACTGGTGCCAGACTAAAATGTATGTAATATATATATATATATAGACAGAAACAAACATGTTGAAATGTGAACTAGACAGGCAGGCTACCTTTCAATGCTAAATTTATATACATGTACGACACGAGGATGTTTTTATGTTTGCTAATAAAACACAGCATGATATAAAAGTAGGCTAGTATGAGTGTTTACTCTAATATGGTGAATATAAAGTTTAGACCAGTGTTTACTGTTAAATACTGTGTTTGTGAATATCTGCTCAAACGTAAATATATATATATATATATATATATATATATATATATATATATATATATATATATACACATATATATATAATGTGGTAACAATGTTTCATAGTTTGGAGCGGCTCGATCACTTCAGTAAATGTTCTCTGCATACGCAATGAGTTTGAGTCACTCGCGCTGTGCGTTTGAAAAGCAAAACGCGCCAAACATTAGGCTTCATGTTTTTACTCCAATCTCATTTCAGAACGTCATAACGAATGTAAACATTTGAAGTAACATATGATAATCCATATTTTTTTCTCTAGTGTAGTGTTACTGAAGTGTTCTTTTTTAACGATTTATAGGCCGCCTGCCATAGGCTATTGTTATTATTATTTTATGCAGCCTTACACATATATGCCTACCAGGCACAACAAACCTGGTGTTCATTATATATATTTTGTAAATTTTAAATCGTAATTTTAATCAGAAAAATCTCAAATTTATCCCAAAATCGTGCAGCCCTATAGTTTCTCTTGATATCAGCATGTTCACAGTTGTTTCATTTTTTACAGGGACCAGATGCCACTGATGAGTCCTACTGACTTCAACATTCACATGAGTCTCTGTACATGAACTTGATAAAGTGACAAATCAAACACCATGGAAATGAAAGGTATGTACGTTTCAGGAATGGCACAAGGTGTGTGACTGTTCAAGTCTCTGTCTTTAGATCAGTGTGTTCAATAATGTGATTTTGTTGTCCTTTGTTGTGTATTTTTGGATTATGTTGTGTTGTAAATAAATCCAAACAATCAGAAAGCCATTCTTTTTTAAATCTCTCCTCATTCTTTGTGCAAGGTTCCTCATAATGATAGGGCCTGATAGCACCTGATAGGGCCATTAGGGGAGGGTCTTTGTCTTTCTCAGGCGTGAAACACATCAATATTCATGATGAATAAAGCTCCTCGCATAAAGCTTTCTTACACAAAACATGTCTTACAAATTTTCAAAAGTCATGTTAAGAAATAATCAGTATGGGTTTCATGACCTTATATCAGTGATAATTTTTTTTTAATTATTATTATTATCTCAAAACTACACACTTTTACTCACATGTGTACAGTCTGGTGCAGAAAGTGGTGTTGGTCTATAAAGCTAATGTTGCCCTTCATGACGACTGTGAGGGTCGATCCGTTCAAATTATATTAAGCCTTAAAGTTCCCTAGTTCAGTTAGGGACACATTGGGACACTCACCTAGTTCAGTTAGGGACACATTGGAAGCAAGATGGCGCCAGTGTACCCGGCTTGCCGTCTTTCTCGTCGGTCTCACCCATGGTCTCACCTTGTTGTACCTGTGGTACCTGTTGTACCTGCTGTTCGTCTGGCATCAGTACTGTTTGTTTTATGCATGGTGTTGCACTGGGACCATGTAGTCTCAGTGCTGACCTACGATCGTCAAGCTTTGGTCAACATCCAAAGCCGTATGGGAGTTTACCGCGGTTTTTGTCCTGCTCTGCATCCTCGCTGCCGATCCTCGTTCAGTCAACCTGTGGTGGAGTGCGCTCGCTGGCTTCCTTGCTGCGTTCCTGCTCTAAGGAAGCGTCGTAGGAAGAGGGGCAGCCGTGGTGGGGTTCGAGTGAGAATCAGACGGGCAATCAAATCTTCAATGGAGTTTCCCTTGGATACCATGAACCTGGAGGATCTTCATCTGATGTGGCGCTCATGGGAATATAGATATGCTTTTCATCTTCCTGTTTTTCCGGACTCTTCTCACTCATCTATTTGTTCTCCTTCTCCGCAACCACAAGTAACGTTAATGTTACGGATTCGCCGGAGAGGAGTAAACTGTCAAAATCTACGTCAACTGGATTTTGTTCATCTGGATTTGCCTCAGTCATCGCAGCCTCCATTGAATATGGCCCTAGTTAATGCTAGATCCATATGCAACAAAACTTTTATCCTAAATGACTTTCTAACCAGACATGACCTGGATATTTTATTTCTGACGGAGACCTGGGCCAGCGCCGGTGAGTTGTCTGTCTTCGAGGAACTTTGTCCGCCGAACTGTTGTTTCATTAGTACCCCAAGGTCTGCTGGTAGGGGTGGTGGCGTTGCTATGGTTTTTAAACAATCACTTAAAATTCGTACAGTCTCTGTTCAGAGCTACTCGTCATTTGAAGTACAGTGCGTAGCATTACAGTCTTCTTCCTCTGCTCTGCTCTGCGCTCTCATCTATAGGCCACCTAACTCTGACAGTGCTTCTATAAGTGACTTTTTAGAATTTTTAACTTCTGTTGTTCTGTTGTATGATCGTATGTTATTATTGGGTGATTTTAATATTCATGTTTGCTGCCCCGGTCGTTCCTTGGTTTCTGAGTTCTGTAATGTTTTGGACTCATTTGGATTTATGCAATACATGAATCAACCAACACATGTCCGCGGTCATACACTTGACCTTATTATGTCATATGGGATCCCTGTAGATAATGTATTTATTGAAGATGCTTCCTTCTCTGATCATAAGCCTATTATTTTTACGATTCCTGTTGTGAGTTCAGCCTTGGTTAAGAAGTCTGCAAGCTCTTTTTCTCGCTTTATAAACCCTTGTACCGCCTCTCAGTTTAGTGAGAAATATCTAGCTAATACTATTGAGTCGTCGATCTTGAATGCTGAGTCTTTCTATGGCCCTGACGATATACTTACTTTGTTTTACGCAGCTTGTTCTGATATTTTAGATTCGATTGCCCCTTTGAAGATGAAACAACCAAAGCAAAAACTTTATTATTGGCTGGATGACAATGCTCGTTCGCTCAGACAGGCTTGTCGTAAAGCGGAGAGGAGGTGGAAGCGCGATCGGTTAACAGTGTCATTTGAGATCTTTAAAGAGTGTCTGACTATGTTCCAGAATGCTGCTAAGTTAGCTAGATCAAAATATTTCTCAGAATTAATTGCTAAACACATCCATAAACCTAAGATTTTATTCTCTACAATAAATTCAGTAATTAATCCAAGTTGCCAATTTCACGGGGAAGCCTCGGCAGAACTCTGTGAGAAATTTTTAAAAAATTTTGCTGATAAAGTGGCATTTATTCGTCCATCCTTCACTTTACATCTTTCAGATCAGTTTGTGAATTCGTTGGCTAGTCCGTTTTTCTTTTATAATTTTCAGCACGTCTCTTTAACAGAACTAAATGACCTGGTTAACAAGATGAAAATATCGACCACACCACTTGACGTCATTCCATCAGAGATTTTAAAAGCAGCTTTTCCTATAATCGGCCCCAGTGTTCAAGTGTTGATTAATTCATCTTTGAACACTGGGGTAGTCCCAAATAATTTTAAGCATGCGGTTGTTCAGCCTTTGCTTAAGAAACATGGTTTGGATGAGGGTTGCTTGAATAATTTTCGGCCTGTCTCTAAGTTATCATTTTTATCTAAACTTTTAGAAAAAGTCGTGTTGTCTCAATTGAACCTGTTTTTAAATACAGCCAAGTTATTAGAACCTCTTCAATCTGGTTTTACTGCCCATTATAGCACAGAGTCTGCCTTGCTAAAAGTGCTCAATGACGTTTTAATTGCAGTTGATGCTGGTAAAAATGCTGTATTGATCCTACTTGATCTTACAGCTGCCTTTGATACTGTTGACCATAATATTCTTATTAGGCGTCTAGAGCATTCATTTGGTATTAAGGGTATAGCCTTGAAGTGGTTTAGTTCTTATCTCAGAGACAGGTCCTTTTCTGTGGAGATAGGCAATTTCTCCTCATCTACTACCACTACTTTTAGTGGAGTACCTCAGGGCTCCATCCTGGGTCCGCTTCTTTTTAACTTGTATATGCGTCCACTGGGGGATATTGTTAGGAAGCATAATATTAATTTCCATTTTTATGCTGATGATACACAGCTGTATCTCCCTTTGAAAGCCGGCGAGTCCATTCAGACCTTGATGGATTGTATTCGGGACATTAAGGAATGGTTATCGATTAACTTTCTCCAACTTAATGAGGACAAAACAGAAGTTATTGTATTTGGCCCACCAAAACTGAGAATTAATCTCACTAAGGAACTGGTTAACCATTTTCCCTCAGTTTCCTCTCAAGTCAGGAACCTGGGTGTCATTCTTGACTCTGAATTATGTTTAACCAAACAAATGAATTTGGTTGTAAAAAAAAGTTTTTATCAGTTGCGGTTAATTTCCAAACTAAAATCATTTTTGTCATTCTACGATTTGGAGAAGGTTATTCATGCTTGTATTACTTCTCGCCTGGATTACTGTAATTCCTTGTACTTGGGTCTTCCTCAGTCATCACTTGCTCGACTCCAGATGGTCCAAAATGCAGCTGCAAGGCTGTTGACCGGGACAAAGAAATACGATCATATTACCCCAATTTTAGCCTCGCTTCATTGGCTCCCGATCCATTTTAGAATTCAGTTTAAAATTCTGTTGTTTGTTTTTAAAGCTCTTAATGATCAAGCTCCCTTATATATTAGAGATCTTCTTACTCCTCTTGCACACACTAGATCTTTAAGATCTTCAGGCATGGCTCTTTTATCTATCCCTCGCTCTCGTCTAAAATCTAAGGGAGATAGAGCCTTTGCTGTTGCCGCCCCACGTCTATGGAACCAATTGCCCCTGGACATCCGCCTTGCACCTTCAATTGCTATTTTTAAATCTAAATTGAAAACTTATTTTTATTCCCTGGCATTTTAATTATCTCCTGATGCTGTTTCTGTCTGTTCTGTTTGGTTGTTTCTCTGTTTTACTCTATTTGTTTTTACTTTGTTCAGCACTTTGGATAGCACTGCTATGTTTAAATGTGCTATATAAATACAATTTACTTACTTACTTACTTACTTACTTTTACATACATGCTGCTGACATATTATTGTAGAAGAGTTTGTGCTGAATACAGTTCTGTCAGGACCACTACCGTCAAATATGATTGACAATTAGCATACAGTTTGGATTGGTGGTATGGTTCCGTTCTGGGCGAGAACTCCCTGCGCATCCATGCAGCCTAGCATGGATAAGAGCAGGGAGAGCAGCAATAATCCCCCTTGGGGTAAACAGAACAGAACCGACATGAAAATTTGCAAATATATTTAATTCAAGATTTTAAAGTACAACATTATTCGATAATTATTCTGATTCAAGGGGAATCAGAATGTCAAATCCTGACAGGGCGAGAGGAGGAGCTGGGGATGGAGGAGGGTAATTAGCTCCTGAGAAACGCGATAGCTGCTGCTGATAATACTGAAGGAGCTTATATGTATATGGTGTCGTATTACTATTGGTAGATGTGGATCAGCTGAGGGTCAGCTGATGCGAGCTTGACTAACGTGACCTGCCAGAACTAACGCTACGCTTGATTTCTGTCAGGACCACTACCGTCAAATATGATTGACAATTAGCATACAGTTTGGATTGGCGGTATGGTTCCGTTCTGGGCGAGAACTCCCTGCGCATCCATGCAGCCTAGCATGGATAAGAGCAGGGAGAGCAGCAATAATCCCCCAAAACAAAACCATATGCCAATATCCCCCAAAACCAACTGACAGCGCAATCTGGATGCTTTTGTAGTTACCTGAGTGAGCCAAGGCAACAAGCATGTTGCCAATACCTGAAAAGCTTGAGCAACAGCATGCTACCAACAATTCCAGAAAGCCTTAAGCAACAAGCATGTTGCCCTTACCTGGATGACCTAAACGAGTAGGTTGCCAATACCCACATAAGCCATAGCAACAAGCATGTTGTCAATACCCGAAATGTTCAGCAGTAAACATGCATATTGCAATGAATGACATACCACCTGAAATGAAGAAGTGAAAATTAGATCTCAAAATGAATCAGCTGCTTGCTTGTTGTATATCCGCAGTCCAGTTCCAGTTTCTTTGAGTGACGCCTGTGAGTTAGAGATGAGAGATGGAGATTTAATTTTCAATTATCTTTTTCATTGGAAATAAGTACTGAAGTACACAATACTGAAGTAATCCTGGTGGAAACTTCTGGTTTACACAGAATTAGCAACACTGAATTAGAATTAGCTGGATGGTTTAATGTAATAAGCGTGATGCTGATGCTTGGATACATTTAGTCACAAATATGTAGATTTGACTAAATTCCAATCACTAGACAAGTTATTTGTTGACGTGTACTGCGTACACTGTAACCTGTCAATTATTTCATAACCTTGTTATACTTGGTTGTAGTTTACTTCTGTAGAAAAGAGAACAATTATAAAAAATTATATATACACACATTTTGTTATTATATTTTTTACACACTACCCCCACCACGACTGAGGCTGATAGAATGGTTACATCCTGATGTTAGAGGCAGGGGCGTCGGACTGGGGGTAAAGCCAGTACTGATTACCAGGGCCCCAAGGGGAGAGAGGGCCCTTGAAAAGTCTGGAATATATTTTATTTGGAACATGGGGGCCCATCAGGACTGCCTATACATAGGGCCCGGGATCTTGTGCTACGTCCCTGGTTAGAGGCATATGTTGAGCACTATAGATCCAATCTAATTGGGGAAGCATCACACCAAGCTGGAGCAAGCAAGGACACATGGCAACAAGCGTGTTGCTGTAGCCAATTTAACAATTGTATGGGATCTATTGGGGGAAGCTTACACCCCTAGCGGCAGCAAAATCTGATACAACAAGCATGTTGTATAATCGCAGAACTATTGCTAAAACTAGTGTAGTTTGGCAGGGGAAGCCTACACCCTACAGCAATAGCTCTGACTAGCAGCAACAAACTAATACAACAAGCATAGTATGTAAATCACAGAACTACTGCTTAACTAGTGTAGTTTGGCAGGGGAAGCATACACCCTACAGTAATAGCTCCGACTAGCGACAAGAAAACTGATACAACTAGCATGTTTGTATAACCATAGGACTAGTATTAAAACTAGTGTAGTCCGATCGGAGAAGCATACACCCTCTAGCTCTGAGTCTGATGCAGTGCGCAGCTAAGCAATGACATACAGTGTGCTTCCTCATTAATGAACATGATTACTGCTCCCGTCCTACGGATTCCTTCGGCTGTGGAGGTGAAGATGACGACTCCCATGATTCCACACTCCTTCACAGGACCATCAAGCTACGATGTTGTTAGTGTTGAATACCAGACCTCTGCGGTGAATGTACTGTGTATTTTGCACAAGTATGTTACTGATATCTAGATAGCTTTAGCCGCAAGCATGTGGTAACTTTAACACATTATGTTGCAATAATCAGATAGAATAAAGAACAGGCATTTCCAATGCAACCAGATAGCATAAACAACGCTTGATTACTATAGCATGCTGCTGAGGACAGTATGCACAAGCCGAAGTAACAAGCTGTAACGTAAAGACGGGTCAGAATGCCAGCTCTCCTTGATCGAATTAACTTACTGGGATCTTCACAGAACACAAAGACCCCTGTTCTCCTTGATAGCAAGAATTTACATGATTAACTTACTGACTTTCCAATCAACAAACAGGCTCTGTCCTTCCTCTACTGTCTACAAACAACAGATGGTTTTGTCATCTCAGTTACTCATTGACTGCCATTTGAATACGCTCTCTTGTCTTGAATCAGCAAAACACGAAGTTTACTACTCCACGGGAAGTCATGAGGGGCAAGGCGCCGCAATGTCGGCAATTTCGCAAATCCCCTGTGGGTTCCTTAAGACACTGATTTACACCCAAACACTGATTTACACCTCAGAACAAACAAGACAGTGTCTAACCAAAAGCCATGCGAGTGGAAAACGCACGTACACACATTTACACCCTCACCCTCCCCGGCTCGGAAAGCCAAAAGTTCAACGCGTGGTGTGAACTCTGTGTGACACCACACACACACACACACAGAAACACACGCAGGCCCCACCACGTGTGATCCAAAATCCTTGTATAAAATATTTTAAATGTATTTTCGTGATGTGTATGATCCCCTGTCCCAAATATTATGCCTATGTAGTTTATTGGCCTGTAATCACTCTGTGGTGCCCACAATTACAAGAAATGATGTACCTCCTTGATTTTAGATATTAGAACTGTCATTCGCGGTATTGCCGTGTTCCACAAACCCCAACGATGCTGAATCTTTAACACAAAATATCAGAGAATGCATTGTTTTATTAAATACCAGTGTTATTAAGTTAGGGACGAATTCATCGTTTCAAAACCCCGCGGAAAGGGGAGCGTATAGACCTCGAAACGTCAGGAGGTGGGCCCATACGTTGTTAAAGACGATTGGCCCACGTACGTGAGGGAGGCGTGAGTTTAGCCCTTTAAAATTGCGCGCCCCTCTCCTCTCATTGCAGTCCGCCAGAGAGAGAAAGACGACACGCCTCCTTCCCTCAAGGAAGTTTCGCTCGCTTTTATTTTCCTTTTATTTCCAAGTCTTTTCGTAGAACTACTATTACTTCAGTATAGTCTTCTGAAACCAACCCACGAAACCAACTTAAGGCTAAGATAATCTTTGCTGAGTCTTCGCTCGCTTCAAGTCGCCATAGCAACCAGAACGCTGTGACCACGTGATCCAGGTGCCTTTATATCCAACACAGACGAACACACGCACAGAAGGCCGATCTTCCAAACAGAGTAACGTAGATCTTTTAAATTTGCAATATTACTGAGAAACGTTGGGGTTTTGTGGTGTATGACTAAACTGTTTCTATCTCTCTCTCTAAATTCTCTTTCACACACACAAACATACACCTTCACACACACACATACTCTCACCCACGTGTGCCGAGACAAACACACTACCACGTGCTCACGGAGCCGCTGACACACCCACCTTACAAACGCTACCATCTCCACATCTCACACACACACCTAAAATCATTCGTATCTCAACTATTAGTTTCCTCTCGCTGAGTTTCTCTCTCTCTCTCTCTCTCTCCCAATCTCTCTCTCAAACCTTTTTATTTTGTTGTATTTCTGTATTACGATCGTTATATTGCTTGTTTTGTTTATGCATTTTTATTCATGCGTGATTTAAAGTAATTGTGTAATCGCTAGCTTGTTTAAATAAACTTTGTTAAATCATTTGAATTAAGTTTGCCTTTTTGTTTCAAATTCTGAGTCCCTGATGAGTGCAGATTTTACCTTATAAGCTCTACGATTGGTTTTATTCTTAAAAGAAACCTAAAATTGTCTAAAACACGAAGATAATTATCTTCTTTGTGGCCACAAGAAAGTGTTATCTATCAGTGTTAAAGACGCCCGATTTCTGTTCATAAATTATACACTCTGTCCGCCGGACGGCCAGTCTGCATGATAAATGAACATTCTTCAACTTCTACCTCAAATTCCCCCAAATTGAGTAAATTCTACCCGTCTCTATCAGTGTCACGGTTGTTGAATGCATTGTTTCCTTCTTGCCTCGTGTCGTTGTTGTTTATGTGTGAGTGGGCGTTGTCCCGCTCACGTGTCTGTCAGCGCTCCAGCTGATCATCATCATCATCAATCACTGTTCACAGCTGCTATCCATTTCCATTCCCTATATATACTCACACCATTCTCTGTTCCAGTGTCGGATTGTTTGTTGAGGTCCTGTGTTTGCCGTGTCTGTGTTTCCCGTGGAGTTGCCGTGTCTTTGTTCGCCTGCCGTGTCTTCCTGCCGTTCCTGTTCTTTGTCATTGGGCTCACCGCACTCCAGCACCGGGATCGGGATTCTTCACCGTCACAGCACCAGCGCACCACAGACCATCAAGTCCCTGCACGAGCCTGAGTCGCCGCCCTCCGTTGTTTCTGAATTATTTGTCTGACCCCTTTGAGCTTAATAAACACTTTTGAGAACCTGCAACTGTTTCCAGTTTTGTCCGACCATGACAGAACAATCCGACCAACCCATGGAAGCAGCAGGTGCCGCCGCCGCAACAATGGATGACTTTGTTCGTGCAAGTATTCAAAGGATGGACGCTCAGGACCGTCATCAAGGGGAAGCGGCGCGCGCGATTCAGGCTCTCGTCACGCAGGTGTCCGAGCTGACCCAGCGTTTTCAACAGCTGCAACCTCCCGCTGCGCCAGCCGCACCGCCCGTCCCTCCCACACCACCGATGCCCGCCTCCCAGTCGGAACCTCGCCTTCCGACTCCTGAGCCATACTCTGGTGAGCCTAACTTTTGCCGGCCGTTTTTGACTCGATGCGGCATGCATTTTGCACTCCAGCCCCGGACATTTGAGAAAGAGGAGACGAAGGTGGCATTCGTACTCACTCTACTGACTGGGAGAGCGGCACTATGGGGGACGGCGGTGTGGGAGAACCAAGAACCATGCTGTTCCTCGTTCCAGGAGCTCTCCTCGGAGATGAAAAGAGTTTTCGACCGCGCGGTCGCGGGAAGAGAGGCTGCCAGGGTCTTGTCTGATCTACGCCAGGGAGAACGATCTGTTTCAGATTATGCCATTGAGTTCAAGACCCTGGCGGCCGAGTGTCGCTGGAACGAGGAAGCGCAGTGGGATAGGTTCCTGCATGGGCTGGCCGACCGCGTCCAGAGGGAGATCTACGCCCTGGACCTACCCCCCTCACTGAATGAACTCATCGATCTGGCGCTGAGGGTGGACGCCCGACTAGCCCGGGTCGGACCACGCGCTCCATTCAGCCTGCCTCGTGGGGGGGTGGAACATCAGTGGTCCAGCGGCATGGACGCGGCCGGTCCCTCCGATCCCGAGCCCATGCAGGTGGGTCGAGCTCGACTTTCCCGGGAGGAAAGGGAGAGGCGGAGATCCCTTGGCCTTTGCCTGTACTGCGGGGGAGCGGGACACTTTGCTAACAACTGCCCGGTAAAAGGTCAAGCCCGATAGTAAGCATGAAGCTACTATCGGGTGGGATCTCCGCCGAAAAGTCCTCATCTACATCCACCATCCTCCCGGGAAGACTTAGATGGTCTGTCCACGATCATCACTGCACCGCACTGGTGGACTCTGGGGCCGAAGGTAATTTCATGGATCGCACCTTTGCACTACAGTTTCGAGTCCCACTCAGAACACTTCCCCAGAGAATCACCGTACATGCACTCAATGGACAGTCACTACCAACCATCTCCCAGGCCACCGAGAACATTACACTCATCACCTCAGGGAACCATGCAGAGACAATATCTTTCTACATCACGGACTCCCATCACACCCCCATTGTCTTGGGTCACCCCTGGCTCCATCAACACAACCCCCGCATTGACTGGAAACAGAGAACCATATCAGCCTGGAGCACTGAATGTCATAGTTCTTGTCTTGTGTCTGCCTGTTCTGTTGTCTCTGTTCCTGTGTTGCAGGAGGAAGCAGTGGATTTATCAAACGTGCCCGCGGAGTACCGTGACCTGAGGGAAGTGTTCAGTAAGTCAAGGGCTGCTTCTCTCCCTCCGCACCGTCCCTATGACTGTGCTATAGATTTACTGTCAGGTAAGTCTCCGCCTAAAGGCAAGATTTATTCACTCTCGGTTCCGGAGAGGGAGGCTATGGAGAAATATATTTCTGATTCTCTAGCATCCGGGTTCATCCAACCTTCCTCATCTCCAGCGGGGGCGGGGTTCTTTTTTGTGGGGAAGAAGGATGGATCGCTGCGACCTTGTATTGATTACCGGGGGCTGAACAACATCACGGTAAAGAATACTTATCCTTTGCCGCTGATGTCTTCAGCCTTCGAGAGGTTGCAGGGAGCATCCATCTTCACAAAGCTGGACTTACGTAATGCTTATCATTTGGTCCGTATCAGGAAGGGGGATGAATGGAAGACTGCCTTTAACACCCCTAGGGGGCACTTTGAATACTTGGGCATGCCCTTCGGTTTGTCCAACAGTCCCGCAGTCTTCCAGGCACTCGTCAATGACGTGCTGCGAGACATGATCGATCAGTTTATTTATGTTTACCTGGATGACATTCTGATTTTTTCCTCGTCTCTCCAGGAACACGTGCAGCACGTCCGACGAGTGCTCCAGAGGTTGCTAGAGAATGGGCTTTTTGTCAAGGCGGAGAAATGCGCTTTTCATGCACAGTCGGTTCCTTTCTTAGGACGCATCGTGTCGGCTGAGGGTATGCGTATGGATCCTGACAAAGTTAAGGCTGTGGTAGAGTGGCCAAACCCAGATTCCCGTAAGGCCCTACAGAGGTTTCTGGGGTTCGCCAATTTCTACCGGCGTTTTATTCGCAACTTTAGCCAACTAGCCGCACCTCTGACTGCCTTGACCTCCCCCAGAACTGCGTTCAGGTGGTCGGAAGCAGCCGAAACTGATTTTTCCAACCTCAAGAGCCGCTTTGTTTCGGCTCCCATCTTAATCGCCCCTGATTCCTCACGTCAGTTTGTGGTGGAGGTCGACGCGTCAGAGGTGGGGGTAGGCGCAGTTCTTTCACAACGCTCACCCTCAGACAACAAGATGCATCCATGCGCGTTTTTATCCCATCGCTTATCTCCAGCTGAACGAAATTACGACATTGGCAACAGGGAGTTGTTGGCGGTCAAGTTAGCCTTGGAAGAATGGCGTCATTGGTTAGAGGGGTCCGGGGTACCCTTTATCGTCTGGACGGATCATAAGAATCTGGAGTACATTAGGTCCGCTAAAAGGTTGAACTCCAGGCAGGCGCGGTGGGCACTTTTTTTCGGCCGTTTTGATTTTACCCTCTCGTATCGTCCGGGTTCCAAAAACATCAAACCCGATTCTTTGTCGCGTATTTTTGATCGATCCGAACTCGCACCTACTCCCGAGCGTATTTTTCCTGAGACCCTAATTATCTCTACGCTCACTTGGGAGGTCGAATCGAGAGTCAAGAAGGCTCTAGAAGGGGTAACGCCTCCGATCCGGTGCCCACCGAACCGCTTATTTGTGCCGGAGGAACTACGTCCAGACGTTATTCGGTGGGGCCATTGTTCTAGTCTAGCCTGTCATCCAGGAGTTAGTCGCACCCTCTATTTGGTCAAACAACGATTCTGGTGGCCGCTTATGGCTCGCGACGTTCACGATTTTGTTTTGGCTTGCTCAGTTTGTGCTATTGGTAAGTCGTCTAATCGACCCCCAGATGGGTTACTCCAACCGCTGTCGGTGCCTTCGAGACCCTGGTCCCATATCGCTCTAGATTTTGTTACCGCCCTCCCACCCTCCCAGGGTAACACGGTAGTTTTAACCGTGGTGGACCGATTCTCGAAGGCAGCCCACTTTGTTCCCTTGCCCAAATTACCCTCAGCCAAGGAGACAGCGGTTGCAGTCGTTAATCACGTCTTTCGGTTACATGGCCTCCCGACAGACGTGGTTTCCGACAGGGGTCCCCAATTTGTGTCCAAATTTTGGCGAGAGTTTTGTAAGTTACTGGGGGCGACGGTCAGTCTGTCTTCCGGGTTTCACCCTCAGAGCAATGGTCAAACTGAGAGAGCCAACCAAGACCTGGAGAGAACCTTGCGATGTACGGCTGCCAGGAATCCTTCCTCCTGGAGTCAGCAACTGCCTATGGTGGAGTACGCCCACAATTCGTTGCCAGTGTCAGCTACGGGCCTATCTCCTTTTGAGTGTAGTATAGGATACCAGCCACCGGTCTTTCCCAGTCTGGAATCCGAAGTCGCGGTCCCCTCCGCTCACGCCTTTGTCCAGAGGTGTCACCGCACATGGACAAGAGCCCGTGAGACTCTCCTCCGTGTGCGGGCGCGCATCAAGGCCAAGGCCGATCGCCACCGGTCTAGGCCTCCCGTATACGTCGTCGGTTCCAAAGTGTGGCTTTCTACTAAGAACATTCCGCTCCGCTCCGTATCCAATAAACTGGCTCCTAAATTCATTGGCCCGTTTTCTGTCACCAAAATTGTTAGTCCGGTGGCAGTCCGCCTCAACCTCCCTCCAGTGTACAGGAGAATTCATCCGGTATTCCACGTGTCCAAAATTAAACCCGTTTTTTTTTCCCGCATTAATCCGCCTGCCCCGGTTCCCCCACCGCCGCGACTCGTAGATGGGGAACCATCCTATTCGGTCCGTCGCATTATGGACTCTAGGCGGAGGGGACGCGGATTCCAGTACCTGGTGGACTGGGAAGGTTACGGTCCGGAGGAGAGAAGTTGGGTTCCAGCTCGTGACATCCTGGATCACTCTCTGATCGATGATTACAATCGACAGGTAAGGGAGTCTGGGAACGCCGTGAGGCGTTCCTAGAGGAGGGGGTACTGTCACGGTTGTTGAATGCATTGTTTCCTTCTTGCCTCGTGTCGTTGTTGTTTATGTGTGAGTGGGCGTTGTCCCGCTCACGTGTCTGTCAGCGCTCCAGCTGATCATCATCATCATCAATCACTGTTCACAGCTGCTATCCATTTCCATTCCCTATATATACTCACACCATTCTCTGTTCCAGTGTCGGATTGTTTGTTGAGGTCCTGTGTTTGCCGTGTCTGTGTTTCCCGTGGAGTTGCCGTGTCTTTGTTCGCCTGCCGTGTCTTCCTGCCGTTCCTGTTCTTTGTCATTGGGCTCACCGCACTCCAGCACCGGGATCGGGATTCTTCACCGTCACAGCACCAGCGCACCACAGACCATCAAGTCCCTGCACGAGCCTGAGTCGCCGCCCTCCGTTGTTTCTGAATTATTTGTCTGACCCCTTTGAGCTTAATAAACACTTTTGAGAACCTGCAACTGTTTCCAGTTTTGTCCGACCATGACAATCAGTGATTATTACAAGTAATTGTGTAATCGCTGATACAAGCCGAGGTTTTGACCTATTCCCTATTTTGAATAAATTAATTTATGAAAGCAACAGATGCATATTCACATTGATGAATATTACCGCTAATTTGAGCTAATTAATTCCCCAACACAAAGTCATTGTTGTTACATAAATATTGGTTTTTTGAATGCGGGCACTCTCATACTCAGTTTTGATACAAGTTGTGCAATCTGATATTCATGTGTGATTTTTGAAAGTTTAACGTTTTGTGCGCGTTTGAATCTTGAAACGTTACGGAATAAGTATTGAATTACTGAATAAGTCGACTCGAAAAACTGATCAAAGGGCAAAAAGCCGACCCACCAGTAAAGTCTGGTCGTGGAGAAAAACTGCAGTTAGTTACAGTATTGTTGCGAGTCCAAAATTAGAGGAAAATAAACATCTCTTTGTGCTTGACCGTACATGTAATTCTGTTTAATACCTGTGTTGGAACAAAGGAGTCCATCAGGCATTGTTACCGGTATTTCTGTAAACCCCGAGAGCAAAGTAAGCTACTCCGGTCAGAAAGAATATATTCTATTGTATGTCGCTAGCAACGACACGTACGGGTTAAACCACTGGCTTCGCTAACCAGCAAGAAACCCGCGTTATAGTTTCTGCACAGAACAGAAACAAAAGATCCGCCGTGATCTCTCAAGAATTTATTTGCAGTGTGATTTTTGTGTTTGTAAAAGGTCTGCGTGACCTTCTTAAAGAATTTATTTGCAGTGTGATTTTTGTGTTTGAAAAAGGCCTGCACGCGTGAAATTGCGATTACTGAAGTCAATCTTACAGGCGTGGATTGTTTCTCATTCTTTAAATTTACCACCTCGTGTCTGTGGTCCGCGTAAGCGCAACACTGCCACCGCGTGGTCGACGACGGGGTAAAGACCCGTCGGCCATTTCCTTCCGCCTTGATTTTTGGTGATTCAAAAAATTTGCGGTCGTAAGTATCTAAGAAGTTGTTTAAATACACATTTTGCATTTACAACTCGCTAAGTTCGTTTAAAACAACCCTTGTATTCTGGACTGAGACATTTTATTGTGAATTTAAATTCCCAGAAAAGAAACCGGAAATTATAGAGTGTCTCAATCCAAAAGCCCTGATAGTTCACCCGGAAGAGGACAGTGCCCCACGTGGCCACACCCCTCCGGGTCAACTATCCCTCTTCTCCTCAGGGTCACTATACCCTGCTGTGTTTTCCACTTCTAAATCTACATTGGTGATTCTGTTTGGGCTTATTCCCATTTTTAAATAATCATTTAATAACAACTTCAATGTTATAGTGATTATTTTATTTTGTTGTTGAAATCCTTCCATTTCTAAAAAGAAAAGAAAATAAATTTTTTTTGGTCTTTCCCAATCATCATAGCCCTGAGAAAGATAGAGCCCCCTAGTGGAAGCTCCCTGTCCAAGTCAGCTTTCTACAAATTTACTCTGTTGAATTTCATTCCATAGACGCTGTTTTCGAATGATTAGTTTATAATCATTACAAAATAACTTAAGTGTTGTTTGATTGTTATAAATAACCATTCGAATTCCCTGTTAAGGTACCCCAGGCTTATTTGGATTTGATTTTAAGCCAATTTTGAATTAAAAGTCTAAGTGTGTCCAACAGTTGGGGCGAACCGACGAGAGGAAGAGCGCCCCCTAGAGGCTCTATTAACCCACTACAGTGGTCTACCGAACCACTTCTCCTGCTTCCACCTACATCGAGAAACCGCTAACCTTCTTCTGTTTCACCTTTAACTGACAAAGACCATACACCCTTTTAATTCGGGTTTTTCCGTTTCAAGGTTGGTTTAATTTTAATTTGTTTTTATTTTTCTCTCCTCTACGAAGTTTTATTTTGTTATTCTTGGTTTTACCACATAACCCCATTTGGTGTAAGCAAGAAATCTTAATTCACTTTAGAGTCCCTTGTTTCACTACATGTTGTGGCTCTTATAGGCAAGAATCTCAGCACTTGCAGTGGACTAGAGGAGTCCCGGTTCGACCTCTGTGGGTGAGTCTCCCGACTGACGTTTCCGACACTGACCGTGCGGTGACCCTTGAGTTTCTCTTACCTCTGCCACGGGCGGCGGCACGCAGTGCGTGACCTCAGCAATCCGGTGCTTCGGAGTGTCAGCCATAAAAACCGACGCAAGAGTCAATTGTTGGGACCGCTGCGCAAACACTAGGCAGTCCCTGCCATCGTTCTGTGACGCACCCACCTTTGCATTGCGTTTGGTTGGTTGATATCTCCGGAACTACTAGGATTGTGTTAAAAGTCACCCTGTTTGAGGGGTCGTGTCCGTGAGCAGAGTAACGGAGAATCCAAGGTCACGGCGGCCAGGTGTTCGGGGCGCCAGGAAGGTTGACCGCGCTCAGGGAGGGCCGGCCGGGGCGACCTCCGTCCATTTCAGGTAGACTGAACTTAAAAAAAAAAATATATATATATATATATAACTCTGCCTCCCACTGTAAGCCACATAATCTTAAGTATTTCCCCCAAGGCACGTCCTTTGTGCTATTAGTGTCCAAATTACAGCTCAGATCAAATCACTGATATTTTGTTTTGTTTTTGTGTTCAATTCCTGTTTCTTCCTTCCCTTTCCATCCTCGCCTACTCGTGCCTTGCACGTTCTGTGGTAACTTGTTTTTCAGTGCACCAACGAGACCCCAGAAAGCTAAGTAATAGAGGGACAACTGAACAGTCTCTATTCCGGGTCCTATGCTGACCCGCCTAACTGTCTAAAGTCAGTTAGCCCAAAGGTCTATAGACGGCATACCGTCCTATAGTTTATTAGCTTCACGACACGATTGCATTGTCCCTTCTTGTGTGTGTGTGTGTGTTGTGTTTTCTCTCGCCTACAGTGAGTCAACATGTCGCGCTCATCCAGCTATCCAAAGACTTCGGTGACCCAAAACTCCAGACCCAACAGGAACTCTGATCTGACCAGATCATGTCCCAGGACCCCACGCAGGCCTACAGTTCAAAAGAATGGAGTCGCCTCATCGGGAGTCTCTCTCACTACCTGGTGTCCCAGGCACGTCTGCTGGAGGAGGACAAAGCCCAGCTGGAAAAGGACAAAGCCCAGCTGGAAAAGGACAAAGCCCAGCTGGAAAAGGACAAAGCCAAGCTGGAAAAGGACACCGCTGGACTAAAGACTCAGCTAAAGGAGGCCTGCAAACAAAAGGAGCTGGCACAACAACAACTGGACGAGCTACTTCTGGGAACTGAGGAGGAAACACACCCGGAACTACAACAGGAAGTGGAAAGACTACAACAGGAAGTGGAAAGACTACAACAGGAAGTGGAAAGATTACAGCAGGCCCTGGAGGACCTGCGTCTGGACATGGACAGGACAGTGGAGGCGGAGAAACAGACCACGGCTGCCCTCAATTCCAAGCTGCTACGTGGAGAGGATCTGCTAGCAAGAGCACACACAGAATTAAAGGACAGAGACGCTAGAGTCAAAGTTTGTGAAACATTTTTGCAGAAAGCCCGAGCTGAAATTGACGGGCTCATCCAACAAAGACATGAGCTTAAGGACGAGCTGGACATGGTCCACCGTGAACTCAAACATGTGTACGACCTACAAGATAAGCGGGAGGGGGAGACACACATCACCCCGTCTCTCCTTACCCGCGAACCTGCACTTCACAGCCAAACTATTAAAGCTAAAGAAGAAGAGGAAAGCCCACGTCCTGACACTATCTCACCTGCTGGCCCCGTCCCGGAAAGACGAGCCACCAGTCACCGCACAGCCTCTAAAGAACTGGACAAGCTGGCAAGAAACATCCCTACATTCAACCCAAATCCAGCAGGTGGCAACGACGTGCACTCTTATTTAACCGATATTGAATTTCACTTGCAAACTGTGGACAATGTCACGACTTGGGACAAGTTATATCTCCTTCGGACCACTTCTGGGCGCATCGTGAGAAGTTTCCTGGATCGCCAGCCAGAATCTGTTAAAACGAACTATCCACAATTACGACAAGCCCTGATCCGTGAATTCTCTGATCCAGACTCGGACCAAGGCATCCTTGCGGCAATGGACCTCAAACAAGCTCGTCTGGAAACGCCGCAAGCCTACTACGAACGTCTGCGGCTCGCCTACTTCGGACCGAGAAATGAGGCACACATGGAAGAGGACGTGAGTTTCAAAACGCTTTTTCTGCGGAATCTCCACCCAAGTCAAAGTGCGCACCTGGGCGTTCTAGTCTGTCCACGGACCCTGTCAATTCAACAGTTACGTGACCTGGCCCACAAAGCGTACGTAAAACAAAAGACTGTGTCTGAAAAACCTGTAAAATACCCCACAGTGTGTGCCGTCGCTGCGCCCGGTCCAGAACTTGCCCTGGAGGGTGCACAGCCTGCCAACTACGAACCCGGCAACAAACAGTCCCGACCGTTCCAAGCCGGCAGAGGACAGCGAAACCGGGGGGGTGTCCGCCCAAGGCCGCAAAATGATCGTTTCGGGGGATCCTGGGACCGGCACCGCTTCCCCCACAACCAAAAAGGCGGAGGCAGCTGGGAAGCCGACAGACACCCCAGAAGGGGCCGACCCCGATCTCCCCGAACCACAAGCCCAGATAAACGGCCAAGGGACCCATCTCGACATGACAACGGTAAAGTCAAAATGGAGCCCACACCCGACAGAAACAGTGCAGCCACGCCCGAAGAAGCAGAACTTCTAAGAGCACTGAGAGATCTTGTCCAAAAGAAACCTCACAAAGAAGACAAAGATAAACCAGACACCGCATGACTAACCCACAGGCCTGACGCTGACAGCCCACCTGAAACTATTGTTAAACCTCAGACTGTTGAACTCGCTGTCACATCACAAAATGACAGCTCCACTCACTCCCTCAAGCTGACAGCCCCGCAAAACACTGCTGTCAAACCAAAGACTATCGAACCCGCTGTCACATCACAAAATGACAGCTCCACTCACTCCCTCAAGCTGACAGCCCCGCAAAACACTGCTGTCAAACCAAAGACTATCGAACTCGCTGCTGCATCACCAAATGACAGCTCAACTCACTCCCTCCAGCTGACAACAACACTTCCTGCACAAGACTGCAGCAGCTCTCACAACAAAATGCCAGACAGCGCTGTCCTAGTAATCTGCACCAACAACGAGACACTAGAGACCTACTCCCACTGCTTGTCAATCAACACACAAGAGCCCATGCCACAACTCCTGGGCAACCTCATTGAGAGAGGAGTGGCACGAAAACTGTACTTAACCATCACCTTAGAAAAGGAAATGCAGCTCGAAGCCCTGGTGGACACAGGTTCTGACCTAACGCTAATTTCTGCTCAACTATTTCAAAAACTCAAGTGTGAAGCGCAAAGACAAAACCGAACTCTTAAATTCCACACTTGTGAGCTGAACGTGCAGTCATACAGCCAGAACGACATCCAGCTAAAGAACTTAGCTCCCATTCACCTGGCAATCGGTCCTATGAGCGTAGTCCACCCTGTGTATATTTCCCCTGTGAACACTTATCAATTTCTCATAGGCAAGGACCTGCTGGACCGTTTTGAACCCTTGTTGGACTTCAAGCATCTACAAATTTGGGCTCAGGTGCGCGAACCCCTCGCCCTCCAGCCGCACAAATCCATTGAGCCAGAATGCCAAGCCACAAGGATCGTGGAAATGCCCTCAGCCAAACATGAGGATGAAATCCCCACAGCTGTTCAAGGTTCAAGTTCGCTACTCTGCACGTTCAGAACAACGCCAGACTCCGATAATTACTGCCCCCAGGTAAAAACTCCCCTGCAGCTGCAGGACGTAACCGCAACAGACATTATCCTGGCACTATGGGCAGACAACTCAGCTATAAGCTTGTCACTATTCAATGCCATTCTTGAAAAGACTCCAGACCTGCCCTACACCTGTAAACGCACCCGTTTCCCTTTGAACCCAGAACCAACCTCATTGACATCTGCCAAAGGGATCTGTGCCTTGAACTTGACATGGAATCACCGGCACTTGACCCATTACTTCCTGATCCTGGAAGACCCAGCTCACGACGTCTACATTGGAGCAGACATCTTGATTCGCCTCAAGGCTCATGTGGACATGTTTAATGAGGTTGTATGGGCTCCATTGATTTCACTGCCACCTGTTCCCATCAGTCATGACAATCTACTGTCAGGTCAGACCATCCCTGAAGTGCACCCTCATCAACGAACAAGGAACAGTCGTACCTGCTTACACGAAAGGCGTCGCCGTGCGGCTCAACCTGCGACAGGGCCAAACCCTAAACCACACACTGGCTTTCTTCCAACCTTCACCTGAATGTGTAGAACTCGGACTCACCCTCGAAGCCACACCCCTCACTGAAGTGTCATCTCGGGTAGTCTACATTCTGTTCAACAACTGCACAGCAGCTGACATCAACATCCCCAAAGCCTACCGACTGGGATGGCTAGTCAGTAATGACTTTCATGACTTTGAACTGATACTACCCGTAATAGGGCCCATTCCACCTGCACTGATACCTGAGGGACATACTGACAATACATTGTTCACAGCACCCTTCCAATTCATTGCCATCACATCTGTCATGTCGGTAGCCAAACACCGTGTGTGCAGAACAGAGCTGACAGAGGATCAACACCTCACAGTGTACACCGTCTCCCACCAGCCCGTCAGTGAAGCTGACGCACCTGCCATGCCGGTTGAAACCAACCCGACTGATGACAAACCAACAGAGGAACCATACCAAGGTTTCGAATTGCAAGTGCAACAAATTCTACAGGATGCTGATGCCCTTCAGGATGATGCAGACCGCCAAAGACTAAAACAAGTCCTATACAAGTTCAAAGAATCATTTGCGAAAGACTCTTTAGACTGTGGTCTGACGGACCTCCACACAGTGCGTATCCCCACGCACCCTGAGGCTCCGCCCACCTTTGTCAAGCAATACAAGATTCCCATCGCCTCACACGAACCGGTGCGGGAAATCATCGAATCAATGCTTGAGAAAAATGTCATTCGAGCCTGCAACAGCACATACTCTGCGCCACTATGGCCTGTTCTCAAGCCTAATGGAAAGTGGAGACCAACCATCGACTATCGCAAATTAAATCAACAGGTGCCATTGTCACGATGGCCCATGACTCAGCTGGAACAGGAAATCCCACAAATCAGAGGAGCCACCATCTTCTCTACACTCGATGTGGCCTCTGGATTCTGGACCATTCCAGTACACCCTGACGACCAACACAAGCTGGCATTCACGTTTGGCAACCGACAGTACACCTTCAACAGGTGTCCGTTCGGATATGCAAACTCACCAGCTGAATTCAACATATTCCTGAACAAAGCATGCCCAGACGCCAGGATGAGAGGTAACCTGATTTACGTCGACGATGTGCTTATGAAAAGCACGACGGTGGCAGACCACCTAAAAGAAATTGACTATGTTTTAAACCAGTTATCTGCTGCCGGCGCCAAAATAGCCCTCCACAAGGGGCAATGGTGTAATAATAATAATAATAATAATAATTCATTACATTTATATAGCGCTTTTCTCGGCACTCAAAGCGCTTTACATAGAAGGGGGGAATCTCCTCAACCACCACCAATGTGCAGCATCCACTTGGATGATGCGACGGCAGCCATATTGCGCCAGAACGCCCACCACACACCAGCTTACTGGTGGAGAGGAGACAGTGATGAAGCCAATCAGTATATGGGGATGATTAGGAGGCCATGATGGACAGAGGCCACTGGGCAAATTTGGCCAGGATGCCGGGGTTACACCCCTACTCTTTCGAAAGACATCCTGGGATTTTTAATGACCACAGAGAGTCAGGACCTCGGTTTTACGTCTCATCCGAAGGACGGATGAAGACGAAACTGTAGTTTTACAGACGAAACTGTAGTACAGGACTTTATCGCCCACACTGAGTTCTTGGTGTGATGCCTTTTTGTCGTAAGAGGCTTTCTGGCCTTCGGCGCTGGTCTTCAGGTGTTGCTGAGCGAAAGCGAAAGTCGTTTTCAGGTGTTTATGGAGCTCGTCCAGATATTGGGACGTAGTATAGGCGGTGACGAGGTTGTTGTCTCCTGGTTGGTACAACAGGTGTAAGGGCAGGGTCATTTGCCGCCCAGTCATGAGTTCAAATGGAGCCACTCTGGTGGATTCCTGCGGTGTGGCTCGGATAGCCATCAGCACCAGGGGAAGTTTCACATCCCAGTCTTTCTGGTTAGCCGACACATATTTTCTCAACATGGCGACCACCGTTCGGTTAGACCTTTCTACCTGTCCGGATGAGATCGGATGGTGACTGATGTGAAGTTTGGCTTTGTACCCCTAGAATTCTCCAGATCTTTTCCTGTACTACAGTTTCCTCTGTAAAAGCAAGGTCAATTACGTTGGCTTGCTCATTGGACCCCATGGCATTGAACCACAATCAAACCGTATTCATGCCATCCAAAACATCAAGCCTCCCACTAACGTCTCAGAACTTCGAAGCTTTCTAGGAGTTTGCAACTACTCCCGACAGTTCATCGAAAACTATTCAGACATCGCCAGGCCTCTAACAACTCTGTTGAAAAAGGACTGCCCTTTCGTCTGGTCAGATGCTCAAGAACACGCCATGGTAGAACTAAAAAGACATTTATGCACAGCTCCATGCCTTGCTTACCCTGATCCACAAAAAGAATTCCACCTGGAAGCTGGGTTTTCAAACCAATGTCTCAGTGCTGGCCTATACCAACAACATGACCAAGACAAAAAGGTAGTCGCATATGCCAGCAAGACACTTCTCCCTCCAGAATGTAAATTCTCAGACTGCGAAAAAGCTTTGCTCTGTACAGTGTGGGCAATTCAGCGCTTCTCCAACTACATTGGTGCACAGAAAGTCATCATAGAAACATGCCACCAGCCCGTCATGTTCCTCAATAGCCAGCGAATCCGCGACGGCGTAGTCACTAATTCACGCATTGCTACATGGCTAATGGCTCTCCAAGGACGAAACGTCGAGGCAAGATATGCACAAAACCACAAATCCGCTCTAGGTAACGGCTTGGCGGCCTGTCAAAACCGCTCTGACAACTCTCCTGCCGCAACGCTGAACACACCTGAGCCCCAACAACCACCACTGACCTGCCACAGGTATTTTGACAAGAATGCGTGCGAAGGCATGCCCACAGCCTACGTGGACGGATGCTCCTACAACAGCGAGGGCATCCTAAAAGCAGGTGCAGGGGTACTGTGGGTGAACGACCACCCATGCCCACCACAACACTTCAAGCTAGGCCCCAAGTCATCACAGTATGCAGAAATCGCAGCAATTCTCATAACTCTGCAAATCGCAGCATCAAAAAACATCAAAGAACTTCTCATCTGCACAGACTCTAACTATGCCAGACTCAGTTTTGTATGCCATCTCCAGACCTGGAAACAGAATGGTTTCAAAACTGCTAACAACAAGCCTGTAAAACACCAACACCTGTTCCAGGAATGTGATAACATCACAACGACACACGATCTCGCCGTGTACTGGAAAAAGGTAAAAGGACACTCCAAACTCCCAGGCCAAGACAAAGACTTCAATGACCACACTGACGCCCTCGCAAAAGCGGGCGCCCTACACGGTGAACCGTGGAATTCCCCAAAACCCTCACCCACCCCCGATGTAGCAGTGCTAACCCGAAGCAAGAAACCATCACCTGCTACTGCACCTGCTTCGCAGATGCTGTCACTAACCCCACAAATTTCAAACAACGACCTTGCAGAAATGCAAGCCTCAGACACTGCCATAAAGACTATGATTCTCCACCTCAAAGACCCCTCCACCAACCCAATCGCACCGTCTAACACCACTGATAACTCAGATCTCAGACACTTACACAACAGCAGACACATGCTGCGTGTGCGGGACGACATTTTATGGTTTGTCACCGATGACACCACTTCGCCCAAGCTTGTCGTGCCCCGATGTCAAAGGGGGGAGATGATAAACCACGCCCACAACGCACCTTACGCTGGGCACCACGGTACCAGAGCCACGTATGAGACACTTAGACAAGTGGCATACTGGCCAGGTATGCAGCAGGATGTGGCAGAGTATGTGAGAGAATGCCTGGTCTGTTGCCAGTTTCACCCAACAAACCTGACTCACAGAGCCCCGTTGCAACGCAGAGGAATCACATTTCCCTGGTCAGATCTCCAAATTGATTGGGTGGGACCGCTGCCCAGATCGAGCAGAGGTAACAAATACTTTCTCACGGTGGTGTGTCAGTTTACCAAGTGGGTAGAGTGTTTTCCAGCACCTAACGACACCGCCCAAACAACGGCATATCTCCTGATGAACCACATCTTCTCCCGATTCGGGTTGCCACTGAGAGTCAATTCAGATCGAGGTACCCATTTCACTGCAGAGATCATGCAAAAGATCTGGAGAATTCTAGGGGTACAAGCCAAACTTCACATCAGTCACCATCCGATCTCATCCGGACAGGTAGAAAGGTCTAACCGAACGGTGGTCGCCATGTTGAGAAAATATGTGTCGGCTAACCAGAAAGACTGGGATGTGAAACTTCCCCTGGTGCTGATGGCTATCCGAGCCACACCGCAGGAATCCACCAGAGTGGCTCCATTTGAACTCATGACTGGGCGGCAAATGACCCTGCCCTTACACCTGTTGTACCAACCAGGAGACAACAACCTCGTCACCGCCTATACTACGTCCCAATATCTGGACGAGCTCCATAAACACCTGAAAACGACTTTCGCTTTCGCTCAGCAACACCTGAAGACCAGCGCCGAAGGCCAGAAAGCCTCTTACGACAAAAAGGCATCACACCAAGAACTCAGTGTGGGCGATAAAGTCCTGTACTACAGTTTCGCCTTGCCACCCAAGCAACTGTCAAAAAAGTTTCTGCCTCACTGGACTGGACCACATGAAATTGTGAACAAACTCTCTCCTGTAGCATACCAGATCCAGCTTAAACGGGGACCAAGAGAACCCGTTCTCAAATGGGTCCACCGCAATCAAATTAGAAGATATGTGGCCCGTAGTAGGGAAAGACAAGAAGAGGCCAATACAAGCTAAACTCAACCGTCGCCCCTACAGGAAAGAAGACTGTCCCATCCCCCCGGGACAACCCTTGCTGATCTGTGCCTTCTTTCTTTCCCCTTTTCATCCACACCTCTCTCTCTCTTGCCTGTAACAGGATGCTGCTGTGGATTGCCATCATGTGCTTTCAGTCGACCAGAGGCCAGCCACCACCCGATGTCATCTCACCGGGGCCAGCCTCGGGAATCGTGTTGAGAGAGCAGCCTGGACTGCTTATCACAAATTGCCGCACACACACACAGAAAGTGTACGTGCGACTCGACCCCCGAAACGTCTACCGCGCACACTACCCGAGGGCCATCGCTCAATACAGTTGGGCCGGTGCCAGATGGACGGAAACAGCCCTGGACCATGCTGAAGCTGACATCGTACACATGCTGAACCAACTTGAAAAGGTGACTCTCACCCAGGCCGAACTGAGTGGACACAACAGACGGTCCAAAAGGTTCCTAGGAGCTCTGCTCGGAGCAGCCGCTGCTGTCGGCATGTTGTTCAACATTGGCATGTCCAGTGTCAACGCCGTGAACATCGCCACGGTACGAAGACATGTAACAGAAATCCAGACGGAACTCCCACAACTGAAAGACCAACTCACCACACAAAGCGCATCCCTAACCACCATAGGCAAGACACTGAGAGGTACAGTCACCATCCTTAACACACATAGCGTCATGTTGAACCAAACTGTGAACTCCATGAAACAGATGTTCACAGTCTTCCAGAATGACTTTGCCCAAACTCAGCTGGTCACCGCATTGATGTCCGACATGCTCAGAGAAGTGGGCTCCTCCATGGACAACCTAGCCATGGGAAGGATCCCGCCTTACCTAATACCCCTGAGTCTCGTACAAACCGTGCTGGCTTCCGCCACCACCGCACCCACGGACCCGATACAAACCCATCTCGCCTACTCTTTAGGTAGCGCCATTCCACTGTACGTTGACCCGGCACAGCGGGAGGTTGGCTTCCTCCTCAATCTGCCAATCATCGAATCAAGCCGAATCTACCGTCTTAAAGACATTGTCAACATCGGATTCTGGCAACGGGACACTCAGTTTAAAGTACGGACTCCAGACGTGGTAGCCTATCACGACAGCGACCCACAACTGTACCTAGCACCTAACCTACACATGTGCACCCGCACGAAAGACATTCACTATCTCTGCCCCAGCAAACCTTTCCTCAGAGATAACACTGATGGGATCTGCGGCCTCCAACAACTAGCCAACGACGCACGTTGTCCGGCTGATGCGAAACCTCGCAACCAGGTCACCGAGACGCAAGCTGAGATTGTAGGAAACCGATGGCTCGTGAACACTCCAGTACGGTCAGCGACCCTGACCTATGACCAACACGACACTGCTACACGTGTCAACCTGCTCAACCAAAGCATGTGGATTCAAGTCCCACGAGGAGCCATCCTCCACCTAGATGACCTGGCCTTGTACCACCTCCCAAGTGAAGAGTACCAAGCCGAGCTAGAAATTCCGTCTTTCTTCAAGAACCGCAATTTCACTCTAGATCCCGAACTGGAAGATTGGATTGCAAAAGGGGGGCCACAAGTTATCGACATAGCTCCCCTGGACTCAGCCCTTCAAGCATTGTCTCGACTACCCATTCTGAACACTTCACCTGTGGTACAAACATGGACAGCCGCTGATACCGCACTGTGCATTACCAGCATCCTCGGACACGCCCTAGCTTTGGGTTTGGCCTATATCCTGTACAGAAGGATCAACGCAATTCGAACCTCCACAGCCAAGCTCACAGAGGCAGTCTCCGTAGGCTTCCGGAGAAACCCTCGGAAGGACGACACCTCACCAGAGAATGCTGAAGACCTCATCGAACTTAACCCCAGTCTTGACAACCCCTTTGCAGCCTCCTCACATCCCTGACCTGCCATCTGACCATTGTTACCGTGATGAGTCGACCAGGCCCATACACGCCCCGCCAACTCATCAAGGGGGGGAATGTAACGTAAAGACGGGTCAGAATGCCAGCTCTCCTTGATCGAATTAACTTACTGGGATCTTCACAGAACACAAAGACCCCTGTTCTCCTTGATAGCAAGAATTTACATGATTAACTTACTGACTTTCCAATCAACAAACAGGCTCTGTCCTTCCTCTACTGTCTACAAACAACAGATGGTTTTGTCATCTCAGTTACTCATTGACTGCCATTTGAATACGCTCTCTTGTCTTGAATCAGCAAAACACGAAGTTTACTACTCCACGGGAAGTCATGAGGGGCAAGGCGCCGCAATGTCGGCAATTTCGCAAATCCCCTGTGGGTTCCTTAAGACACTGATTTACACCCAAACACTGATTTACACCTCAGAACAAACAAGACAGTGTCTAACCAAAAGCCATGCGAGTGGAAAACGCACGTACACACATTTACACCCTCACCCTCCCCGGCTCGGAAAGCCAAAAGTTCAACGCGTGGTGTGAACTCTGTGTGACACCACACACACACACACACAGAAACACACGCAGGCCCCACCACGTGTGATCCAAAATCCTTGTATAAAATATTTTAAATGTATTTTCGTGATGTGTATGATCCCCTGTCCCAAATATTATGCCTATGTAGTTTATTGGCCTGTAATCACTCTGTGGTGCCCACAATTACAAGAAATGATGTACCTCCTTGATTTTAGATATTAGAACTGTCATTCGCGGTATTGCCGTGTTCCACAAACCCCAACGATGCTGAATCTTTAACACAAAATATCAGAGAATGCATTGTTTTATTAAATACCAGTGTTATTAAGTTAGGGACGAATTCATCGTTTCAAAACCCAGCGGAAAGGGGAGCGTATAGACCTCGAAACGTCAGGAGGTGGGCCCATACGTTGTTAAAGACGATTGGCCCACGTACGTGAGGGAGGCGTGAGTTTAGCCCTTTAAAATTGCGCGCCCCTCTCCTCTCATTGCAGTCCGCCAGAGAGAGAAAGACGACACGCCTCCTTCCCTCAAGGAAGTTTCGCTCGCTTTTATTTTCCTTTTATTTCCAAGTCTTTTCGTAGAACTACTATTACTTCAGTATAGTCTTCTGAAACCAACCCACGAAACCAACTTAAGGCTAAGATAATCTTTGCTGAGTCTTCGCTCGCTTCAAGTCGCCATAGCAACCAGAACGCTGTGACCACGTGATCCAG
The DNA here is from genome assembly GCF_965113295.1 of Leuciscus leuciscus. Lineage (NCBI taxonomy): Eukaryota > Metazoa > Chordata > Actinopteri > Cypriniformes > Leuciscidae > Leuciscus > Leuciscus leuciscus. The sequence goes on from NC_138746.1 coordinate 35,255,626, forward strand.
GTGCCTTTATATCCAACACAGACGAACACATGCACAGAAGGCCGATCTTCCAAACAGAGTAACGTAGATCTTTTAAATTTGCAATATTACTGAGAAACGTTGGGGTTTTGTGGTGTATGACTAAACTGTTTCTATCTCTCTCTCTAAATTCTCTTTCACACACACAAACATACACCTTCACACACACACATACTCTCACCCACGTGTGCCGAGACAAACACACTACCACGTGCTCACGGAGCCGCTGACACACCCACCTTACAAACGCTACCATCTCCACATCTCACACACACACCTAAAATCATTCGTATCTCAACTATTAGTTTCCTCTCGCTGAGTTTCTCTCTCTCTCTCTCTCTCTCCCAATCTCTCTCTCAAACCTTTTTATTTTGTTGTATTTCTGTATTACGATCGTTATATTGCTTGTTTTGTTTATGCATTTTTATTCATGCGTGATTTAAAGTAATTGTGTAATCGCTAGCTTGTTTAAATAAACTTTGTTAAATCATTTGAATTAAGTTTGCCTGTTTGTTTCAAATTCTGAGTCCCTGATGAGTGCAGATTTTACCTTATAAGCTCTACGATTGGTTTTATTCTTAAAAGAAACCTAAAATTGTCTAAAACACGAAGATAATTATCTTCTTTGTGGCCACAAGAAAGTGTTATCTATCAGTGTTAAAGACGCCCGATTTCTGTTCATAAATTATACACTCTGTCCGCCGGACGGCCAGTCTGCATGATAAATGAACATTCTTCAACTTCTACCTCAAATTCCCCCAAATTGAGTAAATTCTACCCGTCTCTATCAGTGATTATTACAAGTAATTGTGTAATCGCTGATACAAGCCGAGGTTTTGACCTATTCCCTATTTTGAATAAATTAATTTATGAAAGCAACAGATGCATATTCACATTGATGAATATTACCGCTAATTTGAGCTAATTAATTCCCCAACACAAAGTCATTGTTGTTACAAAGCATAGGCCTATATTCGATAACATTGCACTAGCAACCACCATACAGTACTGATAGCAATGTTGCTGAAATGACAGCATATTACTCAGGGCCGGACTGGGACACAATTTCAGGCCGGGAAATCCCACACCCATCCAGGCCATCCCATGGACCCAAATAAAATTTAGAAACACGGACAACCCTATTTTTTCCTAAATTACATTTATTGGTCTAAATCCTATAGGCTGGGGCCGTGTAAAATAATGAAAGGCTTTCTCTTGAACAGTATCCTCGCTTCCCTTTTCCTTCTCTTCATTTTCGCTAATATCTCTCTGTCTCTCCCTTCCACCAGTATCATCAGCCTCATACACTAAGTTAAGTGGAGTACTAGTGTCATAAATGGGTAGACATAATTTTCTAAATTGTCTAATAAAATGTTATTGCATTATTTTTTGTTGATGTCTGCACTATCACTCCTGTCTCCCTGCTCCCAGTACCACATAAATGTTAATATTTGTCTGCTAAATTACTAATGTAACTTTATACTAAATAATATTAATCTCCTTGAGCATACAGTATTTTGAGTGACTAATATGGGCGCTACTGCTAACATTTGCTAGCATTTCAATACTAAGTTAACGAAGAAAAAAGTACAGTATTTACAGATGAAACTGACCTGTACTTGAAGCCCTGAACAGGTCATTCATTTTGCAACATTTTGATGCATGTTCTCTGAGTGCTTTCTTTTTTGTTGTCCTTTCCCTCTCTGCTCCACCTGGCTGTTTTCTCTCCATACCCGAGTGCTGCTCGCATTTTCTGTTTAACCGTTTGGCTGAGGCTTAAATCGTAGCCTTGCCAGTCAAGACTAACAGATTCATGATTTCATTTTATAATAATATTTTTTATGAATGACGAATTCGAAAATGATCACTGGTAAAGGTAGTAGTATATATTTTTTAATATAATAATACATAAAAAAAAATAAAATAAAAAAAACTCTGGCTGGCAGCAGGCCAAATTAGTCGCCAGGCCACCGGGAATTCTCCCGGTGCTCCCGATGGCCAGTCCGGGCCTGATATTACTGATACCTGAAAAATGTAGCACAGCATGTGACAATGACACCAGGTATAGGGGAGCGCGGGGCACAACCTAACACGGGGCTAGTTGTAACACGCTTGTTTTAAATACTTCCGCACATGCTTGGATGACGAAACTTTGTGTATTTACTAGTTGCCATATCAACACTATATAGAAAAAAAAATTCCGCCAACATTTTTTTTTTTTTGGAAGATATCCATAGACATTTATTAAACCATAGCAAAAGTAAATTTCTTACTTAAAGGGACTCTGTGTAGGAATTTCTCCCATCTAGTGGTGAAATTGTATTTTGCATTCAAATGAATAATGCTCTCCAGCGCCTCACTTTTTCAAATGCGCGTTGCATCTACGGTAGCTGTTATGTACCAAAAAGCTATGACAGGATGTCTTATAATAGCACTTCAAGTTTTTCTTGGTGAAACTGAAACTTGAAACAACGAAAAAAAGATTGTTAGTTATCAATTACTGACTGTGAAAAACATTAACTATGGTTATTACTAGTAATGCCTTCTTTACTCGTTATATTTTTTGAAGTACGTGCATTGTTAGATATCATCATCATCAGAGCCTTCTCTATCGTTACTTTACTCAATAGCTGCTATTCATCAAAGAGTCTGTTTAACTTTTAACTATAAATGTTCTACTGTCTATATAACATAGCTGCCAACTTTTGAGTTTTGCTTGGAGTGAGATTTATGGAGGAGCGGGGGGGGTGGGGGGGATATCTACACAAGATAGGCATTAATTTTTCTCAAGAAAAAAACAACTCACCTAATGCTGTAAACATACAGAAAGATACATAATGCGTTTTTTTATTATTATAATAACTTTATTTAATGATATAAATACAAATATAATAAATATGTAATATAGTACACATATTTAGCAAAATACTCTTTATAGCTCTTTTTTTCTAGCCAACTAACTGCTAGCCTTTATTATGGTCATTAAATGGCTTTCCTGAGGTAAATGTTGTGACATACATAATTGTTCTCCAGCTGTTTACCATTTGTTTGATTGATTGGTCGATATAATGTATGAGGAATATACATTTCGGTAAGTTGTACTGTATCTTTCAACATTGTTCATTTGTGTTTATTTACTAGCTAGAGATGATCGGTTCACGTGCCGCTAGGGATCCGTCGTGACTCGCGTCACATTTACAAGCGCCAAAAACAGTATATATTGTTTGAATTTCGTAATAAAAGTGACAGAATCTGAGAGCTGAGATTTTTTTATATCATAAGTAACCTGCTCTGTCTATTCTGTCAGTCTCCATGTCCTCTTTGCTTCGCGATGAAGTACACAACCAAGCAATGAAAAAAAAGCTTGTAATTAAGGCTGTAACATTGACTTACCTGTCGAGAAGAAAGCAGGAAACTTCAGCGTCTCTTTTGAAAGCTTTCTCCTGCGTTAGCTATCCCGACATTAACCCTTGTTTTTGTAATCTCCGGTCACGTTTCCTTTTACGGTCTATTTTGAACTTTTTCGACGACGAGGACTCCTCATCCTGTGACTCAGCATATGTATGAATGAACGGTGTATAAATAACCGTGCAGTGCAGCCTTTTAAACTTGCCGGTGCAGTGACAAGCGCCTCTCACTGCTCTGCTCCTCCGCTTCTGCTGGCTTCAGTCACGTGACGCTGGTTCTGAACGAAAACGCGTTGTGGAAACGCGTTGGCCTAGTACTTTTTGTCCCTCTCTGCTATTATAGTTTTTCAAGATGGCGGAACTACATGGAAGCCTCCGTGGACTTACCCGTCCCATGTATATAAAGATAATAAATTCTTCGTTTACGAGGATTAGTCTGATCATTGGCATAGGTATTTGTACACCATTGAGGGCATATTTATGAATAAAAATATTGATTTTAGATAATAAAATACCTAAAAAGCTACACATAGTCCCTTTAAGTTAATTTTTCATCTCTATTTTTTTGTGTTTATTTAAAATAAGACAAATCTGATATTATTTTAATCTCCAATATGTTATTTAACAGTTGAGATAGTTATTTAATGCTTCGCTAACTAGCAGAAGACACTAGCAGGGTTTAAATCCCATTTGTGCAGGCAGGGCATGTTGTAACACTGCGTTACAATGTGCCCCTATTAGAAATATGCTATTATATTCTATACTTTTATTAATTTTATTGGGAAAACGTGAGAAAAAGGTGAATAAAGACTGAGAGACAATGTCCAGAAATTACTAATTATTTATTTGTTTTGAACTATGTTGTATAGCTGTGTTTTCACGTGTTCGTAGTCAAAACTCAAAAATGTGTTTATATTTAATTATTAAAAATTGCCATTATTTTATATGAAAACGTTTTTTAATTGTATTTTATTTAGAAAATATTTTAGTTTGTTTTGTATATATTTTTTATTAGATCAGATAACATTTTAAGCTGTCATATGCAGGGATGTAGTGGAGGCTAAACGCACGTAAACGCCGTTTACGCACCTCCCAAAATTCAGAAATAGCGTTTGCCCACCTCCAAAGTGCGCTTATCCACCTCAAATTGCGTTTATCCACCTCTAAATTTCACGTTATTTGAGCGGACTTTGCTTTTCTAGTGCGTGATCGCCGATCGGTACATGATTCGAGCATTTGGGCCGTTAATGACATAGCAGAACGTTGAGCAGAGAGCGCAGCGCGCCAACACACACACACACACACACACACACACACACGGAACAAAGAGAACGGCACACACGGAGCAGAAAACACACGCTCGTTACTATACAAGCTGCGCGAGAATTAAACTTGATCGCAGCCGCAACAGAAAATCATTAAAACTTGGCAAAAAGTTTTTTTATTTTTTTTATTATTAAACAATTCATTACATGCAGCTGGTTTAATGTAATGAGCATGTCAAAACCCAACTGTACAAGACATTCAGAGGGAATCAAGCCTGCACCAGGTTAAAGACTTTTCCCTCTACATGGAAACACTGATCCACATTTTTCTGATAGACCAAACAACTAATCAATTAATCGAGGAAATATTCAACAGATTAATCGACTATGAAAATAACCCCAAATCCCTATCATTATGTTCAAGTGCATTGCATTGGAAGCCCTGGGTATAAGCCTCCCTCTCTAGCTCTCTTAAATATTTTTGTTCTCTCTGTTTTGTCATTTAGTCAACTTTATAGATTTCAACCATATTATTCCTTCTTGAGTCTCTTTAACAAGAACTTCGATTAATGTATGAATTGAATAGTGATTTTGTGACCTATGATGAGGGAACAACCAGTGATACCCTTGGTAGTACCATCAAATGATAGCCTATAGCGATGTCATCAGGATACACATACACCGGTAGGCAGTGGCCCACCTTACCGGGTGATCAAGTTGTGGTCCACCAGAATTGATAGTTTACCCACCTCTTTTTTTACCACTACACCACTGGTCATATGTTATGTTACAATGTGCCCCACACATGTTACAATGTACCCCACCTATGGGGCATGTTGTCACATTTCACTTCCATTTTTTCGGGGTATGTCAAGAAAAAAGTATATACTGTATTAATAAAACAAAACCACATAATTGTACTAGACATGTGGGAAATTAATGTGGGAAAAAATAAATACTCTGAACCATAAGTAGATTTACACAAACTGAGAAAGTCAAAAAGCGTTAGGTTGTGCCCCGCTCTCCCCTAAGCCTAAAACACAGCCATGTTCCAAATAACGACTGGGCTAAATACCTTAAAAATAAAATAACCATGGTTTCAATAGCAACTAACATTTTTTAAAGCAAGCAGTTTTTAAATAGCCACTAGATAGCCTTAGAACAAGCAGTGTTTCAATAAAAGTTTTTATTTATTTTTTATTTTTTTTACATATACACATCTTAAATATACCACCATGTTGAATTTCAGCCTATAAAGATGCAAGCCCTTAAAAAAAAAAAACAATGCATTAAAATGAAAGCACGGTATACAATACACTGTAGCTTTAAGAAAGACGTGTTTAGACCAAGCGTGTCCGAAGTGACTCAACTGAATTGTGACTGTTTATCTTCTTTTTTAAAGCTGTGCCACAGCAGAATATTTGCGTTTGCACCATGAATTGTTCATTCATATCAAGCAGCTGCTTGAATCTGTGCTGCATAGCGCTAAAAGCACAGCGTGTGCAACGCGATCAGTTGCCAATGACAACACATAGTAACGCACATAGCCAATATGATCGCATAAGCCTAGCAAGAGCATTTTAATGAAAACGACTAAGTTAGATTAGCCCAAGCCACACGTATAGCATTAGCAACAAGCATGTTGCCAAAACCCTGATAGATTTTTAACAATGAGCATTAAAAGGACTTAGCTTAGCTTTGTGAAGACTTTCAGTATGAATGGAGAAGGAATCACGTCGAGTCGTGTGTCAATAATGCAGCGATGCGAGCAGCAATGCAGACTGAGGTCACTTCCAAATCAGGCAACTTATGATCAATGCGGCAAATCTCGTGTTCAAGTTTAAGATGAATCTGAGGTGAAATCCTTTTGGGGAACAAATTCCTCTTGCTAAATTCCCGATTGTACGATTCCTTGTGAGATGATGTTGTTTGCCTGCCGAATTTCGCCATTTAATTAGGTCCTGAGAAACGCGATAGCTGCTGCTGATAATACTGAAGGAGCTTATATATGTATATGGTGTTGTATTACTATTGGTAGATGTGGATCAGCTGAGGGTCAGCTGATGCGAGCTTGACTAACGTGACCTGCCAGAACTAATGCTACGCTTGATTGTAATCAGAATTTAGCCATGAAAATGTCACAAGTAACAGAAATAATCACAAATGTCAGAGCATGTCAGAACACCTCCAGGGCCCAGAAAACACCTCAGACCCCAGAGGGTTAAAGCAAGTAGAGTACAATCTTACGCTACCGGAGTATCGAGGAGGCCTACTGTAAGGCCTACAGCTTTGAAAGTCACAGGCGTCAGCCCGGGCAGTGCTTTGGCTCTAAGGGAGCGTACTCAACCATCCCAAGTGGGAGGGAGTCCCTAATCTGTCTCTACCTGAGCCTGGGTGGTGTAGCGTTTATACGCCCACGTATAAATATAATTAATTATTATTCATAACGGATTATGATCAATAATTAATGATTAAATTATTTTCAGAATTTACTGTAGCAGAATCAATAGTATGATAATTTTATCAGTTCATCCAAGGAACAGAAAGCATAAACAATTATTAACTCTAGGAAATATAATATCTTTCTGGCCAAGAAAGAATAATCCCCAGCTAACAGTAAATAAAGAAATAGCCTAAATCAAGGGTCAAGTCAAGTCAAGTCAAGTTTATTTGTATAGCGCTTTTCACAATACAGATTGTATCAAAGCAGCTTCACAGTATTAAATTAAAATAATACAACAACGTTTGTTTCAAGAGGAATTTATTAATTGATAAAATAAAATTAAATATCCCCAAAATATCCCCAACTGAGCAAGCCAAAGGCAACAGTGGCAAGGAACCGAAAAACTCCATCAAGTGACCTAAAGGGTAACCGCATAGGTAACTTAGATCGAAGTTCAAGACAATAAATTCGTAAGCACATAACACAAATAACACTTCTCTTTAAAATACAAACAAGACTTTATTGATTATTCTAACACATAAAACTAATATCTAACACAAACACACGCACACACACATTCATACGAGTTGCAGAATGGAAGAGAGTGAGGAAAGAGTGAGATGATGAGTGAGATGATGAAATCTCAAGATTCTATATGCACTTATAAGACATGACCTGAACGAACCATCAATCATTAATTAACCCTTCTATCGTTTCTTAGACAGGTTATTAAATTTATATCAATACACCAGTTCAGCTTTTAGCTTGGAGGTTACTTGCTTGTCTTTTGCTTTGGGGATTCCCTTCGAAGTTCGTTATGTGAAAGGGGTTTCCCAGGTCCGTTGGTTGGTGTCCTCGTGCTTGAATAGATGTCTGGGGCGGCCAATCACGTGGTGTTGAATCGTGGACTGAAACTTTGCAGCAAAACTTAACTTAAAACCGAGACTTTCAATCGGAAAAGAAAAAGGAAAACTCAGAAAAGAAAGAAAATTGAGACGAGAGTAGTAAGATGGCTTGAATAAAGCTGTTGAACCCGTTCTTCTGATCTTAATTTGGGTTCGTTGTCTCTTTGCGTCTACATGGTTACTTGTCTGTCTTAGATCTTCATCTCCCGCTGCATTTTTGTTCTGCTCTCAACATTGTTGCTTTTTTCTAAGAGCACGCAGAGAAAGAGAGCGAGCTTTGTTTCGGGTCTAAGATTTTAAACTCAAAAGTTTGTCCCACCTCCTGAAGAGATCGGACCAATTAGACACTGGCTTTATTTGTCTCATCGTAAATCATGCATTATCTGGGATCTCCTTAGTCTCCAAGCTCTAGCAGAGAGTACAGAGGCCACAGTTTAGACATCATTACTATTATAAGAATACGAAACATTTTACACAGATTTCAATCAAGCCATCTTTTGAATTAAGAACATACGATCACGCTGACAGGAAGCATGACACACATAGATACACACAGATATTGTAGAAACAACATAAAATGATGTAGTTGCATGATGTTTGATTCCAAGTCCATTGAAAATTGTTCTTGAATGATGTTATGTATAGTTATAGGCAAAATCTCAGTTCTCTGGTTTAAAGAGAAGAGAACTCTGGTTTGGTCCTTCAGAGGTCCTACCGGGGGAGGGGTCAGGAATGTTGTGGGGTCCAGCAACATCTGCTGATGTCTCGACAGAGCACTGAGTTGTGCCATCTCTGAACCAATCATTCTTTTAAAAACCCCCTCACATTGACAAGTTCTTCCTTTAGTTGGGCTCATAAAAGTACTTAGCTGGGGGTTTTCGTTGGTTAGGTAGACTGGCAGGAGCCGAGATGGGTGATTTGAGCCTGGAATGTGAGGACTCTGTGTGGGACCTTGGTCTCTGTCTTTCTCTTAACCCTCTGAGGTCTGAGCTGTTTTCTGGGCTCTGGAGGTGTTCTGACATGCTCTGACATTTGTGTTTTTTTCTGTTACTAGTGACATTTTCATGGCTAAAGTCTAATTACACTGTATTCAGCACAAACTCTGCTACAATAATATATCAGCAGCATGTATGTAAAAGTTTGTAGTTTTGAGATAATGACATTTATGCGTGGTTTGTGAAAATACAAAAAAAAAATTCTCACTGAAATAAGGCCATGAAACCCATACTGATTATTTCTTCACAAGACTTTTGAAAATTGTATGACATAGCCTAGAATATTTGCTCCAAAACTATGTGAAAATCACCCTGACTGCTCATTCAGATAAGACAATATATTGATTTAAAATTTCTAAGACGTGTTTTGTGTGACAAAGCCATATGCGAAGAGGCGTGATCATCTCATGAATATGTAAGCTTTTCATACCTGAGAAAGACAAAGACACTCCCCTAACTGCCCTATTAGGAGCTATCAGGGCCTGTCATTCAGAGCAACCTTGCACAAAGAATGAGGAGATTTAAAAAAGAATGGCTTTTAGATTGTTTGGATTTATTTACAACACAATCCAAAAATACAAATGACAAAAGAGCACATTGAAAACAATGATCCAAAGACAGAGACCTTTGTGCCATTCCTAAAAACATTGTACATACCTTTAAAAGTAGATTTTCACTTTACCATGTTCATGTAGAGAGACTCATGTGAATGTTGAAGTCAGCAGGACTCAGTTGCATCTGGTCCCTGAAAGAAAAAAAAAAAGAAAAAACTGTGAACATACTGATATCAAGAGAAACTATAGGGCTGCACGATTTTGGGAATAGATTTTAGATTTTTCTGGTTAAAATTTATTTTTAAAATTCACAGAATACACACACACACGTTTCCAACAATATATAATGAACACCAGGTTTGTTGTGCCTTGTAGGCATAGGCTACGCAGTGCTGCATAAAATAATAATAACAATAAATTAAATCTTCCAAAAGATTTCAAGAACAACTACGCTAGAGAAAAATATATTGATTATCATATGTTACTTCAAATGTATCCATTTGTTATGATGATATGAAATGAGATAATAGTAAAAACATAAAGCCTATTGTTTGGTGCATTTTTCCTTTCAAACGCAATCGCGCTCCACGTCGGTAAATCCAATGTAAGCTCAGACGTGTCTTCCAAACTCGACGAAAAGCAGAGACTTGTGAAGTGTTTTGGTGTTTTGTGTTTGAGGTAACGAGGGCGTTCGCGTTCCATGTGGAGATTTGCATGTGAATCTCTTTTGCGCGAGTGGGCGTGTCGAATTAAAAAGTAATTAGCAAGCGTTTGAGATACTGGACATCCTGTTGGTTTTATACAAATTACTTAAACAGAGAATATTTGTTTTCAGTTTGAATCCGATCATTTAAAAGTACACACTTAAATGTGTATAAAGGTATATGGCTCATAAATGTGTGAGAAGTATTCGCTGAGTTTTGTTTCAGTTTATAGACGTGCTCAAGACAAAAAAGTTCACTGCGACGGAGAGGCAGAACGCACACCCTGTTTATTTTCTTTATTTTACAAAAGCACAATGTTTTGATTTGATTGTAAGTGGACACATACAAAAGTAGAAATATCACAGATTATTTTTTTATATTTCTTTTTTCTGTATAACCATAAATGACGGAGTAATTTAAGTTTATGTTGCTGCTATGTGAAAAAAATCCAGCAAAACGCGTCGGCGCGTTTCTCGACCTCAGAGGGTTAACCAATCAGTATTCGGCAACAAAGCTAGCATTGACCAGTTATTTCGTTAGTGCTGGGGGCTCTTCTAAATAGTCAGACCGGTGATGCCAGACCCGATGGCAAGATTGATGATTATCATGAGACGTTCTGAACAAATCTTCCCCCTTCATTCGCGAGAAGCAGAGAGTTTGAATTAATCTTCTGGAAGAAGATTAGTCTGTGTTTGGTACATACTCGCAGTCGTTACAGTGGTGAAGGGTGATAACATACAAGCAATGGGCAGCAAATTACTCTAATTAATGACCCTAACAAGGGGAGCACCATCAGCATGACCCTGAAAGATGTATCAGGGTCGAGGCCTAATATCTTGTAATTTTACAAGACAGATTTTATATTCTCTACTAAACCCAAGGGAACGGAGGCCTCAGTATGTGTTTTTAATTTTTTTTTTTTAAGGTAGCCTGCTATGCTGCTATCTACCCTGTTACACCACTAGCATTTAATGCAAAAGGCTCGACTCTTGAGTAAGAGGAGGCTAGTACTAGGAAAACTAGATTTACAGGAAAAATCTCCTGATGGTCTAAGGAACCTACACTCAGATACTGAGAGGCTTGAGACGAGAATGCTTAGTAGACCGCCACCAAAAATCCTAGATACTCAGCCTAAGCCAGATACCGAGGCGGCCCCATGAGGGCCGACACACGAATATTATACTGTATGTCTGAAGTTCAGAGCTATAATCTCAAAACGACTCACAAAAGTGAGAGGAGAACTACTGCTCTAATATAAGGTGGCTATCAAGGTGGCCTGACGAGGACCAACGCTGAGCAATGGCCTAAACGACATAAAATGGAGACCTATCACCATACAGAGATCGAAAGATCGCACTTACTACCAAACCTGACGCCAGACCTACAGAAGGGTTCCAAACTGAAGGAATCACTCATCACAGGTCCAGCCTCAGGGCTGATGCAAGAAGCGCCTGGGGTGTAGGAAGTGTGCAGATTCAGACCACAGTTTTATGCAAGATTTAATGCAGCCAAGCGTCCCTTCACCTCTCAGAACTTTCCCATCACCATCTCGACGGAGGTGCCGAAAAGTTCAGAAGGCGACACTGATGCATCGAGAGGAAAAGCTTTCTTTCTCCCCAATGTCATCCAAGTTCAACCACAGATGCTTATCCCTGGCCACCATCGCAGCCATCGAGTTCGTCCGATTGCGGCGGCTGTTTGTTTGGTGGCCCGGAGAGCTAATCTGTAGTGCGACGCAGCTCGTTTTCACTGCGTCAGGGGAAAGACCCCGACCTCAGTCCAAATCTTTCAGCAGATCAGCGTGGTATGCTTGCAGCACAGCCATTGTGTGCAAGGCATCACCAGCCAAACCCGCCATCGCGTATGCCCTGCCATTTAAGTGCAATGTTTGTTTAAAAAGCAGGGCCAGAGCACTTAGAGCCGATGCCTCATCAACCGTGAGATGGTTCGCAAACCTCTCGTCAATTGAGGCATCGACACATACACGTGTTTGCGCATCCCCTCAAAATCAGCGTAGTTTGCTTGAGCGGTCTCTTCCCTCATGCGCTCCTACGGCAGCAAAGCCTCGCTGAGCGCGTTCCATAACACTCACAACTTATCATACACGGGGCAGGGTGGCTGTGAGGGTTCAGGTTGTAAATCCTCTTCACCCTCATCAGCCATCTCCTGCTTTCTTGGGCTGCCAGCGGAGCACTCTGGGATTTATGCAGATATATTTGGAGGTTATGTTTAACCCTCTGAGGTCGAGAAACGCGCCGACGCGTTTTGCTGGATTTTTTTCACACAGCAGCAACATAAACTTAAATTACTCCGTCATTTATGGTTATACAGAAAAAAGAAATATAAAAAAATAATCTGTGATATTTCTACTTTTGTATGTGTCCACTTACAATCAAATCAAAACATTGTGCTTTTGTAAAATAAAGAAAATAAACAGGGTGTGCGTTCTGCCTCTCCGTCGCAGTGAACTTTTTTTTCTTGAGCACGTCTATAAACTGAAACAAAACTCAGCGAATACTTCTCACACATTTATGAGCCATATACCTTTATACACATTTAAGTGTGTACTTTTAAATGATCGGATTCAAACTGAAAACAAATATTCTCTGTTTAAGTAATTTGTATAAAACCAACAGGATGTCCAGTATCTCAAACGCTTGCTAATTACTTTTTAATTCGACACGCCCACTCGCGCAAAAGAGATTCACATGCAAATCTCCACATGGGACGCGAACGCCCTCGTTACCTCAAACACAAAACACCAAAACACTTCACAAGTCTCTGCTTTTCGTCGAGTTTGGAAGACACGTCTGAGCTTACATTGGATTTACCGACGTGGAGCGCGATTGCGTTTGAAAGGAAAAATGCACCAAACATTAGGCTTTATGTTTTTACTATTATCTCATTTCATATCATCATAACGAATGGAAACATTTGAAGTAACATATGATAATCAATATATTTTTCTCTAGCGTAGTTGTTCTTGAAATCTTTTGGAAGATTTAATTTATTGTTATTATTATTTTATGCAGCACTGCGTAGCCTATGCCTACAAGGCACAACAAACCTGGTGTTCATTATATATTGTTGGAAACGTGTGTGTGTGTATTCTGTGAATTTTAAAAATACATTTTAACCAGAAAAATCTAAAATCTATTCCCAAAATCGTGCAGCCCTATAGTTTCTCTTGATATCAGTATGTTCACAGTTTTTTCTTTTTTTTTTCTTTCAGGGACCAGATGCAACTGAGTCCTGCTGACTTCAACATTCACATGAGTCTCTGTACATGAACATGGTAAAGTGAAAATCAAACACCTTGGAAATGAAAGGTATGTACAATGTTTTTAGGAATGGCACAAAGGTCTCTGTCTTTGGATCATTGTTTTCAATGTGCTCTTTTGTCATTTGTATTTTTGGATTGTGTTGTGTTGTAAATAAATCCAAACAATCTAAAAGCCATTCTTTTTTAAATCTCCTCATTCTTTGTGCAAGGTTGCTCTGAATGACAGGGCCTGATCGCTCCTAATAGGGCAGTTAGGGGAGTGTCTTTGTCTTTCTCAGGTGTGAAAAGCTTACATATTCATGAGATGATCACGCCTCTTCGCATATGGCTTTGTCACACAAAACACGTCTTAGAAATGTTAAATCAATATATTGTCTTATCTGAATGAGCAGTCAGGGTGATTTTCACATAGTTTTGGAGCAAATATTCTAGGCTATGTCATACAATTTTCAAAAGTCTTGTGAAGAAATAATCAGTATGGGTTTCATGGCCTTATTTCAGTGAGAATTTTTTTTTGTATTTTCACAAACCACGCATAAATGTCATTATCTCAAAACTATAAACTTTTACATACATGCTGCTGATATATTATTGTAGCAGAGTTTGTGCTGAATACAGTGTAATTAGACTTTAGCCATGAAAATGTCACTAGTAACAGAAAAAAACACAAATGTCAGAGCATGTCAGAACACCTCCAGGGCCAGAAAACAGCTCAGACCTCAGAGGGTTAAATATTATTTTCTTTATGCACAATGTATATGTGAGATATGCCTTTGATTTAAAAGACCAACATTGCTTGCTGATGCTGGGGATTGAACTCAGGATCTCATACATGCAAAGCATGCACTCTACCACTGAGATACATCCCCAGACTAGGTTTATTATTAACCCTCTGGGGTCTGAGGTGCTATCTGGGCCCTGGAGGTGTTCTGACATGATCTGACATTTTTGCTTATTTCTATTACTTGTAAAATGTGTCTGATTACACTGTATTTAGCAAAAACTCTGCTACAATAATATGTGAGCAGCATGTATGTGAAAGTTTGTAGTTTTGAGAAAATTACGTTTATGCGTGGTTTGTGAAAAAACAAAAGATTTTAGTCACTGAAATAAGGCCATTAAACCCATACTGACTATTTGTTCACAAGACTTTTGAAAATTGTATCACGTAGTCTACAGTTTTTGTTTCAAAACAATGTGAAAATCATTCTGCCCACTCATTCACATAAAACAATATATTGATTTAAAATTTGTAAGACATGTTTTGTGTAAGAAAGCTCTCTGTGAGGAGGCGTGAATCATACAAAATATTGATGTGTTTCACACCTGGGAAGACAAAGACCCTCCCATAATAGCCCTATCAGGTGGGACTGTGAGAGAACCAGAAAAAAGAATGAGGAGAGATTTAAAAAGGAATAGCTTTTTGATTGTTTGGTTTTATTTACAGCACAACATAGTCCTAAGATACAAAAGACAAAAAGGCACATTATTGAGCACACTGATCTAAACAGAGAGACGGGAAAAGTCACACACCTTTCAAGGTGTTTGCTTCATTTTACCATGCTCATGTACAGAGACTTGTGTGAATGTCAGCAGGGCTCATCAGTGTTATCTGGTCCCTGTATAAAAAAATTTTTTTTAAAAAAGACAACTGTGAACATGCTAATATCAGGAGAAACTATAGGGATGCACAACGTGGGGCAGAAAATCTAACTGTGATTTTCTGGTTAAAATTGTGATTTGAAATTCACAAACATATACATTTAATGAACACCAGGTTTGTTGTGCCTTGTAGGCATATACTTGTAGGGCTGCATTAACCCTCTGAGGTCTGAGGTGTTTTTGGGGCCCTGGAGGTGTTCTGACATGCTCTGACATTTGTTTTGTTTCAGTTATTTATAAACATGTTAATGGCAAAAGTGTAAATTCACTCTATATAACACAAACAGGGCTAGCATAATATCTGATCAACATGCTTGTAAATCTTTGTATTTTTAAGAGAATAATGTTTATGCGTGGTTATTTAAAAAAAATTTCAGCAACTTTCTTTTTTTAAGAACACAAAACACATTCTAAATATGTGCCCACAAGACTCTTGACTAATGTATGTTGTCGTTTCTAGTTCTGGCTTCAAAATGATGTGAAATTCATCCTGCCTGATCGTTCTCTTAAAACAATACATTGATTTAAACATTGTAAAACAGTTTTTTTTGTCAGAAGAGGTTTATGCGTGGGAGGGGTAATCGCTCATCAATATTAATGAGATTCAGACCAGGGGTGTGACATAGACACTCCCCCAATGACTAATGGGCCATCAAGAGAGGCAGCCTGAACAAAGAGGAGATTCAAAGGTTTTGTTTTTCACTGTTTTATTGTAATTCCTCTATGAGGAGGAACTAAATGTTTTAAATTTGCAATGTTTTAAACTCAGCTGTGGTCCAGGTTCCCGTGCAGGCAGGAATCTCAGAGTCTGTGGAACCATATCAATGTCAGTCTCTGTTTTCCATGACAGAGTAGACTGCTTGTTGCTTGTCTGAATGTTTGTCTTGGCCCTCTTTGCAACAGGTGTCTGATGATCACCATCACCTTTATAGCTGTAAAACAAACAAACAACTGTGAGCATGTTTATTACACAAAATATAACAACTGCATTTCAATCATTATAAGTAACATTGGCCAGATGCAAAGCCATACAGACACATAATGTTTGTATGGACTATGTAAAACCAGAATATGTAAACAGAATTATACTAATATCTGAAAGAAAGGGAATAAGTGTACTTACTTTTCAGTTGTTCTCAAAACTGAACGACACCTGTTGCGTGCCCTCCCAGTGCGAGTTGCAGGTGAGGGTGAGAGTGATGCTACCACATTCCTATAAAAATAATAATATTAATATTAATAAAGGTTGAACAAAGTACTATGCCAGCACATGCATAACTGATGGACAGTCAGCATTTTGGTAAAACAACAAAAATAAGCTCTTTTATACTAACATTACCAATCACTAATTGTAATATTGTGCATACATAACACCACAATTTTTGCAATTGTGTCTGGTAATTGTGTTTTGCAATTGTGTCTGGCAATCCACACAGGCAGGCACATGTACATTTGTAGCATTTCTAAGTATATAAACAAAATTGGTCTAACATCTGTAAAATAGTGGGTAAATATGTACTTACTCCTTCTGATTTCTGTCTGTGTTGCTGCGTGCCCTCTTAGTGCGAGTTGCAGTGAGAGGTGAGAGTGAGCAACCTACATCATTCCTTTCAAAAAAAGTTGAAAACTATTATTATCATATAGAGTACTATTCCAGCACATGCACAACTGATGGGCATTAGCATGCTGATAAGATAGCACAAAGAAAAAATATGTAACATTATCAACCAACCTCCAAAAATAAATAAACTCATACAGGCTCATATTGTAATAAGTATATAAACAAAATTGCACAAACATTGGTAAATATGTACTTACTCTTTCTGACGTTCAACTGTGTTGCTGCGCGCCCTCCGAGTTGCAGATGAAGGAGATGCAGCATTCCTGTTTTTAAAAAAGTTGAAAACTATTATAACATAAATATTTCAAAGTATATTACCATTAGTCTATATGAATAACTGATGCAAATAATTGTAGACACGTGCTGTAGGCATATATTGTGTGTCAATAGGCCATTACGGAGATAGCACAACGCAAACATTAACACATTTGCAATTCATCAGCTGGGCATATTTACACATTTCAGCACATACACACATTTGCAATAGATATTTGCAAGCACTCTTCATTTAAATATAAATTACTCTGAATGGAAAGTATGGAAATGGTCCAACCAGTAAAATCTGTAGCCTACGTTTATTTAAAATAGCTTGTCAACTAATTTCTCTGTACTGTAGGCTAATTGGCCTACGTGTTGTAGCCTAGTCATTAAAATTAAATAAAACAATTTAGTTCATATTTAGGTTTAAATAAAATCATTATTTTTTTTTTATTTCATTTATGTTGATTATATGAAAAGTGAAAAGCATGAGTCAGATCATGCGCAATCGCGAGACAAATGGAGTGGGCAGAGAAGATTTTGACCATTTCATTAAGTTTATTTTTTGTATAAAGCCTTTCTTTAAAGTGAATTTCGTTTTGTATTAATTGTATCTTAATTTTAATAGTTGTTTCATCAACCAAATGCCTGTATTTAAAACATAAGAATTAAAAATAGCAGGAACTGGAGGCCTCATAAATGAACCCAAACTCATAAGCTTTGCCTAAAATACCAGAGAAATATATAGAAAGCTCGAAATGTGTTATTTTAAACAAAACTATTAAAAACAAAAGAAAACAGACTGCATGAAGCCTCTCTCCTACTTTATAAAGCATAGCCTAGACAATTTAAATATAATTACTCTGAATGACAAGTATGGAAATGGTCCAACCAGTAAAATATGTAGCCTACGTTTATACAAAATAGCTTGTCAACTAATGCAAGTAAATTTAAAAAGACTTACTCATCCGAAATATCCACGGCTGGATCAAGTCGCTCTTCAAAAATACAAACGTTCATTGTCAGAGTCCTGTTCTTCTTCTGAGGAAAAAGTGAACTCTTCATTGCTATCCAGGACGAGCTGAAGGGCTGTGTGTCATCTTCCAACGGCGCAGGAAAGTGAGTGAATTAAACTTGCTGGTTTTAAAGCATTTCAGGGGGCTTTTTACCTTATTTTGCATAGATCACCTCAGCACATTATCTTATGAATAGCGCGCTCTGCGAGAGGGCGTGAACTAATTACAGATAATTAGATGAGACGGGAGAAACTGTACTTCTCTTTAGTTTCATACAGATTACATTGCAGGAGAATATTTGTTTTGAATGTGAACTGTTTTATTTTAAAGTAGAAATTTAAAGCTTTCTTTAGACGCATGTTTCATGGTTGTGTGATAAGTATTCGCTGAGTTTTCCAGACTTGTTTCAGAAAGATTTTTGCGGAGACAGAGTGAGCTGAAAGCGCACCCTGTTTATTTTATTTATTTAAAAATAAAAACAAGGTTTTGATGTTAATGTGAGTGTACACAAAAAAAGAAGACCCTCTATAGTTTATAATCATGTATTTATTTTATTTATATGACCATAAATGACGGATTTTTTGGATAAATGATAAATTATGGATTATCATATGTTACTTCAAATGTTATCATTCGTTATGACGTTATGAAATGAGATTGTAGTAAAAAAATCTAGTCTAATGTTTGGTGCGTTTTACTTTCAAATGCACAGCACGAGTGACCAGAACTTACAATGCTTCATTAAATAAGCATCTACGTTTGAATAGATATCCACGAACACAGTATTTAACAGTAAACACGGGTCTAAACATTATAATATTCATCATGTTAGTGTAAACACTCATACTACCTTACTTTTATATCATGCTTTATTTTATATTATCAAGCTTTAAACATCCTCGTGTCCTACATGTATAATTATTTAGTACTGAAAGGTTGCCTACCTGTCTATAGTAGATATTTCAACATGTTTCTGTTGATTTCATACATTTTAGTCTGACATCAGTTCAACTAGTACAATGTGAAGTGTACTATTAACTATTATAAGTGATAAAGTGTGTCTTACCTTAAAAATCTTAACTTCAAATCGCATTCTTCTTCTTCTGAGGTAAATCTAGTGTAAACTTGCAGCGTGTCTTCCAAACCTGATGAAAAGCAAAGGAATGATGAAGTTTGATTCTTTGTTTTGAGGTAATGAGGGCGTTTACAGGTTTGCGCTTCTTCACGTGGTCTATTTGCATGTGACACTTCAAGCTTTCCCAAAACATATCTCTCACTTATGAGTGGCAATTATTTGCTGAGTTACAGTTCATTTTCTGACGCGTTTCAGAATGAACTTCATACTGAAAGAGATGGCAGAACATGCATCATGTTTATTTTCTTTATTTTACGAAAAAGCAGAACATTTTGTTTTTATTATGAGTGTACACAAATAAAAGTAGACATTTAATAGTTTTGAATGATGTATATAACTTGCCTGTATGACAAAAATAGAGGAAGTTAACTGAGTGTCTTTTGCACTGCTAAGAAAAAAAGCGAGGTGATCGCGAAGTGTCTTCCAAAGCATAGTATGTTGAAGAGAGTATGCCAAAGTCCCCAGATGGTCTTCTATTTCTGGTGGATTTTCGAAGTTTGGATCCGTGCACACTCTAAAGGCTAATATTACCCACAACCCACTGCGCTTTGGAGGAGGAACTACAAACACGAGTAAAAAGTGTTTAAAAAACTACAAAACATGATAAAGGTTTGAGTGACTAATCAAAGTTTAACCTGATAGAAAAATATTCATTTAATGTTATACATGTTATATTTCAATAACAATAACAACGTGGACTTTTATAAAGATCCGTTTGGCAATTAACTTTTAAATGCATTATTATGTATTAATATGAGAATAATCTCTGCATGTAAGACCTGTGACTGCAGATCAACGTGCTTCTGCATTTCTCTCCGATAAAGTAGGAAATTAAATGAAATGTGGAGGATTTTTTCTTTGACAAGATGATTGACAGGCGTGTAACTAAGCGACAGAGCGCTAACGTTAAAGACGCAATTGTATGATGTGATAGTATGTCCCAAAGCTTGTCTACTCTTCTGCTACACACTCAAAAGTAAGCACTTTTTCTTCACAAAGAGTATATATTTTTAGGGCGTAGTATAAGTAGGCGAATTGAGACGCAGCACATGTCTGGTAACTGCAGTCTAATGTAAATGAAAAAGGCACTTTTCTTGCTTACATAGGGACTAGAAAAAGTTTATTTTAAAAAGCAAAGTACTTGAAATCAAAACGTGTAAATAAAGCTCTGTAAACTTGCATTTTTGCAACACTAAAAGTGTGTCCCATTGGGTAATCAAAAGTTCTACACGCACTTGCTGCCTGCTGTGAGTGTGTTTGCTTCGGTGCTGTAAGCTCCGTCTTAGCCTCGTATTTCCTTGTTTTGAACCATCATTTACTACAATTTCTAGTTCAAGTTCAAGTTCAAGTTCGTTTTATTTGTATAGCACATATACAACAGCCAATAGGCTGACCAAAGTGCTTTCCAGATGATACCACATACACATAAAACCAGACCAAGCAAAATTTTATATAACCCAATTAAAAAAAAACAGAATAAAAGCAGAATAAAATAAAATAATCGCAGTAGTCAATATCATAGTAGTCAATACACTAAGGAAAACAAATACGTTTTTAGCAGGGACTTAAAAACAGACAGTGAAGGGGCCATGCTGATCTCTAGAGGCAGGGCATTCCAAAGTCGGGGCCCTGCCACTGCAAATGCGCGTTCGCCTCTACGCTTAAGCCTAACGTGCGGGACCACCAACAAAGCCTGGTCAAGGGATCGTAGGCTTCTGGACGGAGTGTAGAGATGAAGAAGTTCAGAGAGGTAGACAGGGGCTAGGTTGTGCAAGGATTTAAATACAAAGAGTAAAATTTTAAAGTCTATTCTCTGACAAACCGGCAGCCAGTGTAAGGATTTCAGAACCGGGGTGATGTGTTCATGTTCACTTTAAAAGAAGTCTGGCAGCAGCATTCTGAACGAGTTGAAGACGTGCAATTTGACCCTTAGATATTCCGCAGTATAAAGAGTTGCAAATATCTAGACGAGATGTAACAAAAGCGTGAACAGCCATTTCTAGAGTTTTTGGAGTGAGAAAATGTTTAATTTTAGACAGTAGGCGAAGCTGATAGAAACTGGATCCGATAACAGAGGAGATGTGTTTGTCAAATTTTAAATGCTGGTCAACAAGAACTCCTAGGTTCCGAACCTTTGAGGATCTAAAAACTGATAGACTTTCTAACTCAGGGCTTATACGCTGCGAGTTCTCATTTGGACCGAAAACAATTACCTCGGTCTTGTCTTCATTTAGGAAGAGGAAATTTTGGGCAAGCCATAATTTAACCTCCTCTAGACATTGCAAAAGAGAGGTAATCGCAGTGGGATTGTTTCTTCTGATGGGTAAGTAGATCTGCGTATCATCTGCGTAGAAATGAAAATACACGCCATGTCTACGCAAGATAGAGCCCAGAGGAAGCATGTAAAGAGAAAATAAAGAGGGAGCTAAAATAGAGCCTTGTGGAAGGCCACAGGTCAAAGGTGCAGAGGAAGAGGTAAAATTACCCAGCTTCACTAAAAACTTTCTGTCAGACAGGTATGACTGAAACCATTTCAGGACATTAGCTTTTACATTTACATTTACATTTACATTTACATTTAGTCATTTAGCAGACGCCTTTATCCAAAGCGACTTACAAATTAGGACAAAAATTCAGTGAGTCATCATAAAGAGGCAAAAACAACAACAACGCAAGAAGTGCTCAAAATACGAAGTTCAGGTATTATTCAGAGTAGCATAAGCCTGATAAGTGATGTTTCAAAGGGAAAGTTTTTTTTTTTTTTTTTTTTTTATATTTTTTTTTTATAAGGTTAAGTGCTCACGGAAGAGATGGGTTTTCAGCTGTCTTTTGAATGTTGTCAGGGATTCTGCATTCCGGATGAGGGTGGGGAGAGCGTTCCACCAGCATGGAACTGTGAATGAGAATGTTCTGGAAAGTGATTTTGTGGCTTTCTGTGATGGAACCACGAGACGTCGCTCGTTGACCGATCGTAGGTGTCTGGTAGGGATGTAGACTCGTAGGAGTGAGTGAAAGTAGGAGGGAGCTGAGCCTGTGATCGTTCTGTAAGCAAGCGTCAGTGCCTTGAACTTGATGCGAGCAGCGAGAGGTAGCCAGTGCAGAGAGATGAACAGAGGAGTGACGTGGGCCCTCTTGGGCTCGTTGAAGACAAGACGAGCTGCAGCATTCTGGATCATCTGTAGGGGTTTGGTTGCACATGCTGGAAGTCCAGCCAGAAGAGCATTGCAGTAGTCGAGCCTAGAGATGACCAGGGCCTGGACGATAAGTTGCGTTGCATGCTCAGTTAGGAAAGGCCTGATCTTCCTGATGTTGTGCAGTGCAAACCTGCATGATCGAGCTGTCTTTGAAATGTGATCAGTGAAGGTCAGCTGGTCATCAAACGTTACTCCAAGATTTCTGACCGATCTTGATGGGGTGATTAATGATGACTCTAGCTGGATGGTGAAGTCGTGCTGTAGAGACGGATTGGCAGGGAGGACGAGAAGCTCAGTCTTTGCCAGGTTGAGCTGCAGGTGATGTTCCTTCATCCATGTGGAGATGTCCGCCAGACAGCTTGAGACCCGTGCAGCTACTGTGGGATCATCTGGTTGAAATGAGAGGATGAGCTGCGTGTCATCAGCATAGCAGTGGTAGGAAAACCTACCCAAGACTCCAGTCTAGATAATAGAGAGGAGTGGTCTACGGTATCAAAAGCGGCAGACAGATCTAAAAGAATAAGAACCACAGAGTCTCCGGAATCAGTGGAGAGGTAAATATCATTTAACACTCTCAACAGGGCAGACTCAGTGCTGTGGGCAGACTTAAACCCCGATTGAAAAACCTCATAAATACAGTTACTTGACAGAAAACATTGAAGTTGATTCAGCACAATTTTCTCTAAAGCTTTTGAAATGAAAGGTAAGACAGAAATTGGCCGAAAATTTTTTAGGACAGAGGAATCCAGTGAAGGCTTCTTGAGCAGAGGAGTGACCGTAGCCACTTTAAGACTGGCAGGAACAGATCCGGTTTGAAGACACTTATTGATAAAAGACACCAAACCTGGCCCAATCGAATTGATAATTAATTTTAAAAATCGCGGGTGAATAATATCGGTAGAACAGAATGAAGGTTTAAGCTTGCCAATCACCTCCTTGCCAATCACCTCCTATAAAATTAGTTGTTTATACTAAAACTAAATACAGCTTACCCAACATCTCAGATTAACCTGACATAGCTTCCGTTACTACTAGCACAACACGCTAGTAATTCGCTAGCCTGTTAACGCGCCACCCGTGCGCTCAGCTATTTTTATTTATTTATTTTCTCTCGCACCTTTGAGTTTATAAAAGCTCAGGTGAGTAAGAATCACTCAACAAACACGGTGAGTAATGTTTTGTCCTGTTATTATCATGCGTCGCGTCTGAATGCGTTGTTGTTTTTGGAGCTCTATCGATTTGATTTATAATTCTTGATTTTTCTCTTTAAACTCGCTTACAACGAACATTTTCTACTTTTCCTCACTTAGAAGCACTACTGCTCAAACCTCATAGTTACAACGCGGACTGTTGAGCAGACGCGTCTCAAGCCTATTAGTGATCCAACGCTGGATACTCTTAAAGGTACGTCCGTGGATCACGGCTGAACGCGTCTTCTCCACACTCACTTACAAACAAACATTTTTTGTTCGCCTATCGTGCGTCTACTCTACACCCCTACCACTAAAAAATAAAATAAAATAAAAATAAAACTAGATGTACCGCATCGCGGTACAAAATATGACCGCCGCTCAGGCCTGCACTGGCTTTCCACAAAAATAAATGACGTGGAGTAATTTGGCTGTATTGCGTGTTTATGTATATACCTAAAAAAAGTAATAGTATGTGCATGTCTGTCTGTGTGTGTGTGTGTGTGTGTGTGTGTGTGTGTGTGTGTGTGTGTGTGTATGTGTGTGTGTTTGTGTATGTGTGTGTCTGTGTCTGTGTGTGTGTGTGTGTGTGTGTGTGTGTGTGTGTGTGTGTGTCTGTGCATGTGGATTTGTATGTGTGTGTATGGGTGTGTGTCTGTGCGTGTGGATGTCAGTGTGTGTGCATGCTTGTGTTTGTTTGTATTCCTGCATGTGTGTGTGTGACAGTATCATCCTAAACCAGCAACCCTTCGCTCAACAGCACCATCTACAGGCCGATGAGTGTACAGTCACTAAATGTGCACATAAATGAATTTATTTTATACCCCCCCATGGATGAAATTCTACAAAACTTAGCAGAGGATACCCCCAGAGGTTGTCAAGTTAATCATACACATGAAATATGGTGCAGTTCTGAACATCTCCACTGAAGATAGGGGCGATTAAAGGTCCCCCCGGGGACCAAAAATTTTTTTTCCGTAGAAGTCTAGTGGGGCTACATGCCCACCAAATTTCATGTTCCCCGGTGTTTCGGTGTCCCTGGTATCGTTGACGAAAAATTTACGGGGGCCCCAGCGCAGGGGGGGGGAAGTGGCCCCCGGGGACCAAACGAAATTTTTCCGTAAAAGTCTAGTAGACCAACATACCATAAAAATTTCTTCATCCTCGGTGCCACGGTTCAGGTAGTTATTTAGGAAAAACTGCATTTTTTTGGGTTTGGGGGGGCCCAGCGCGGGGGGGGAGTGGCCCCCGGGGACCAAACGAAATTTTTCCGTAGAAGTGTAGTGGGGCTACATGCCCACCAAATTTCATGTTCCCCGGTGCTTCGGTGTCCCTGGTATCGTTGACGAAAAATTTACGGGGGCCCCAGCGCGGGGGGGGAAGTGGCCTCCGGGGACCAAACGAAATTTTTACGTAAAAGTCTAGTAGACCAACATACCATAAAAATGTATTCATCCTCGGTGCCACGGTTCAGGTAGTTATTTAGGAAAAACTGCATTTTTTTGGGTTTGGGGGGGCCCAGCGCGGGGGGGGAGTGGCCCCCGGGGACCAAACGAAATTTTTCCTTAGAAGTCTAGTGGGGCTACATGCCCACCAAATTTCATGTTCCCCGGTGTTTCGGTGTCCCTGGTATCGTTGACGAAAAATTTACGGGGGCCCCAGCGCGGGGGGGAAGTGGCCCCCGCGGACCAAACGAAATTTTTCCGTAAAAGTCTAGTAGACCAACATACCATAAAAATTTCTTCATCCTCGGTGCCACGGTTCAGGTAGTTATTTAGGAAAAACTGCATTTTGGGGGGTTTGGGGGGGCCCAGCGCGGGGGGGGAGTGGCCCCCGGGGACCAGACGAAATTTTTCCTTAGAAGTCTAGTGGGGCTACATGCCCACCAAATTTCATGTTCCCCGGTGCTTCGGTGTCCCTGGTATCGTTGACGAAAAATTCAGTAAGGTGACAAAAAAAAAAAAAAAAAAAAACTTTGACAATCCCTATATGAGCTACGGCGGTCATAATAAATGGATTATATCCAAGACTTCAATCATAAACTAGATGTACCGCATCGCGGTACAAAATATGACCGCCGCTCAGGCCTGCACTGGCTTTCCACAAAAATAAATGACGTGGAGTAATTTGGCTGTATTGCGTGTTTATGTATATACCTAAAAAAAGTAATAGTATGTGCATGTCTGTGTGTGTGTGTGTGTGTGTGTGTGTGTGTGTGTGTGTGTATGTGTGTGTGTTTGTGTATGTGTGTGTCTGTGTGTGTGTGTGTGTGCGTGTATGTATGTGTGCGTACATGTGTGCGCGTGTGTGTTTGTGTGTGTGTGTCTGTGCATGTGGATTTGTATGTGTGTGTATGGGTGTGTGTCTGTGCGTGTGAATGTCAGTGTGTGTGCATGCTTGCGTTTGTTTGTATTCCTGCATGTGTGTGTGTGACAGTATCATCCTAAACCAGCAACCCTTCGCTCAACAGCACCATCTACAGGCCGATGAGTGTACAGTCACTAAATGTGCACATAAATGATTTTATTTTATACCCCCCCATGGATGAAATTCTACAAAACTTAGCAGAGGATACCCCCAGAGGATGTCAAGTTAATCATACACATGAAATATGGTGCAGTTCTGAACATCTCCACTGAAGATAGGGGCGATTAAAGCCCAGCGCGGGGGGGGACCAAACGAAATTTTTCCGTAGAAGTCTAGTGGGGCTACATGCCCACCAAATTTCATGTTCCCCCGTGCTTCGGTGTCCCTGGTATCGTTGACGAAAAATTCAGTAAGGTGACAAAAAAAAAAAAAAAAAAAAACTTTGACAATCCCTATATGACCGCTTTCGCTAGCTACGCTAGCGGCGGTCATAATTAGTATTAAAATTGATAGCATCACTGGTAGCTTCGTTGCTAACTCACTGTCCATCTGTTAAAATGGCGAATATATCAGATGTAAGTAGTCTACCTTTTGGTGCAGGTGAGGACACATTTGAGCTGCACGCACTGCAGTCTGAGCTGGAAGCTGTTGAGAAACAGATCCATGACCTTTTATTGAGACAGGCCGAGCTGAGAGACCGGTGTTTGGCTCTTGAAACATCACGCGCCGATGCACACAAATCAGTGTTTAACGTTACTAACCCGCTGACTCCGACCGCGTCTACTCCGTGCGTTCCTCAGCATCGGTCGCAATCAGCCATGGTCTCGTTCACTCCGGCTCCAACACGCCACCTCGAAGCCTGGGTGGTTCCGCAGCGAGTCAGGTTTAGATCAAGACTTTCTCCGACCCTCCCGGTTTTCGAGTTATCCACACAAAACCGCTTCTCCCCTCTACGCGAAACAGAACGCGATGCTGTGATCATCGGCGATTCCATCGTTCGGCACGTACACGCTACGTTAGGTAAAAGTAAGGTGCACAGTCACTGCTTTCCTGGTGCTCGTGTTTCTGAAATCGCTGCTCGCGTTCCCGAGATCCTGAACGGTGACGAGCGCGTCGGAACTGTGGTCCTGCACGCGGGAGTGAACGACATCAGGCTGCGCCAGACGGAGATTCTGAAGAAAGACTTCAGGAATCTAATCGATACGGTACGCAGCACATCACCTGAAACAATGATCATTGTGTCAGGACCGCTTCCCACGTACCGATTAGGGCATGAAAAGTTCAGCAGATTATTTGCGCTAAATGAATGGTTAATGTCATGGTGCAATGAGCAGAAACTGCTCTTTGTAAATAATTGGAATCTGTTTTGGGAGCGTCCTAGGCTTTTCCGTGCTGATGGCTTACACCCAAGCAGATTCGGAGCGGATCTTCTGTCAGATAACATCTCCAAAATGTTAAATACCCTTTGACTAGTAACCAAAAGTCCAAATCAAAGTCTCTGCTGCACCAATTTAACTGATATAAATACTAGTGTAGAACATTGCATAGAAACCGTGTCTATTCCTCGTTTAGTGAGATCAAATAATAAATCTACTGCAGGATCTAGGAAAAATCTAATTGTTATTAAAACAGAAAATTTTGCTATTAGTAAACAAAAAATATTTCTAAAGCTAGGTCTTCTAAACATTAGATCACTCAAACCTAAGGCAGTTATTGTAAATGAAATAGTCACAGATAATAGCTTCGATGTACTTTGCCTTACTGAAACCTGGCTTACACCAAATGATTATTTCGGTATTAATGAGTCTACTCCTCCTGGATACTGTTATAAGCATGAGCCCCGTCTGATTGGTCGTGGCGGAGGTGTTGCAACCATTTATAGAGATATTCTAAATGTTACTTAGAAAACGGGTTATAAGTTTATTTCATTTGAAGTACTTGTACTAAATGTTACGCTCTTAGATGTTAGAAAAACATCCCTATTATCTCTAGCCTTGGCTACCGTATATAGACCGCCAGGGCCTTACGCTGATTTCCTAAAAGAGTTTGCAGATTTTCTCTCAGACCTATTAGTCAATGTCGATAAAGCACTAATTGTTGGAGATTTTAACATACACGTAGATAATCCAAATGATGCATTAGGAGCTGCGTTTACAGATTTATTAAATTCATTTGGGGTCAAGCAAAACGTCACCGGACCAACACATCGTCTTAATCATACACTCGATTTAATTATATCACATGGAACCGATCCAACCGATATAGATATCATTCCACAAAGTGATGATGTCACTGACCACTACATGGTAACTTGCAAATTACGTACTGCTGTAATATGTCATGCGGCGCCGCGTTATCAACCAGGCAGAACAATCCTCCCATCCACCATAGATAATTTCTCAAATTGCTTATCTAATCTGTCTCAGCTGCTGCCTGAACCCAAACAAACAGATGAACTAGAAGAACTAACTAGCACTATGAGCACCATTCTCTCTAGAACATTGGATGTGGTTGCACCTATTAAATTAAAAAAGGTCAGAGAGAAAAATAAAGCACCATGGTATAACAATACTACGCATGTTTTAAAGAGAGAAACGCGTATTTTAGAGCGTAAATGGAAACAAACTAATTTAGAGGTCTTTAGAATCGCGTGGAAAGACAGTATGTCACGTTATAAAAAGGCCCTAAAAGCGGCCAGGGCTGAGCACCCCCGCAAACTAATAGAAAACAACCAAAACAATCCAAGGTTTTTATTTAACACCGTGGCTAGACTAACAAATAAACAGACGTCACCCGAACAAAATATCCCGTTACAGTTCAGTAGTAATGATTTCATGAACTTCTTCACTGAGAAAATAGAAAGCATCAGAACCACAATTGTAAACGTTCAATCTTCAATCGCGCCTTATAATTCAGCTTCAATTATCACCCCGCAAGAACAATTACAGTGCTTTACAACTATAGAACAAAAAGAGTTAAATAAACTTATCACTTCATCTAAAACAACAACATGTTTATTAGATCCTATACCAACTAAACTACTGAAAGAAGTGTTACCTGTAGTGGAAGAGCCTCTCCTCAATATTATTAACTCGTCTTTATCTTTAGGTCATGTTCCAAGAACATTTAAACTGGCAGTTATAAAACCTCTCATTAAGAAACCACAATTAGATCATAATAATCTAGCAAATTATAGACCCATTTCAAATCTTCCATTTATGTCTAAAATATTAGAAAAAGTGGTGTCCGCTCAACTGGGCTCTTTCTTGCAACAAAATGATATCTATGAAAAGTTTCAGTCTGGATTCAGACCGCATCATAGCACTGAAACTGCGCTCGTTAAAATCACAAATGATTTACTTTTAGCTTCTGACCAAGGCTGTATCGCAATACTAGTTTTACTTGATCTTAGTGCTGCGTTCGATACTATAGATCATACATTACTCTTAGATCGACTACAAAATTATACTGGTGTTCAAGGACAAGCACTAAGCTGGTTCAAATCATACCTATCTGAACGCTACCATTTTGTCTATCTAAATGGAGAAAAATCGATCATAACTCCAGTAAACTATGGAGTGCCGCAGGGATCTGTATTAGGCCCTCTGTTATTTTTCATATATATGATGCCACTTGGAAATATTATAAGGAAACATGGAATTAGTTTCCATTGTTATGCTGATGACACTCAAATATATATTTCATCACGGCCGGATGAAAACGCTAAATTTTCCAAATTGACAGAGTGTGTTAAAGATATAAAAGATTGGATGACGCGTAATTTTCTTTTATTAAATCCAGACAAGACAGAGGTAATACTTATCGGTTCAAAAAACCGCCCACAAAACCTCGCACAATACCACTTTAACATCATAGGATGTCCTGTTACTTTATCCTCTACAGTAAAATACCTGGGTGTTATACTCGATTGCAACCTGTCTTTTGAAAATCATATTTCATATGTTACAAAAACAGCCTTTTTCCACCTTAGAAACATTGCTAAGCTACGTAATATGCTATCAGTTTCTGATGCAGAAAAGTTAGTTCATGCATTCATGACCTCGAGACTGGATTACTGTAATGCTTTATTAGCTGGTTGTCCTGCATCCTCAATAAACAAGCTACAGTTAGTCCAAAATGCCGCCGCTAGAGTTCTTACGAGATCAAGAAAATATGATCATATAACACCGATTTTTATCACTGCATTGGTTACCTATAAAGTTCCGTATTAATTACAAGGTATTGCTACTGACTTATAAAGCCCTAAACGGCTTAGCTCCAGTCTATTTAACGGATCTTCTATCACCCTATAATCCATCGCGCTCTTTAAGATCACTAAATTCAAGGCTTTTGGTCATACCTAGGATATCCAGAACCACCAAAGGAGGGAGAGCATTTTCACATTTGGCTCCAAAACTCTGGGATAGTCTTCCTGATACTGTTCGTTGCTCAGACTCGCTCTCCCAGTTTAAAACTAGATTAAAGTCGCATCTCTTCAGCCAGGCATTCATATAATATTTTTAATCTTACAGTTCAAACTACAATCCGGCCTCTAGCTCATAAATGCCAGGGGAGAACTGGCCCCCGACTGAGCCTGGGTTCTCCCAAGGTTTTTTTTCTCCATTAGGTCACCTGATGGAGTTTTAGGACACCATTAGGTCACTTGATGGAGTTTTTCGGTTCCTTGCCACTGTTGCCTTTGGCTTGCTCAGTTGGGGATATTTTGGGGATATTTAATTTAATTTTATCAATCAATAAATTCCTCTTGAAACAAACTTTGTTGTATTATTTTAATTTAATACTGTGAAGCTGCTTTGATACAATCTGTATTGTGAAAAGCGCTATACAAATAAACTTGACTTGACTTGACTTGACTTGACTTGCGGTCTTCAAGGCAACCTGAACACTTGGATCAAGACCGGAAATACTGTAGGTCATATCAGTAGACAAGTGGTCAAGTACAAAGATGGCAAGTGTGGGTATTTGGAGGTGGAAAGTAACGAATTACATTTACTTGAGTTATGTAATTGAGTAGTTTCTTTGTATACTTCTACTTTTTTAAGTAGTTTTTAAAATCTGTCATTTTACTTTTACTTACGTTTTGTTTGAAGTGTTCTACTTCGCTATATTTTAAATCATATCTGTTACTGAGTAAATATATATATATATATATAGATATATATATAGATATAGATATAGATATATGTATAAGGGAAAAAAAATCACGCTCAGGAAACTGTTGCATTGATTGAAGGACGGGAGAACAAACACGTAAAAAAAGTGATGCAGACCTGAAACGCAGTCGAATTCTTATGAAGCGAACTATGGCCAGTATGGAAATACTTAGGATGTAGAAATAATGCTTGGTTGTCCTCGAGAATAGATATCCAATTTGCAAAAAATGTGGATGCAAAGTGGCTGCAATAGGAGGAAACACATAAAACACCATCCCTCCGTGCAGATAAAGGTATTCTCTTGGTCGGCGTTACGTCACAAATCATGTCATGCCATGGACAATTATAGATCCCTTGAAGCCTACAAATTTTTCATGTGCGGATGGGTACAGACTGTGTATCACCAGAAAGAAGGTTCCAACATTCTGTTCAAGGCTGACGTGAAGCCTTCCTGGCGGGTCACGGAAGAGCCACATCACCCTTGGATTGCTGTCACATTTGACGCACATGTTGTCGCTGCTCACTGTGACTGCATGGCAGGCTTGGGGGAGATCTGCTCTCATGTTGCAGCAGTTCTGTTTAAGATCGAGGCAGCTGTATGTATGGGATACACCAGTTCAGCATGCACAGATGAACCTTGTCAATGGAATCAGTGCTTTGTTAAGAAGCTGGAGGCAGCTCCTGTTTCCAAGATAAAGTTTTACAAGCAGGAAGCGAAGGATAAAGTCCTAGAAGCTGGGAGGAAGAAGGTGAATAACATTACATGTTCAACAGAAAGGCAGAGAGCCCTGTTTGTGCAGACTCTGGCAGATGACGATGACCAGTTGCTGGCCATTTCAACATACACAGATTATTGTCAAGTTGTGAATAGTAGACATAACTGCCAGTGTTCATTTACCAAACAGTTTAAGGATTCTTCATTCCGAACTATATGCAAAGATGAGTGAAAGTGACCTAAAGGAACTTTGTAAAACTTGGACATTGCCAACAATTTCACCAGAACAACATGACTATGTGGAAGAGGCAACTCATGCTCAGTCATCTTCTTTAGTCTGGCATGAGCAACGTGCTGGTCGCATAACAGCCTCAACAGCTCATTTGGCAATGAAAGCCAGAGATAAGCCAACATCACTCGTCTCAAAAATTTGTAAACCCCAGTTGACCCCTATCAATGCTCCAGCAGTCATATGGGGAAGACGACATGAGGATGTGGCATTCCGCCTGTACAAAGAGGCAATGACTGAGGGTACGTGCAGCAGCATGAAAGTGTCAAAACAACACGTGTTGTGCACCACCAAAAAGTCTGGTCTTCATATTTCAAGGACATTAACATATCTTGCTGCCTCACCAGATGGCATTGTTGACTGCAAGTGTTGTGGACAAGGGGTAATGGAGATAAAATGCCCCTATAAGCACAAGGACAGTCCCATTGTTGAAGCAGTACAAGATCAACACTTTTGTCTTGACCAGGAAATGAACATTAAGAAGGACCACCAGTACTTCACGCAGGTCCAAATGCAAATGTTTGTTTGCAACACAACATATGCTGACTTGATATTGTGGACAACTGTAGACTGTGTTGCCATCCGCATACTTAGAGATGACAACTTCATCACAGAAATGATAGACAAGTTGTCCACTTTCTGGCGAGGTGTCATTCTTCCTGAAATCCTATCGAGAAAACAAGAGCTTGGACTCGACAGGGAAAATGTTGCACCAAATGGATCTAACAACACCAGTGTGACATCACATCAGACCTCACTTGTTAGGTCTCCATTGCATGCTGTCAACCAGGCTCCAGTATATTGCATCTGCCGTTCATCAGACAACTCGGGTGATATGGTTGCATGTGATAGATGTGATGAGTGGTTCCACATTCAATGTCTCAGCCTAAAACGTGTTCCTCGATCTAAGCACTGGTATTGCAAAACATGCAGGAAAACCAAAGGCTCTTCCAGTTGACTCTAATTTAAAACTGAAATGTCCTAATATCAGAATCAGAATAGATTTTATTGCCATTTTCAATTAAAGGTTTCATACAGTTTTCACATGAGCCTCCTCACTTTTTGATTTGTTCAAATGTAATTCAGGTGTTGTTTACACAGAGTATTATTTTATTAGTTAAAGTGTTCATGGCTCTGATACAGAGTTATTTAATGTTATTAAGTGTTCATGAGGCTCCTCACTTTTTGCACTTTTTGATTTGTTCAAATGTAATTCAGGTGTTGTTTACATAGAGTTTTATTTTATTATTTAAAGTGTTCATGGCTCTGATACAGAGTTATTGAATAGAAGTAAAAAGTAAAAGTATTTCTTAAGAGATTATTGTGCAGGATTTTGAATCCTTTGAATCAAACCAGGACTAAAACCAGATCTAAACAAGGTCTAAATGGGTGCACCACTAAATCAGGACTAAACCAGGTCTAAAAGATTAAACCACTAAACTGGGACTAAACCAGAGGTCACTTATAAAATACCCAACTTTAAAAATGTAATTAAAAGTAAAAAATATTCATCATAAAATGTACTTGAGTAAAGTAAAAGTATCCAATGCAATCTAGTTTATTTATAAAGCACAATTTAAAACAACACGGTTGACCAAAGAGCTGTACAATAAAGACAATAAAAAAATATGAAAGTATATGAAAGTACAAGGCAGTGGCAGATAAACACAGTATTTACAGCATAAAATCAACAGTTCATAATGAAATAAAAAGACAGAGAGAACGTGTGTCTTAAGGCAACACTTAAAAACAGGAAGTGAATCGGACAGTCTACTACACAGGGGTAGCTCATTCCACGATTTAGGTCCAACAACAGAAAAAGCTGTACCTATAATTGGTACTTTTTACTTTGTTACTTTATACCACTGGTCACAGGATAAAAATACAAATGTACAGGCACAGAAGTCCAAACCTCCCACCCTCACCCTCACCCTCCACACCTCCCTCCCTCACTCTTGTGTCTCCTTGTACACCACACTCTCACTGAGATTTATTAGTGCACCACACACTTTCACTATCTTATCTATAGAGGCCAATGGTGATTCCACAGCTTCATTGGCAAGGCTTTGTATCATCGAGATGGGGAGAGGTCCCTTTAAAATGGTGTACCTATTTTTTAGTAGCCCTATGACACGTTCTATATGTTCAAGTTCAAGTTCATTTTATTTATATAGCACATTTTATAACAGCCACTGACTGACCAAAGTGCTTTACAGAACTACAAGATTAAATCAATAATACCATCATAAGAGCACAGCACAGATACAGCAGCCTTAAGCAGGAATAGCAAAAGCATTGTCAAACATCAAAAACAAAAATAAGAAATAAAAAAACAGAAATGGTAAAACAATATCAGACACATCAATGATAAAAACAAAAATGGCAGTATCAGACCTGGAAGAGAAAAAAAACTAACAAAAAAAAAAACTCAAAAGAGAAATAGTAATGCGGCTTATAAATCCGGATTGACGAACAATTTGGACATCTGACGCTCTTTCTCTCCGAAGACTGTCCATTTCTCTATACAACATTTCCCTTTCACCAGGAATCAAAGGGGTGGCAAGTCCTGATGTTTCAGGTAGTGTACACACCTGTGGTGTAATGGCGGGTGGCGTGATGGTGGAGACCGAATCATCGCTGATTTTGTCACTACCTAATTCAGTCTGCTGCAGGTCTTGTATTTCCATGCAGGGTATTGACACTTCTTGTTGCAAGTCTTCTGGGACGCTGGTCTCCTCCTCAAATTCCAGTTGCTTCTTCACTTTCATTTTCTTTCGGGATACTGTAGTGGATGGTGCTGAAATAAATAAATAAATAAATAAATAAATAAATAAATAAATAAATAAATAAATAAATAAATAAATAAATAAATGTATATATTTTGTAAATTATCACAGAAATTGTATGGCACTAAGTCATTTACTGTGGTCTCATATATAGTATTGAGTAGGATTGGGACGACTAGTCATAATAGTCGACTATGACTAGGAAGCAGCGACCAGTAGACTAGTTGGGTACTATAATTAACATTTTACCAAGAATTTAGAGGCTAGGCATTATGTACAAAAATCTGCATAACTAGTTACTTTGTAGATGCAATGACTGTATTTTTCATATAGAGTTAATTTTGCTTGCAAGGAAAATATTTGTTAGCAAATATTCTGTTCTTTTCAAAAACATTTAATGTATCTTCAAGCCTTATGGATAATTTGTACCTCCAAGATCTGTATTTTGATATGGATTACCATTTTTGTAGCAGTAACCTCCCAAGTACTACTTTTTCAAATTTGTCATTAGAAATCAACATGTATTTTATATGGGGGACAACATTCTATTTCACGAGGTGCTAGTAGCAATTGTTGTAAACGACCTCATTGTAATATGGAATCCTTTAACTTTTTAACAGCTCAGCATCTGCAGGTAACTTACTGTGTTAATGCAGTGTAGAATAAGTGCAAGAAACACCATTTGCTATGCTTTTCCTCCGGACTAGGCCTATATTTTGAATAAACAAAATTCATTGAAATTTTTTTGCTTTTAATTTCAAGTGTTTTGTCGAAAATAAATTCAGATCATTTTTGGTCATTTAGCTAGGTGCAAACTAGATGCATGTTGATCTTTTGCGTCACACTCCAGTTTGATGTTTTTCTGTCAACGATATCATATAGGGTACTGTGCAAGGAGGCTGGTTTAAACAAAAAAGCTCCTGGGTAGAACTGGGTAGCGAACTTACCTTTTCTTTTCTGTGCTCTGTTGAAGCGATCAAGTTTGGTACTCTTAGTCGATTCCTTCAGCACTTCTTGCGGGAAAATGGAAGGAGTTTAATCTGGGTGTGCGGGGTTGTTGTTCTTCTTTTCTGTTTGAGGAGCAAAGTGACAACATCTAACATTACATTTTGGGGGACTGATGGGCAAACGGTGACCATATTAACAGGCAACTAACGTTACACAAGCATGTGAAGAATCTTGATAACAACATTCCTTCAATGAAATGAGAGGAGCAAACGTAATGGTAATCGGATGCAGGCCGCCATAGCTTTGTGCTGTGTGAACTAACACCTCTTCCAATCGCCTGGATCCATTTCTCTCTCCTTTCTGACTCAGTTGCCTCGCTAGGTATCAAATAAAAGGAGAGGTCACTCCTTTTTACGCTGTTGTCGGTGCAACTAACAACACAACAGTTTTTCGGCATGACTAGTCTTCCGCTTCGTGTTGCTTAATGGCGGGCGCTTGTTTGTTTTACCCTTCGCCGCGTTGCTATGCGCGTGCGCAGTGCATTATGGGAGTAAGTCCCGGATGTCCGACCTCGAGAATGTCCCGTTTATAACTTAAGGCCGAATGATTTCCGTGATGCAGAGTGAAAACCCGGAATCCAGCCATTAAAATGGAATTTACATAACGCAGATGTCACGTAAAACACACAAAATGATGGATTGATGAATAAATCAAATGTAGAGCTATTCAATAAATCCAATGGCGACATGGTCTGTGAATATTAAAGCACAAAAATACTGCTATGTAAATATATAATCTGCTTGTTCTGCGTGCCTCTGTGTGAATGAGCTGCGCTGTTTCATCTACTTCTACATACTCAAGTACGCGTGACGCTCATGGTGTTTTCAACTCTCACAAACAATATGAGTACATGAATGCATAAACATTTTCATTTGATTACCACTATTTATTAAATCTTAAAAAGAAACATAAATTTTCTCTATTATTCTTAAAAATGTTAATAAATTATTAATGTTAAAAATAAGTTTATTTGTAATGAATTTGTATTTCATTCATTTAATTTAATATTTTCATTCATTTAACTGTCATTTTAACTGATGATAATAATAATAATAATAATAATAACCATCATTTTATAAATACCATTTATTTATTTAATAATTGATTAATACCGTAAACCGTGATATTTTATCATACTGTGAAAATCTCATACCATTACAACCCTACACTGGAGTGTCCCCCACCCCACCCCCGCTGTTAAAAAAGTAACTCTGTAACTTTTACTCTGAGTTAATTTTAAATTAGTTACTTTTTACTTTAGCTTGAGTAGATTTTTAGACCGGTAATTTTACTTGTACTTAAGTAAAATTTCATTGAAGTAGTAGTACTTTTACTTGAGTAGAATATTTTATTACTCTTTCCACCTCTGGTATTTGGACAGGCACATAAAAAATGTGCAGAATGGTGCGTCCCTAAGATGCATACACTCTACAGGTCCAGAGGAGAATCAAGGATAATCAATTAAGGTAAAAGGGGTGGAGCCACCTTAACTCAAAGCTGTACAAAATGGCAAAGCCAAGCACTGGTGTTTATGTCAAAAGTTGTTAGGATGGGGTTCCTGAAAGTGGTCTTAGTGGTGGTTGTGATTGTTGCATTTGATCTGCATGATGTCTTGGGAAGTTTGAGGTCCAGTCATAGTCCAAGAAGCATGGGGCCAAAATCAGATCCAGCTTCCAGAAGTCCTGCCCTTTCTCCTCTAGGGCTCTGGAACCCTTTGCAAGTGGCTTCTCAGTTTCAGAGTCCTTTGGGTCCTGACTCCAAAAGCCTTGCGCAGGAGCCTTTTGGCCTTCAGGAGAAGCAGCTGTTGGAGGGTCCAGTGAAGCCTTTGGATTGGAGGTATCCCACCGTTCCTGAGGTGCAGAGTGAGTTGGGTGTGGACTTCCAGTTGAGGGAACCTGTGACTCCCAGCAGCGGAGCGGTTCAATGTGGCGAGAACCGGGTTATCGTAGAGGTCCAGCAGGACTTCTTCAGCAATGGTCAGTTGATCCAGCCAACTGGTCTGTCTTTAGGTGGATGTCCTGTTGTTGGTCAGGATCCTGGGTCAAGAGTGCTCATCTTTGAGTATGAATTACAGGACTGCAACAGCGTGCTGATGGTAAGAACAGATACATCGTAATGGGTTACTTGTTGTGGCAGAGGACCTTTTCAAGGAAAGTCAGTTCCCTTAGTTTTACAATGCCAGGGGCAGCTAAGACCAAGTTCTATCTATTTGAATGGGTAAATCCTGAATTTAAGCTACTTGCCTTTTAAATAACATTTCAAACAACATCTGATGTAAACTCTCCCATAAATGGTATGAAAGGAGCTTCAAAAACAAGAACAATAAATCTTGTGCCTTAATAGTGTTAACACTAGGTAATCCTTAGGGCATGTCTCCAAAACATTGACTAGCTTTGACAACAATGGAGCTTCTGAGGGCAGCTGTGGTGATGTGAAGAATTTACTAATTGGTGATTCGAGTGAATGGTCTTGGTGTATGTGAAGTCTTTAGGATGACCTTCTTGGTAACCATGTTTTTTTTTTTTTTTTTTTTTTTTTGGTAACAGATGAATGAGGATGAGCTTGTCTACACCTTCTCTCTTACCTACACCCCTGAGGCGTTTGCAGGGACTCCGATTACCCGGGCCAATGGTGCAATTGTAGGTGTTCAATGCCATTATCAAAGGTAGGGGATCTCTGTGACTTTCTGCACTTTCTTGTGCAACTGGGAGACCATTTAATGGGTACTTTCATGAACCGCAGGCTCCAAAATGTAAGTAGTGATGCCTTGAGGCCAACATGGGTCCCTTATGCCTCAACAGAGGCTGGTGGAGAAGTCTTGCTGTTCTCCCTGAAGATCATGATGGGTTGGTACAGGTTTTCTTTCAATAAAATAAACCTTTGCAATTGTGGCTTTGCCTAAAGTTTTTCTTTTTTGTGTGTAGATGATTGGTCCTATCAGAGGCCTTCATACTCCTATTTCCTGGGTGGCGTTATTAACATCGAGGCATCTGTGAAGCAGTACAATCATGTGCCTCTGCGTGTGTTTGTGGACCGCTGTGTGGCCACTCAAGTACCTGATGTGAACTCTCTTCCAAGATATTCCTTCATTGAGAATCACGGGTAAGGTCATGGCCCTTGATGCGGTAGGACTGTTTGAGTTGCCTTTTGTAACCACTTTGTCACAGTCATGGGTAAGGTCTAGTTGCTTGATGCTCTACAGTTGACATTCATGAGTTGCTCTTTGTGAATTTTGTCATCAGGTGCTTTGTGGATGCCAAAACTACAGCTTCCAGCTCCCGCTTCATGCCTCGGTCACAGGTTGACAAGATCCAGTTCCAGCTGGAGGCGTTTATGTTCCAGGAGGGCAACAGTCCTTCTGTATGTACTATGAATATCATGAGTTTACTTGTCCTCCCATCTGCTTTGGTTTTGTGACTTGTCTGTCATCCTTTGCAGATCTACATAACATGTATTCTGAAGGCAACTCTTGCTTCTGCACCGAGTGATGCTCAGCGCAAATCCTGTTCCTTTGCTGATGGGTACGTGAGGGGTTTTTTTGGGGGGGGGTTAAGTTGACTTTTCTCATGTTGAAGGTTCCATGTGTTTGTTTTGGTGCAGGTGGCTTGCTGCTGATGGAAACGACCAAGTTTGTGCTTGCTGTGACTCAACATGTGGTCCTGATGGTGAATTTGCTGCTCCCTATGGAGGTTGGTAGCGTTTGCTCTCTTTAAGGTTGCTTTTGATTAAAGTGCTCTAACTTGGCTTTTTCTTCTCTAGGCATTCAGTGGGAAGGCAAGGCCTCACTTGGTCCTGTAATGGTTCAAGAGCAAAAGGAAGGTTCTCAATAAAACTGACAAATCAATCCTTGGTTGTATCTGACTTGTCAATTTGCTGCGTGTCTGGTTTAAATGCTTTTGACAGTGAAAAAGTGCCTCATTCTGCCAATGTGGTGACACTGATAGTCGTCCTGTACTTTTAGTCCCATATAGAATGCAACCCTAGTGTTTCTGAAGTTAACTCTATGGAGAAAGTGAAGCTTTAAATGATGAACCTTTAAGACTGCTAGTTAAAGCTCAAGGTTGTGCTTTTGAAGCCATTAATTTGTGGTTACACTTTTTTTTTTTTGGATTTGTCCAAAGTGGACTTTCTATATGTAACTTTTCAACTACATGTCAACTCATACTCACAGTATTAATAGACTGTTAAGTTGATTTGTAGTTGCCAAGTTATAGTCAGTGGAATGTCTGTTGGGGGACCAACAAAATGGTGTTCGCAGACAGTCTATTAATCTAATGATGGTTAGTTGACATGTAGTTGTACAGTTACTTAGTAGACTGTCTAAAGTGGAGTGTTATCCAGTTTTGTTTAACAAAGTCCTGAAGAAAACCATTACCACTAATGTGGCATTTATGTAGCGCTTTCATTTATACTACTGTGCACCCAAAGTGCTTCAAAATCATTTCAGGGTGTTCCCTGCAGAGCTCTTTTGGAAAGATTTGTTTGCCAGATTAAGAGCACCATCCTTTGGATGAGACATTAAACCGAGGTCCTGACTCTGTGGTCATTAAATCCCATGGCACTTCTTGTAAAGAGTAGAGGTGTAACCCTGGTGTCCTTGCCAAATTTCTTCCATTAGCCCTTGCCAGTCATGGCCTCCTAATAATCCCCATCACTCTCTCCTCCCCACCTATAGCTGATGTGTGGTGAGAGCACTGGCACCATTGTACTGTGGCTGCTGTCGCATCATCCAACTGGATGCTGCACACAGGTGGTGGTTGAGGAGAGATCCCCTGATATGATTGTGAAGTCTTTGGGGGTACAGTAGTACAAATAAAAGCGCTATATAAATGCCTCATAAGTGGTAATGATTTTCACCAGAATTTTTTCTGTTAAACAAATTGGGTAACACTTTATTTCAATAGTCCACTTTAGACATTCTTAACTAAGTAACTTTGCAGCTGCATGTCGACTAACTGTCATTAGATTAGTAGTGACAGTTAGTTGACCACTCAGACAAGGGCGCAGGTTGATGTTCCAAAATCAGACATAGTAACTACTTTCTCAGATTGTGGTCTGATCTGTCTGACCCGAGTGGAAAGGAGAAAATCAACAGAGTCACCAGATATGCTTGGTGTTAAAGATATAGCCTTCATAAATAGTACACTAGTGGTCTCATTTAAGCATCTCTTCTTGACAGACACAGATCTAGCTTCAATGGCAGGTGAGATCAATATATCAAAGAAAATACAGAAATGATCAGACAGTGCTACATCCTTATAACAATCAATGAAATGTTTAGACCATGATTGTGTGTGGGTCCATGTACATGCTGAGTCAGATCAAAAGTTTTTATAACAGTTTTGATTTCTTTTGCCATATTGTTTTCTGCATTATTAGATTAGATTAGATGATTAGATGAAACTTTATTGTCATTACACAAGTACAGGTACAAGGCAACGAAATGCAGTTTAGGTCTAACCAGAAGTGCAATAGCAGCAAGTGCAGGATATACAGTGGTTCCATAGTGCAGGACATGGATATGTACTGAATAAATATAGAGTTAAATACTATTATAAACAGAATTTTACAGATAGATTTGTCCTATGAATATAATATATAGATAATATAATATACAGATATCTATTACTGTGAACAGAATTTACAGCTAGATATGTACTGAATATAATATACAGATGGCTATTACTATAAACAGAATTTTTACAGATAGATATGTACAGTGAACATAATATACAGATGGTTATTACTATAAACAGAGTATACAGGTGAATATGTACTATGAATATATATACAGATGGCTGTTACTATAAACAGAATGTGAGCATAATATATAGATGGCTATTACTATAAACAGAGTTTTACAGATAGATATATATAATAAGTTAGGCTAAGATGAGCAGTATAACAATGGAATTAAAGTAGTGCAAATAAAGTTTGGACAGAAGCTATCCGAGTAAAAGTGCAGTGGAAAGTAATTGCATATTACAGTTAAAGTACGGTATTGCAAATGTATATGTAAACAATGGTACTGTAAATAACAGTCGGCAGTGCAAATTGAGCATATTCCAGTCTAGGTAAGTAGTGCAAGATGCATATGTAAACAGTTGTTACTATAATAACAGTCAGCAGTGCAAATGAACATTACAGTATTGCAAATAACAAAATGGAGGCAGGTGTGAGGAAGGAGAGGAGAGTCAATCAGTATATGAGGGGAGTGGGATCAATGAGGGTTAGAGTTTAATAAAGAGACAGCTCTGGGGAAAAAACTGTTCTTTAGTCTGCTGGTCCTGGTCCGGAGGCACCTGAAACGCCTGCCGGAGGGCAGGAGAGAAAACAGTCTGTGGGCTGGGTGAGAGGAGTCCTTAAGGATGCTGCGAGCTCGATGCAGACAGCGTTTCCTCTGGATGTGCTCGATGGCAGGTAGTGGAGTCCCAGTGATGCGCTGGGCGGTTTTCACCACCCGCTGCAGTGCCTTGCGCTCTGCAACAGAACAGCTCCCATACCACACTGTAGCACAGTTGGTCAGGATGCTTTCTATTGCATAGCGATAGAAGTTCACCAGGATAGTCGAGGAA
Organism: Leuciscus leuciscus; assembly: GCF_965113295.1. NCBI lineage: Eukaryota > Metazoa > Chordata > Actinopteri > Cypriniformes > Leuciscidae > Leuciscus > Leuciscus leuciscus. The sequence continues at coordinate 35,298,190 of NC_138746.1, forward strand.
AGCTGATTCTTCCTCAGTGTCCTCAGGAAGAAAAGGCGCTGGTGAGCCTTCTTGACCAGGCAGGAGGTGTTGGTTGTCCAGGACATATCCGCCGAGATGTGGGTCCCCAGGAACTTGAAACTGGAGACACGCTCAACAGCCATTCCATTGATGTGGATGGTGTCGTGTGTGCCTCTTGACACTTTCCTGAAGTCCACGATGAGCTCCTTCGTTTTGGTGGTGTTGAGGAGCTGGTTATTTTCAGTGCACCATGTCGCCAGGTGCTTGATCTCCTCCCTATAGGCAGTCTCATCGTTGTTGCTGATGAGACCAATCACCGTAGTGTCGTCCGCAAACTTGACGATGGAATTAGATCCGTACACAGGCTTGCAGTCGGAGGTGAAGAGGGAGTAGAGAAACGGGCTTAGCACACAGCCCTGTGGTACACCAGTGTTGAGTGTGATGGATGTGGAGCAGTTGGAGCCTGATCGAACATTCTGGGGTCTGTTGGTCAAAAAGTCCAAAATCCAGTTGCACATGGAGGTGTTAATGCCCAGGTCTCCAAGTTTGGCTATTAACTTAGTTGGGATGACAGTGTTGAATGCTGAGCTGAAGTCAACAAACAGCATGCGTGCATAAGTGTTCTTATTGTCCAGATGTGTGAGCACAGAGTGCAGTGCCATGGAAACTGCATCCTCTGTGCTCCTATTGCTACGGTAGGCAAACTGGTGTGAGTCCAATGTGGGTGGTAGAGAGTAGAGCTTAAATCGGGCCCAAAAAATCAAGCCCGACCCAACCCGAGCACGTTGTGTCCGAGCCCGGCCCGACCCGACACGTTTACTGTAATTATGAGCCCGAGCCCGATTTAAACCCGACCATTTTTAATATGTGGGCCGTTATAACCAGGGGCGGCGCCAGAATTTTTTTAAGCAGGTGCTGCTGTGCTCATTTAGGCTACAGGGGGAGCGGAGCAGTTATATATATTATATAAATATTATTTAATAAATGAGCAAAAATTGGCTACTCAATATTCAATATTCAATTATTTTAATTATCACAATTAAAGTTTTAATTTTATTAAATTGAACAAGCACAACATTCAGCATTCAATCAAATATTCTTAAAGATTTATTATTATTAATAATGTTACTTCAACATATTGTTATTTCAATATAATATGTGTGAGCAACAAGCAAGATGTGCATTTGTAAATTCGGTGACGAGTTTCAAATGGTGTGACCGCGGCGCGCCGGCGACTTCATGTCATGATTATAATGTCTGCTATATTGCTTTTTATGTATTAAATCCAGGCAATTGGTTGATGAAAAATTTATTAAAATTAAGATACAATTTATACTAAACGAAATTCACTTTAAAGAAAAGCTTTCTTCAAGACAAAACTTAACAAACTTGAAACGATGTGCTTATTTAATGGCTACAACACGTAGGCTACTACAGGCTCTCTTTTTGTACAAATTGCAGCACATTCATTTAATTCTGAATTTTGCACATGTAAGTTGAAAGGCATTTGTTTGTGCATAGTAAAACATATCTGTAACATTTATCAAGTTCATGTGCGTGCAATTATCTTAATGAATAGACCTAATGCGACAAGGAAGAAGCATGCAAACTGCGTTGTTTGTTTATTCAGAAATAGTTGAATGGATCGGAAAAGTAACGACCAGCCGCTCAAAGCACTTCATTACGATGGGTGTGAGTGCTCCAGGGCGGTAGTCGTTAAGGCACTTCGGGCTGGAGTGTTTTGGCACTGGTACAATGGAAGTGCATTTAAAGCATGTTGGTACAGCTGCTTGGGCAAGAGACAGGTTGAAAATGTCTGTAAAAACCCCAGCGAGCTGCTCCGCACATGCCCTGAGTACGTGTCCAGGGTTGTCTGGTCCAGCAGCCTTGTGCGCGCTGATCCTGCTCAGTGCATTGCAGACATCTGTGGAAGAGAGTGTGATCGGCGGGTGGTCAGCTGAGGATTTGAGCTTGGTGGCAGTTTCTCTGTTGTCTCTTTCAAAGCGAGCATAAAAGTAATTTAGCTCGTTCAGGAAGTTGACGACAGTGGCTGCGGGGGTGGAGTGAGTGGGTTTGTAGTCACTGATGGCCTGAATGCCCTGCCACATGCGCCGAGGGTCAGCGTTGGAAAAGTGTCCCTCTATCTTAAGCTTGTAGCAGTGCTTGGCCTCTTTGATGCCCCTTTTCAGATTTGCTCTGGATGTGCTATAGGCTTGTGCATCTCCTGATCTGAAGGCAGTATTGCGTGTCTTCAAAAGGAGTCGCACTTCCCCGTTCATCCATGGCTTCTGATTTGGGTATGTGGTGATCTGCTTCTGGGTTGTAACACTGTCAATGGTGGTATTAATATAATCCAGTACAGAGGAGATGTAGCAGTCAATGTCCGTGTGAGAGCCACTGGTGGCTTGAGAAGCAAACATACTCCAGTCTGTGTGTAGAAACCTTTCCTGGAGTGAGAAATCTGCCCCCGCAGGCCACACCTTGATGGTCTTCACTGATGGCTTTACGCGATTGGTGAGAGGTGCATATTTGGGGGTGAGGAACAAAGAAAGGTGATCTGACTGTCCCAGGTGGGGGAGGGGTGTCGCGACGTAAGCTCCAGCCATGTTTGTGTAAACATGGTCTAAGGTTTTGTTTCCTCTGGTGTGACAGGAAACATGCTTGTGAAATTTCGGTAGCACTGACTTTACCCGCAACAATCACCCGCAACAATAAACGCAGCTTCCGGGTGAACTATCTGTTGTTTACTGATGGCTGCGTGAAGATCTTTCATAGCAAACTTGGCATCAGCATCCGGGGGAATATAGGCTGCAGTTATAATAGTGGAAGTGAACTCCCGCGGTAGATAAAACGGTCCACATTTAACCATGAGAAACTCAAGGTTAGCTGAACAATGTCTCCCAACAATAGTAGAGTTTGTGCACCAAGCTTTGTTAATGTAAATGCACAATCCACCACCTCTGGTCTTACCGGAGCCATCTAATGTTCTATCCGCCCGGAATGTATGGCGTCCCGCTAGCTCAATAGCGTTGTCCGGTATTCCGCTGTTTAACCATGTTTCCGTGAAAATTAGGACATTACAGTTCAAAAGTCTCTTGCTGTATGTGATGTTGAGTCGAATCTCTTCCATTTTGTTCAACAGCGACCGTACATTGGCAAGGAAAATGCTGGGTAAAGAGAGCCGGTGTGGTGTTAGCTTTAGCTTAGCTCTTAGTCCTCTGCGCTTCCCCCGCCTTTGTTTACGATCTCGACGCCGCCTGCGAGCACTTCCGCCCGGCCGGGCAGAGTGCATAGCCTCGGGTGTTCTGGCGATCTCAGGAAGGAGTTGAAGGTTGTCCATAAAACTGTCGGAAATTCGCAAACCAATATCCAAAAGCTCACATCGGGTGTACGATGTTAAGGCACGACTGTTCTGCACGAACAGACCCGAAATGAGCAAGACAATTACCGCAAAATTGCAGAATCTGGAGAGACCGCGAGCCTCGCGATGTACTCGCGCCGCCATCTTGGTAGTACAGTACATTATCTATGTGGATGTTAAAATCTCCAGCAATGGCAAAACAGTCAAACTAACCCTACCAGTCTACTAATACTCTACTAACACTCTAATGAGAGTTAGTAGACATGTAGGTGCAACGTTGCATATAGTCAACAGAATGTTAAAAAAGGGACCATCAAAATAAAGTGAAACTGAAAACATTCCACTGTAAGTTAAATTAATGAGATATTACACATAATTTGGTAGTAAAACAAAGTGTTGTACATGTTATTGGTGCAAAGATGTGAATGTGTATTTTGTACAACATTTGCAACTGCATGTCATCACTTAAACTTGTTGCCTTGTCAATACGGCTAATTATGGGGGCACTCTGCACAATATTTAAAAAAATATACATCTCGTTTCAGATGTGTTGTGTTCCTGAAAACTGGTGCACACTACATTAAAATGTAAGATACGTGCCATACTGATGCCATTTAACTCTTGGCAATCTATTTCGTGCTCAAATCCATGGACATGTCTTTTGCGTTTTGCCTCTTTGTAAGCTGTTCTAGCAGTAGTTTCAATCTGTTCAGCCTGTGCATTAACAACACTCTGTATGATTGTTTTCTGACTGCCTCTTTGCGAAATGCTTTCTGCTGCCATATGTGATTTAGTACGACTGTTGCTGTTTTGTTTAACTGGAGCCATGGATGTCACGGCACAACTCACTCACTCAGATGCTAATTTTATTTTAAGTGATCCCACTCTCGGACATATGCGGCAGCCCAGTTTTTGATTTTGCATAATCAACCACAGATATCCAACTTCTTCAACTGTTCTTGAGACCAAATATCATTCATCTGATCTGTGGAATTTTCTTTCGCCAACGATGTTCCTCTTCCATTATTTCTGAATGATGTAACCTGTTTTGGTTGTGTCTCCCGCTATCCTGCAGTTTCATCTTCTCGGGATCTCGTTTGATCAGTCACACCGTCAGCTTTACTCGTGGATTTAAAAAATATGGTTGACTCTCTTTTTGACATTTTGACAATATAATAATTATTTAGGTAGGCCAATATACACTCTCTCTCTCTCTCTCTCACTGCGCACAAAAAAATAACCACCAACCAATGAGATTGATTTTAAACTTAAGAAAGACGACTGGTCAAACGTAGATGTTGATGGCCAATAGTTAAACAAGAAAAAAACAGTAGCTAAATCAGGGGATGTAGCTCAGTGGTAGAGTGCATGTTTCGCATGTACGAGGTCCTGGGTTCAATCCCCAGCATCTCCAAGCAATGTTGGTCTTTTAAGTCAAAGGCATATCTCACATATACATTGTGCATAAAGAAAATAATACTTAAACAACAGAAAAACATTAGCTAAATCAGGGGATGTAGCTCAGTGGTAGAGCGCATGTTTCGCATGTATGAGGTCCTGGGTTCAATCCCCAGCATCTCCAATTAATATTGAACTTTCTATCACTTTCTTTGCTTGTTTCTTAAACCTCGGAACCGCATATGTAAGCATTCCAGTGTTGACCTACACTCACCTAAAGGATTATTAGGAACACCTGTTCAATTTCTCATTAATGCAATTATCTGATCAACCAATCACATGAGAGAGAATAGAGGGCACCTTCCATCAAAAAAACTGACAGTTTTATTGCTTTATGGCCCTCAAAGCCCCGCCCCCTTTGACCGTGGGAATTTCCCACGCTAGCTCCTCCCACTTATGGGCTGTACAGTACACCGTGGGAATTTCCCACGCTAGCTCCTCCCACTTATGGGCTGTACAGTACACCGTGGGAAAATCGGATTTGTGTCACGCCTCCTTAGGGGTTGAACATTTGAAGCGTGGGAAAATTTCCCACGCTCAGTAGTTCTAAACAGTGTAAATTAAAACTTTAAAAAAAATGTACAATAAAGACATAGCCAGAGTGTGAGATCAGTGTTTTTATTAAAGAAGACAGATGTACATTCATCACTTTCAAAACATCAATGAAATAAGTTAAAATTGCATTTTTCTCTAAAAGAGATATTAAAAAATGAGTTAGTGTTATTTAAAGATGTTAAAACATTAAAACAAGTTAAGAGTTTTTTTAATTTACAGAAAAGATTGATTTGTAAGCATTTAACTTTCAGACAGTATTTGTAAAACTTTTACATAAAACACAAACTAGTTTAAAAAGTGTTACGTTTTTACATACCCAGTTGTTAAAGACTCGGAGTTTAAAGATATATAAGTGGTTCGTTGTAGTGGAGCAAAGTGTAGAGCGTCCATTCAGTCCACAGGTCAGACAGAAATAAAGCAGTCTGAGGCCTACAGAGAGACACACACAAACCCCGCCCCTAGCCCCGCCCCACCAGATGTCACCGTGGGAAATTCCCACACCCCCTTCAAGCTCCCAAATAGAAAACACGTCCGGTCAGCTCAGTAGCCAGACTTAAATGACCAAAGAAAACCGATGCAACGGCCAGGAGAGACCACACCCCCTAACACGCCCCTCTCAAAGCTCATAGGTTGTGTAAAATTAAGACACACCTCTCAGATGTCATTGGATGATACAAATGACATCACTCATAGGAATCCCCCTACCACAGCATCACAGTTAAGAGTTTAAAAAGCAGCGGAAACTTCAAGTGAAATACTAATTGTGGTTTTTTACAAATCAGATAAAGTAAAATGGCTATGGCGTCAGACCCCAAAACTCCCGAGAGAAGGATTACTGAGGCTATGGAGGATTTGACTTTAGCTCCACGAAAAAAACGAGAAACGCATGGGCCATGCTTAACGCGATTTCTTCACGAGCCGTCAGATTCTGTGAAATATGCCTTCCGTTTATCTGGAGGACGTGCGTGTACGTATGTTTATGACAAAATCAACATGGAGGTTAGATTAGTTAACGTGGATGACGATGAACGATTCACAACGAATACAATGGAGGACCCGGATTTAGTTTTTTCGGAGAGAGAGTGGGGTTTATTCTATTCAAAAGTATGGCCAGATTTGAAAGACGGCGGGGATATGCCACTTTTCATTGCCGAATGGACAGCAATGACTTTGGGGACAAGGTACCGAATCCTCGCGGATCAAATCAACAAACATCCTGAAGATTATATCTATATCCTGTGCAGTGATTTTGGTAAGAATTTACCAGAATGCTCTTGGCCGGGGTCCGAGGAAGAACATCTAAAATAGCCTACTACGATTTAAAATTCATGTTTCAATGGAAGGTTTACCTGTGTTGGAACAGATTTTTTCTAAAATCACGTAGCTTTTTAAATGGAGCGACGCATTTGGATCTGTTGATGGATACGCATCAATAGGATTACCGGCTGCAACGAATGGATACCCACAGAAAACATCGACTAGCTGAATACATTTTGTGATTATTTAATCATTTCTATGTAAAGTACTTTGAATTGCCAGTGTATAAAATGTGCTATATTAATAAACTTGCCATGTCTTTCTTTGCCTTTGTCACAGGAGAAATTATATTTAATTTACAACTCTGTGTTCTCATGTATACAGGCTAGAATTGACTCACACCACACCACACCATACCACACCATACCACTTTTGGACTGAGCCTTCCAACGTGGGGAAATTCCCACGGTCCACATTTAAAGGTGTACTTTTCACAATCACATAAAAAAATAAATTAAAAAAAAGACATTAAAACAATGTTTATCATTAAAATACAAAGGGTGGTAAACACACATTTGTAAAATGTTAAAAAAGTTTGATTTGCAAACATGTTCTAGAATTAAAACATCACAACATGTATTAAAATTATATCAAGCAAATAGTTCTGTTTTCTAACATAAATTTAAAGAAAAGTTGTAGGCTACACGATTACATAGTGTTAAAGGCATTAAAACGTTGTATAAATGTCAATCAGCGAGTTGTTTTTAATTAAACAAAAGTTTTGTTTTCCATATTCAAAACTTTTTAAAAACACTGTATAAAGTTAAAATGCAATGGTTTAGTATTCGTACATTTTACAACGTTATCTGAAAAAGTTAGAATGTGGTCCTTCACATATAGATTTAAAAACCGTTCAAAACAACATCAACTAAAATACAATATACTACTAAAGTTTACTTTTAAGTTCCGTATGATACATCACTCATCGACGGTAGAAACATGAATGAGTATAGGCTAGATCAGTGTGTGAAGCCGAGTCTCCGCCCACCTAACACTAGATTTATTTATAATTACACTAAATAACATTTATAAAAAATAATAGTTGTTTTAAAAATAATAAAAACTCATGGTTTAGTTCATTTTGGACGTTTAGTGAAGTTAACAAATATTCACTAACTTACAGATTTATTCAATCTTCTATAAGATAATCCACATCTCCCAATGGAGAAATCTGATCATTGTTTAAGAATGCGTTTTGGAGTAAAAAATAATGAATCTGTTCAAAACTATGTGGTTTAAACTTTAAAACCGTGAAACGTAAGCGATAGGCAAACAGTTTTTTTTTTCCCAGACATGTAACATTTTCACATACAACTTTAATAATAAAATAACTTTAACTTTAATAAAATGATACAGACCTTTAAAATACAAAGCTGTATAGGCTAGTATTTAAAACGCTATAGGCCTATCAGAAAAATGTAAAACAGGAATGCTTTCCTTCACGTAGCCTACAGATTTTAAACCCTGTTAAAAACAAAAAAGTCAACGTTAAATAATTTAAAACAAGTTATAGGGTAGAGGCTTTTCACAAATGAGTTTTAAAGATACCAGAAAAAGACAACCCTGTATCACATGAAATACGTTCTGAGTAAACTATTTTGCAAATCGCAAACGTTACATGCCAACATATAAGCAGTGTTATTACGTTGGTCCTTAACCTAATATAGCCAATCTATTGCAGTGCTATTACGTTTGAACATACGTCCTGAACATAATACATCCAAAGCAGGTTTCTTTTCACACGTAGTTAATGCTGTTCATTTAGTTTGAATTATTTACCCCCTTTTTTCTCATTGGGCTAAAAAATATTATCTATGCCAGGGCGAGTCAAATGGCGGCACCCAGATAATTTTTATCTGGCCCTCCAACTGGTTTTTGATGTTTAAAACCCCTCACGATCTGATATCAAAGTCCCCGCAAAGGTTTAGCGCGTTCAGCGGTGAGTTTAACAACGCAGCGGTGAATTTAACAACACACAACTGCAGGTAAAACGACCAAATACCATATAGACGTTAACCTCTCTGTTATTGTAGCTATTGCATTGTCCTGCCATCATAAAATGTATATTTGTATATTTTATTTATATTTGTAAAATTATTATTTATCAGTAGGAAATCGCGCTGTAGAAGTCTCGTTCCGAGCACATCGCGATATTTGGCCTCAGTTCACGTGTCAGATGTTGGTAAGTAAATAAATACGCTGTTCTAATAATGTGTGATATAATGTCTTTTCTGTTTGTGGATATTAATCTGCCATCTCCACGGAGACTTTGCGTTTCATTGGTTTCTAATTCAAAATAGGGGGATTAAACATTGCCTGTCACGTGACGTGCTATAGCCCTAGATATTCATATCAGATTAAAAATAGTACAATTCTTTCCAAAGTTGTATTTGTAGTAGAAGCACAGTAAAAACAACACTTACCATGCTTTTACCACAGTAACATTGGTTTTACTGTGATAAGTGTAGTAAAAAGACAGTAATCACAAAACTTACCATGCTTTAAACCTCAGTAACCTTAGTTTTAATGTGATTGGTGTAGCAAAGGACAGTAGCCTACTCAAAAAACTGACCATGCTTTTACCTCAGTATTGATCGTTTTAAAGTGATATTTGTTGTAAATGCATATTAACCACAACACTTGCTATGCTTTTAATGCTTTATAATGTAACATCCAATATTTATAAGGTGCTTTCCTTCACGCACAGATTTTAAACCCTGTTAAAAACAAAAAAGTCAATGTTAAATAATTTAAAAACAAGTTATAGGGTAGAATGCTTTTCACAAATGAGTTTTAAAGATACCAGAAAAGAAATGGTAAATTATGTTTTTAAACAATGTTTCAAACGTGAGCATTTAACATATCGAACAACATCAGTTTAAAAATACGTAAAACGAATAGTTTTTAAGCAAACCTTTTTAACAATACAATTTGCTACTAAGTTTTGTTTAGTTTTTAGCTAAAATATATCTTTCACTGCCCATAAAGTATCCTTGCGCACGGAAAGCATAACATGAATGTGAAATCCGGTCTGTGAACCCAAGTCTCCGCCCACCTAAAAACTTCGCCAAAGCAAATACACATGTGCAGAGGTATAGCTACACATTTAAATCTTGGTAAAAAGGTTTAATCAAAACAACATTTTAAATTTTTGTACATTTAATTTAATGTAGTTATCAATCCGGTATTAGATCTTTCTAGCCTAATATTGTTTGACATCTTGTTTTTGTACAGTTTTTGCAAAAAGTCACAGAGCGTGGTCAAACATGTTCATATAGGAATGTATGAAAAACATGAACAAATATTGCATAAAGAGAATTAAATGACGGTCCTAGTATGAGAGTGTTTAAGACTAAACAAATCATATTTATTTTAGAACATCTTTCTGCTAGCCTACGAAACATTGACGTGAAAGATGAGTATTACACTTCAAACTCGTCTAACTATTACACTTATTTTGTTATTATTACACGGTTATTTTGTGTGTGTCACTAAACAACATGGTTAAGCTAATGAATTACAGTTGATACGTGGTATTTTTACGTGAAAGGAGGGAAAGGAATATTTAACATATAAAAATAAAAATATTTTAACCTATCGTCAATTTCAATTGTTTGATAAATCATCTAACAATCAACAGTTATATGTGAAACAATTAGAGTTGGTGTAAATTTGCACATCCAAAAACTGTTGTTACTTGGATGATGAATATCTTAACTCTATGATAGGAAAGTACGGACAGCGCCTTTGACCAAGCCTCTACATATGGGGCACTTGCGCAGAGAAGGCGCACATTCTTTGCACACAACTAGGTGACCACAGGGGATGAAGACAATGTTCACTTCCTTATCCATGCAAACTTTGCATGTACGCTCCTCTTGAAGTCTTCTTAACTGTTCCTCCATAGGCAAGTCTGAAAGATCTTGACTCGGTGATGCAGCTTCATTTGTCTGGGGCATCAGTTCTCTCAGCAGACAGACATCATTCTTCTTGATCCAGTTGCGGAAGACTTCTGCTGCTCCATTTCCTTTCGACAGGACTAACTCAATGAGATGCCCTGTCTGCTGCTTGACTGTAGTGCAGTTACGAATAATGTCATACTCTTTCCGTGAGATGACGTTCTCCTCTAGAAGATGGTCCATTAAGCTCTGCACACTTTTTAACTGGTGTGACATGACAAGATGATGTTTCTTAAGAAAAGTAAAACCATCTGATGCCATTTCCTCAGCAAGAAGCTTTCGCTCCTCCTCTCTCTTCTCATCTTCTGCACTTAGTAAATCAGACACCAACTCTTGAACGGTTTTGTAATTTTCTCCACTTGCGAGAATTTTGCTCTGCACGGTTTGCTTCACCAGGCCACGCTCAAATCCCATCTCTAAAGCAGACTTCACCACAGGATTGTTCATCATCACTGCAGCTTCTGAACGGTCTTCTCCAGGACCCGGGTGTACAACAGCTGGATCAACAAATTCTCTTGAGTCGCTGTCTCCATTAGTCAATAGCTGTTCAAATAGTCTTGGAAATCGTGCTTGAATCTGATGAACAAACTCTTGGCCCTTTTCTTGCAACAGGTATTCACATCTTGGAAACCACTTGGCATGTTCTACCCATGGATCATCACCAGGCTCCCAACATCTGAGTCCACCATCACAACAAAAGCACTTCACGTCATCACGACGACCAACGTAGTAAAAACCAGCCTTAGCCAATTGGTCTGGTCGAACAGTTATTCTTGAGGGCCAGTAGACAAATGTGAGCAACCTTTCTTCACACTGTTGCATTGCCGATATATTGGAAAGGCTAGATAAAGGTACATTATCTGCACGGTCACCTCGAACGAAGCGGCAGTTGGGGTAATGCCTCTGGTGCTCTGATACTGCCCGATCTCCCGGTTCCCAGTTGCTAAGCTGGCCTCCACAACTGAAGCAAGCCACTCTGTCGCCCTGGCCAAGGTAGTAGAAACCACTTTTGGCAAGCTCGGCTGGACTTATTGGTGCAAGAGTCCAATTCTGATAGGTGTCAAGGCGTTCCTGTTCCCGACGCATGTCAGGACTGTGACAAGCCGGAGGTCGCTGGTGAGACATATCCTGGTGAGACATATCCAGGTTTAAGTAACCCACCAGCTCCTCCATTTGGTCTGAAACGGATGCCGTGGTGGTCGATGTTACGGGTATCGCAGGGCTGTAGGATGGCTACTTTGCGAAACGGGAGAAAAGGCAGAGTGAGAGGACGACAGGTTTGTGGTGGGAGGGTAAACTCTGGATGAAGACATAAAAATGTGACCACAGGGCGTGTCCACTCAAGCCCTTCTCTCTGCTGGACATCCAATGACAAGTGTCTAGTCGTCCATGACAGAACACATAATCTTATTAAAAAATTTAAAGAACTCTTGAACAGATAGAAGGTCGATGTAGGGGGTATGTGCTTCCTCCCTCTATGATGCAGGAACCGATGCTAAGAACAAAATCTAATTTTGTTCAACACTACAAAATGCCCTTTCTTCTGTTCTGTTCTGTACTCAGCGGGCAAATTAGTTGTATCATTTGAAAAATCACCACACATTTTTCAGAGACGCGATGTGCCTCGGTGGTCCGTGACACAGCGCATCCAGGCACGGAATGGAAATGGTTGCCACCTCGGGAATACAGTAATTAAAATGCAGAAAACATGCCGCAACTCTTTACAAGAATCTCTGAAATATAAAAGTATTTTTAATTATTCTAAATATTATTATTATGTATACTATTTTAATACTATTTTATGAGCTCAGACACAACAGAAATGTTTGTAATTTTTTATTTATTTATTTTTATTTCAACATTATACTTTCGAGTATATTGAAGTAGTGAAGAAAATGATAGACCAGCAAACCGGGGGGAATATTTATCAGGGCAACAGCTCACTCCGCCCCGCTGGAGGGGTTGTTATCATGACGCAGTAAACAGCTGTATAGGATTAAAGCCACATTGAATCAGAAGTAGCGTCATGGAGAAGTTATGCATATGCCACCGGAGAGATGTCTATAATTACACCAAAATATTTATATATATAAATATACATATATTTTTAAACATATGCATGGATGAATTGTACGCCATAAGTTCTGTAACAAGAAAGTAGTTAGGATGTATTTCATTTGACCAACTATTAAGATGTTAAAGTTCATAGACCTTTAGCGCATTCAAATGTATTGAGTTAAAATTAAAACGTGATATCAATATCGCATTAGGCCTACCAAATTCAGGGGTGTTTAATAGCTTCAATAGTTATCAAGCACCAGCTGATTTTAAGTTTTTCTTCAAACAAAAGTAATTTTCTGATAAATCATTGTACACATGTATTTTGTTGTATGCACAGAGTTTGAGGGTTGCTTATAGAAAGATGTGTCCTTGTCTTTGTTTCGCGGTATTTTTTAAAACATAGCCAGATCTACATAGGTGTTTTATAGCCTGGCTAACGTCAGACCAAGTCTCATTTGAGACTTGGTCTGGGAACTACGTGTTCATTTTCTCGTATTTGAGGCGTGGTTTACGAATGCCCAGAGCCGTTTATTGGGCGCTATGAATGTCTATCAAATGCGCCTGTACGTAGCTCATAGCCAATCGCTTCAATTATACCAGATGACGTATGTAGAGTGACAGTAATTCGACGAGGAAAAAGACGATGGGTCAAAGATTTATTTGTACACGATAGCGTTTAGTGAATATTACCGTTTTTGCAAGATAAACATGAGGGTAGAAGGTAACGTCGAGTCTGATGCCATGTTGGATCCATAGATATAAACAAACTGCATCGGTGTCGTCATCTTCTTGCTGCTCCCTCGCGTTCTGTGATTGGTTCCCTTTTTCAGGGGAAAATCTGGGCCATGGTGTCCAGACTGCCTAGCAGCGTGAATAAAATCGCGCTGCGAGCAAGGCAGTATGGGGAAACCCAGGCTAGGTGTTTTACACGATATGTCAGAGAACCTTGTGTGGCATTCTATATCCGCAGAAAGGTTAAAATGTAAAATATACATTTTAGCGCTATTTAAAAACTAGGATGGTATAATAATATAATGTAAATGTCTCACGTGAAGATGATGGTTTAAACCATAATTTTATCAAATCAAGTCAATTCATGTGAATACTGTCCTATATGAACAAAGAGAAGACCTAGAGTTCACTAACATTACAGCTAACTGTAGGAAACCGTGGGATATCCGGGGGGAAAGTGTAAAGAAAACGCCATACAAAATATTACAATCACACCCGACAATACGATAGGCCTAAGTGTTACGCTAGTGATGTTAAAAATTGTTAAACAATTTCAAAACAGGGTGTTTCAGAAGAAATGTTTCAGAATCGGTATGCTCCGATGAAAACTGTGTGAACTTTGATGAGGCCGAGATCATAGCGCTGTTAAACATGCGGTACAATAACAATGTTCAAGAATCCTGCTCTAATGCGACTAATTCTAACCAACTCTAATTGTTTCACATATAACTGTTGATTGTTAGATGATTTATCAAACAATTGAAATTGACGATAGGTTAAAATATTTTTATTTTTATATGTTAAATATTCCTTTCCCTCCTTTCACGTAAAAATACCACGTATCAACTGTAATTCATTAGCTTAACCATGTTGTTTAGTGACACACACAAAATAACCGTGTAATAATAACAAAATAAGTGTAATAGTTAGACGAGTTTGAAGTGTAATACTCATCTTTCACGTCAATGTTTCGTAGACATAGCAGAAAGATGTTCTAAAATAAATATGATTTGTTTAGTCTTAAACACTCTCATACTAGGACCGTCATTTAATTCTCTTTATGCAATATTTGTTCATGTTTTTCATACATTCCTATATGAACATGTTTGACCACGCTCTGTGACTTTTTGCAAAAACTGTACAAAAACAAGATGTCAAACAATATTAGGCTAGAAAGATCTAATACCGGATTAATAACTAAATTAAATTAAATGTACAAACATTTAAAATGTTCTTTTGATTAACCCTTTTTACCAAGATTTAAATCTGTAGCTATACCTCTGCACATGTGTATTTGCTTTGGCGAAGTTTTTAGGTGGGCGGAGACTTGGGTTCACAGACCGGATTTCACATTCATGTTATGCTTTCCGTGCGCAAGGATACTTTATGGGCAGTGAAAGATATATTTTAGCTAAAAACTAAACAAAACTTAGTAGCAAATTGTATTGTTAAAAAGGTTTGCTTAAAAACTATTCGTTTTACGTATTTTTAAACTGATGTTGTTCGATATGTTAAATGCTCACGTTTGAAACATTGTTTAAAAACATAATTTACCATTTCTTTTCTGGTATCTTTAAAACTCATTTGTGAAAAGCATTCTACCCTATAACTTGTTTTTAAATTATTTAACATTGACTTTTTTGTTTTTAACAGGGTTTAAAATCTGTGCGTGAAGGAAAGCACCTTATAAATATTGGATGTTACATTATAAAGCATTAAAAGCATCCCAGCTGGCATTCGACTGACCTTAAACGTTTAAATGTGGTTGAAATAATGTCAGTTTATGAAAAAACATTAATTCAACGTCAAAACAACGTTGAACACCAAATGGTTGAAATGGTGTTGTTAACTCACTATGGATTCAACATAGAAATATAAATAAAATTTGAGTTGTACGTCAAATCAACATTATTTTTACAACCATGACAAAATCCAACGGTTATCCAACACTGACACCTGACGTTGATTCAACGCTGACTCTACGTTAAAATGCCAGCTGGGATAGCAAGTGTTGTGGTTAATATGCATTTACAACAAATATCACTTTAAAACGATCAATACTGAGGTAAAAGCATGGTCAGTTTTTTTAGTAGGCTACTGTCCTTTGCTACACCAATCACATTAAAACTAAGGTTACTGAGGTTTAAAGCATGGTAAGTTTTGTGATTACTGTCTTTTTACTACACTTATCACAGTAAAACCAATGTTACTGTGGTAAAAGCATGGTAAGTGTTGTTTTTACTGTGCTTCTACTACAAATACAACTTTGGAAAGAATTGTACTATTTTTAATCTGATATGAATATCTAGGGCTATAGCACGTCACGTGACAGGCAATGTTTAATCCCCCTATTTTGAATTAGAAACCAATGAAACGCAAAGTCTCCGTGGAGATGGCAGATTAATATCCACAAACAGAAAAGACATTATATCACACATTATTAGAACAGCGTATTTATTTACTTACCAACATCTGACACGTGAACTGAGGCCAAATATCGCGATGTGCTCGGAACGAGACTTCTACAGCGCGATTTCCTACTGATAAATAATAATTTTACAAATATAAATAAAATATACAAATATACATTTTATGATGGCAGGACAATGCAATAGCTACAATAACAGAGAGGTTAACGTCTATATGGTATTTGGTCGTTTTACCTGCAGTTGTGTGTTGTTAAATTCACCGCTGCGTTGTTAAACTCACCGCTGAACGCGCTAAACCTTTGCGGGGACTTTGATATCAGATCGTGAGGGGTTTTAAACATCAAAAACCAGTTGGAGGGCCAGATAAAAATTATCTGGGTGCCGCCATTTGACTCGCCCTGGCATAGATAATATTTTTTAGCCCAATGAGAAAAAAGGGGGTAAATAATTTAAACTAAATGAACAGCATTAACTACGTGTGAAAAGAAACCTGCTTTGGATGTATTATGTTCAGGACGTATGTTCAAACGTAATAGCACTGCAATAGATTGGCTATATTAGGTTAAGGACCAACGTAATAACACTGCTTATATGTTGGCATGTAACGTTTGCGATTTGCAAAATAGTTTACTCAGAACGTATTTCATGTGATACAGGGTTGTCTTTTTCTGGTATCTTTAAAACTCATTTGTGAAAAGCCTCTACCCTATAACTTGTTTTAAATTATTTAACGTTGACTTTTTTGTTTTTAACAGGGTTTAAAATCTGTAGGCTACGTGAAGGAAAGCATTCCTGTTTTACATTTTTCTGATAGGCCTATAGCGTTTTAAATACTAGCCTATACAGCTTTGTATTTTAAAGGTCTGTATCATTTTATTAAAGTTAAAGTTATTTTATTATTAAAGTTGTATGTGAAAATGTTACATGTCTGGGAAAAAAAAACTGTTTGCCTATCGCTTACGTTTCACGGTTTTAAAGTTTAAACCACATAGTTTTGAACAGATTCATTATTTTTT
The DNA here is from genome assembly GCF_965113295.1 of Leuciscus leuciscus. Lineage (NCBI taxonomy): Eukaryota > Metazoa > Chordata > Actinopteri > Cypriniformes > Leuciscidae > Leuciscus > Leuciscus leuciscus. Next base: position 35,315,078 of record NC_138746.1, read on the forward strand.
ACTCCAAAACGCATTCTTAAACAATGATCAGATTTCTCCATTGGGAGATGTGGATTATCTTATAGAAGATTGAATAAATCTGTAAGTTAGTGAATATTTGTTAACTTCACTAAACGTCCAAAATGAACTAAACCATGAGTTTTTATTATTTTTAAAACAACTATTATTTTTTATAAATGTTATTTAGTGTAATTATAAATAAATCTAGTGTTAGGTGGGCGGAGACTCGGCTTCACACACTGATCTAGCCTATACTCATTCATGTTTCTACCGTCGATGAGTGATGTATCATACGGAACTTAAAAGTAAACTTTAGTAGTATATTGTATTTTAGTTGATGTTGTTTTGAACGGTTTTTAAATCTATATGTGAAGGACCACATTCTAACTTTTTCAGATAACGTTGTAAAATGTACGAATACTAAACCATTGCATTTTAACTTTATACAGTGTTTTTAAAAAGTTTTGAATATGGAAAACAAAACTTTTGTTTAATTAAAAACAACTCGCTGATTGACATTTATACAACGTTTTAATGCCTTTAACACTATGTAATCGTGTAGCCTACAACTTTTCTTTAAATTTATGTTAGAAAACAGAACTATTTGCTTGATATAATTTTAATACATGTTGTGATGTTTTAATTCTAGAACATGTTTGCAAATCAAACTTTTTTAACATTTTACAAATGTGTGTTTACCACCCTTTGTATTTTAATGATAAACATTGTTTTAATGTTTTTTTTTTTATTTATTTTTTTATGTGATTGTGAAAAGTACACCTTTAAATGTGGACCGTGGGAATTTCCCCACGTTGGAAGGCTCAGTCCAAAAGTGGTATGGTGTGGTATGGTGTGGTGTGGTGTGAGTCAATTCTAGCCTGTATACATGAGAACACAGAGTTGTAAATTAAATATAATTTCTCCTGTGACAAAGGCAAAGAAAGACATGGCAAGTTTATTAATATAGCACATTTTATACACTGGCAATTCAAAGTACTTTACATAGAAATGATTAAATAATCACAAAATGTATTCAGCTAGTCGATGTTTTCTGTGGGTATCCATTCGTTGCAGCCGGTAATCCTATTGATGCGTATCCATCAACAGATCCAAATGCGTCGCTCCATTTAAAAAGCTACGTGATTTTAGAAAAAATCTGTTCCAACACAGGTAAACCTTCCATTGAAACATGAATTTTAAATCGTAGTAGGCTATTTTAGATGTTCTTCCTCGGACCCCGGCCAAGAGCATTCTGGTAAATTCTTACCAAAATCACTGCACAGGATATAGATATAATCTTCAGGATGTTTGTTGATTTGATCCGCGAGGATTCGGTACCTTGTCCCCAAAGTCATTGCTGTCCATTCGGCAATGAAAAGTGGCATATCCCCGCCGTCTTTCAAATCTGGCCATACTTTTGAATAGAATAAACCCCACTCTCTCTCCGAAAAAACTAAATCCGGGTCCTCCATTGTATTCGTTGTGAATCGTTCATCGTCATCCACGTTAACTAATCTAACCTCCATGTTGATTTTGTCATAAACATACGTACACGCACGTCCTCCAGATAAACGGAAGGCATATTTCACAGAATCTGACGGCTCGTGAAGAAATCGCGTTAAGCATGGCCCATGCGTTTCTCGTTTTTTTCGTGGAGCTAAAGTCAAATCCTCCATAGCCTCAGTAATCCTTCTCTCGGGAGTTTTGGGGTCTGACGCCATAGCCATTTTACTTTATCTGATTTGTAAAAAACCACAATTAGTATTTCACTTGAAGTTTCCGCTGCTTTTTAAACTCTTAACTGTGATGCTGTGGTAGGGGGATTCCTATGAGTGATGTCATTTGTATCATCCAATGACATCTGAGAGGTGTGTCTTAATTTTACACAACCTATGAGCTTTGAGAGGGGCGTGTTAGGGGGTGTGGTCTCTCCTGGCCGTTGCATCGGTTTTCTTTGGTCATTTAAGTCTGGCTACTGAGCTGACCGGACGTGTTTTCTATTTGGGAGCTTGAAGGGGGTGTGGGAATTTCCCACGGTGACATCTGGTGGGGCGGGGCTAGGGGCGGGGTTTGTGTGTGTCTCTCTGTAGGCCTCAGACTGCTTTATTTCTGTCTGACCTGTGGACTGAATGGACGCTCTACACTTTGCTCCACTACAACGAACCACTTATATATCTTTAAACTCCGAGTCTTTAACAACTGGGTATGTAAAAACGTAACACTTTTTAAACTAGTTTGTGTTTTATGTAAAAGTTTTACAAATACTGTCTGAAAGTTAAATGCTTACAAATCAATCTTTTCTGTAAATTAAAAAAACTCTTAACTTGTTTTAATGTTTTAACATCTTTAAATAACACTAACTCATTTTTTAATATCTCTTTTAGAGAAAAATGCAATTTTAACTTATTTCATTGATGTTTTGAAAGTGATGAATGTACATCTGTCTTCTTTAATAAAAACACTGATCTCACACTCTGGCTATGTCTTTATTGTACATTTTTTTTAAAGTTTTAATTTACACTGTTTAGAACTACTGAGCGTGGGAAATTTTCCCACGCTTCAAATGTTCAACCCCTAAGGAGGCGTGACACAAATCCGATTTTCCCACGGTGTACTGTACAGCCCATAAGTGGGAGGAGCTAGCGTGGGAAATTCCCACGGTGTACTGTACAGCCCATAAGTGGGAGGAGCTAGCGTGGGAAATTCCCACGGTCAAAGGGGGCGGGGCTTTGAGGGCCATAAAGCAATAAAACTGTCAGTTTTTTTGATGGAAGGTGCCCTCTATTCTCTCTCACATGGCAGTTGCTTCAATAATAATAATAATAATAATAATAAACTTTATTTTATATAGCGCCTTTAAAAGTAATATCTCAAAGCGCTTTACATAACAATATGAAATTAAAAGATACACATAACAGTGCAGATAAAAAACTAACCAAACAGCCAAAATTAAAAAAGTCAATAAAATAACAAACATAATAATCACATGAATCACATAAACGCTACCCTAAAAAGTAAGTTTTAAGGGACGATTTAAAAACACTAAGGGATTCTGCATTCCTAATCTCAGAGGGCAGGGAATTCCACAATTTAGGTGCCAAAGAAGAAAAAGCCCGATCACCTATAGTTTTAAGCCGTGTTGTTTGGACAGTAAGAAGACCTGGGGGGTATTCCAGAAAGCTTGGTTAACTTACCATTTGGTAAATCATAACCTCTGGGTTGATTTACCCCAAACCCGCATACCATGAGTATGTCGGTTCCAAAACACCTGAGAAGAGTTAGTTTAATCAACCTCCTATTGGTAACCCAGAGTTAATGCGCGCACACGGCGAGTACATAAAGACATTTTCAATGGATCACCGATTTCAGGAGTCACCATGGAAACCCAGGGAGAAAAAAAGCGAGCTACATATTTCGGTGAAACTGAGTTGGAGGTTTTAATGCTTGCTCATGAAGACTATAAGCTCATTATAACAAAAATAACACAAAAAAAACCCAATACTGCTGCATCAGCAAAAGAAAGAGAGTTGGCTTGGCAAAAAATAACGGACTGAGTAAATGCATGAGTTTATAAAATTATAAATGGGCTATTTTCCCCTTTCATTGTGACGCAAAAATTCTTTGGGGCATGTAGTAAAAATAGACAAGTATTTACTTGTTGGCCTCCATACATTTCTTAATATTACAGTAGTAATGCACATAATTGGCTAGTATGTTGGCTTCTTGTTTTATCAGGTGTAATCCTTCTGGAGCCAGAAGAAGTGTGAGCTAAGTCAAAATGAAACACAAAAACATTCTCCAGCAATGTAATTTAGTATTTAATGTAGCCTAATTTAGTTTTCTATACATAGCCAATAGAAAGAAGGCCGAGGCCCGTAAAACAGGTGGGGGTCCACCTCCACCTTCCCTCCCCCCAGCTGCCCAGGAGCTGGCACTGTCCCTTAATAAAGGGTGACCTGTGGTCGATGGGATTCCAGGGGCAGTTCATCGGACTCAGCAACCAAGACAAGTGGCTTAGTAAAATGTAGGTGTACCATATTAATACTTATGATTTATTGATGTTTTCACTGTTTTTGTCAGTGTTTTAATAAAGAAAATCATCAACACTGTCACCATTTTAAAAAGGCATTTTGAATGCATTTTACAGTCATTGATTCACTTGTGCAGTATGCATGCTGCTTTGACTGCATATGCTGTATACTGTAATCTTATTACTAGTACTCTTAGATGTTCCTAATGTCCTTCTTTATTAGTTGTATTTGTTTAAGAATATACATTGAGTATTGAATATGCATGATTATATTATTGGTTTAATCATCTTGCAGTTGCTGATGGCCACATTGTATTATTGGATCCTCCTGCAACACCACACTCTGTCACAGTTGTAAGTGATTATTGTCTTTAGGTTTCTGTTTGCTAGACCAAGCATTCCTTATTTTTACTGTAGGCTGACGATGAAGAGACCACTTCTGCTGTGACAGAAACAGAAAATGTGGGGAGGCCCATTAGAGGTATGATGCATAGAATGCATTCCCCCTTTTTTGCATTAGAGAATAAATAAATTGTCATTGTCATTTTACAGAATATGGCAGGAGATTCTCACCTCTCACCTCTCACCTCTCAGTGTGGCAATGTTGTGAAGAACAACACAAGCAGCTGTGATGTCACATGCCCTTTCTGGGCAGACCCTGAGCCCAAGCAGGCACTGAAACCTGCCTTCAGGATGCCTATGGTCATTTCCACCTTGACCCGTGTTCTGCTGTGGGCCAGGTTGAATTGTGCCTGTGGTCCAGGCTCAGGTTCAGGGTAGGGTGTCATCATATACTGTAGGGCAGACAAGGGTACCCTCTGTCCCCCAGCAAGTAACCATTGAAGTGTCATATAAAGGTAGTTCAAGTGTATAATTGCATAAAAAAATTAAAATAAAAAAAACATTGTGTAAGGCAAAACATACCCTGTTGAAATTTGTGGCACAATGATGACTCCCTAAACATTCTGGCATCATGTACAGACCCTGGCCATTTGGCTTCAACATTAGGGGTTGCATCACATATTACCTAGTTAGTGGGGACCAGTAATGAGGGTGATTTAATGTTTTAAACACCCAAACATTTAGCACCCAAAAAATCTATTGTCATCTGCACATTGATGCTATGGATTGACTTCCTATTAACATAGTCTCCTTCATTGACTGAAGGAGCTTTAATGGGAATGTGGGTTCCATCAATGGTGCATTGGGAACCCTGAAATTGAAAGTTATATAATTAGAAACATTAAAAATTATTGTGACTGTATACAGTATGAATAAATTAAGTAGTGCTATGTAACTAAAATGGTCTTTCATAGAATACCATAGAATGGACAAACCCGCCACTCTGTGGAATTCCTCTTTAATGACCCTCAGTGGTTTATGGCCAGGGAACTGCACAAAAGTGTGTAGGAACCGTTTGAGTGCAATGCATACTGTACGAACAGCCCTACACACAGTTGCCTTTCCCACATGCTCTGCATCGCCTATTGTATACAAAAAACTCCCCGTCGCAAAAAAGTTAAATAAATGGAGTTAAATATTTAACTCCATTATCTTCGTTTAATAAATTAACGATTCTTTTGAAAAACGGTAAATATTCATTTGGATACGAAAACACATCGATACGTGGTTGTATCACCCTCATGGCGGAAAAGATTTCGTATTATCTGTGCTTCCACATCCACTGGATCGTCTTCAAAAGGGCACGCCATGCTCCGTCACCTCTCTGAAACAAACTAACCCTGGAACATAACCTGCTACCGAGCAGGTTATCTTCAGAGAGTAAGTTCCTATGGTTACATACATACCCAGAAAGTTACCTCCGTTTTTGGAACCGAAAGTTGAGGTTATCCACTAACTTACCCTTAAACTTACCCGGGTATGTCACATAACCTGCTTTCTGGAATACCCCCCAGGGGCCCGTTCTTCGTACGTTGCTAACTCAGTCAGCTGGATTTGATTGTTGGCGATTTGGCATGATCTTGGATTGTTTGGTTCTTCGAAGCTCATCCTGAACTTGCTGTCATAGCAACAGGTGCGCAATCTTAAACCTGCTCGTGAGCAGAGGCTTATTTCATGTTAACAGGATTAGACTGCGGCTTCATAAGCGGAGCTGATACGGGAAGTCCAGCGCAGCGCGATTTCAGAGATATATATTTTTTCTCGTGACTCGTGAGATTTTCTTTTACATTATTAATTTGTTGGAAACGCACATTTATGTTTGACTTGTCGGAGTCGGGCTTTAACTACAGCACAAACTGTTTGCATTGCCCTAAGATTATTTGCGAGTGGCTCTTTCCTTTACACTATTGGAGATGCGGAGAACTTGATGAAAAGTGCTGTCTGTCGTGTCATTCGTAGTTTACCTGGCGCTTTTAGGTTTAAAAAACAGTTTTAGGTTTTTTTGTGTCATTTCCAAGCCACTGAAGACCCAATGTGTCACAGTGTCTGGTTTATGTTCCTTGGGTCACCACTAGATGTCCTCCTTCCCCACGGTGTCCATCACACTCTTGAACTACATCCCCCATGATCCTTGTCTTTTCATTGCACTCAGCTGTCCCTTATCACTGATCATTGCACTCAGCCTGTTCCCCATTAGCATTGTCATTTCCCTGTGTATATAACCCTGTCTGTTTTAGTATGTGTCATGGAGTCCTTGTAAATATCACACCACTTCTGAGTACTGTCGTTAGACCTGTTTGTTTGTTCTTGTTTATGTTGGATTGCTACCTTGGTTTTGACCCCTGCCCGGACTGTGTACGATTTTGGATTTTCCCTAAATAAAACATTCTTACCGCATCCTTGGATCTTCCCTTCTTTCCCGAGTGTGGATCGTGACACAATGTTGTAAAGCAGTTTTTTTTAAAGCAGTTTTTTTAGGCTATCATAATTTTTTTATGAAGATCATGCAATCATGAACATGCCGATTACAGTATGTGTCACTCAGGCTTCACTAACGTGACTGGTACCATAGACTATAGGTAGACCATAGACTGCCATCAAGGCCTCAATGAAGGGGATTATGTGAACAGAAAGGGGGTTCACAATGTAAATGTGCAGCCCAGTTACTATTGTGATTCTTAATATTCCACATTAGTAATATTATATCAAATAAAAAAAGGCAGTTGACTAAAATCTTCCATATCACAAATGTGAAAGCAAAATGGCCAGGATCTGTGCATGACTTAAGATTTTTCAGAGATTCACATTATGCACATTATTTGAAAGTGGTAAGGAAAGTTCCACAATTAAATATCAAGCTCACTGTATTACATACACTTATGCTGATCCTAACAGAACTGCATTTTTTAATAGGTGATTATGACATGTTCCTGCAGACAGGTGTTTTATGACCCCATTCCCTGACCCAAACCAGTTACAATGCAGCTCTAGCCAGGACAAGGGCACACAATGAAATGAACTTTGGCTAAAGTGAAGATTTCAGTGTCTGAAAAGTCTGAGGGTTGCACACCTGACAGGGCCTGTGACATTGTTGCATGTGCCATATTACACAACATTGCCAAAAAAAAACAAAAAAACTTTTCATTAAATGTTTAATAAAAGACAAATATGCTTAGTTCCTTGAGTTTTATTTCAATTGTTCTTTGTAAAGAAAAGCGGTCAAGTGGTCAAGTGCCTGCAACAAGAGGTATTAGACACATGCCTCATGCAACAAATAAAAAGGAAAAGTTGGCTATACACTGCCCGCCTGTAGGCCTATGTCTCCTCTGTCTGTGCTGACTCTTCTGTAGGCCTTTCTGTAGATGTGGAATCCTGCAACTTATATTGCAGCCATAAAGCATACAAGTATAAATTAAGTAAAGTTATTTATGCACTTGCAGGTAGGCTAGTTCCTCCATATGACAGTTATCTGACAGGGTTTATTCACTGTCCAGTGCAATGGAAACAAATAGACATTACAAAGTCTTTCCTTTGGAAAGTTAGAAAATGTCCACTTACTGCACATATTTCAGCCACCACTTTCTTGGGAACAGATACAAGACTAGTGCTGGTGTATTATGTAAAAGTGCACAAAAGAGGAAAACACAATGTCATTACAATGAACTACACTCGGGAAAAATGTGATCAATAACTCATGGCAAAATATTTTTACATTAACATAAGTTTATCAGTTTTCACTTTCAAGTCAAAGCAATTCATCATTACTCAAGATTTAACAGTTGAAATGACTATACGGCCTTAATTTAATGCAGCAAAAAATATTTTACAGTGTAGGCTACTAAGATCTTTTCTTCTTTTTTTCTCAGCCTTTTTCTTGGTTGCTTTTATAAACAGACAACCATTTATTTAACAGTGCCTTTTATAAAAGAGACTATAATATAGGCTAACTAAAAATTACCATTATGTAGAATATTTTTGTACTTCACTTTTATTTGTTCCCATGTTCTAGTGTGGTGACTCTGACATTACAATGAACAAAGTAATTATGCAATTATTAAAATACAAATATATAGGCTAATAAGTGATAAAAACATCTAACATGGCCACATCTAACAGATTTAAATTGTCTGCTACTTTTTGCCAGCCCTCTCGCCTGGCTTTTGCAGACTTTGAGGTGTTCCCTGGCGTTTTAATTAAACATTAAAATTCCGAATAAACTTCGACTATTAGTTCTTGCTCTGCTGAGGAGAAAAACTGAGCGCGCTCTTTGGCCACGCCGAACAGCCAATAGCAGCGTTGCTGATCAATGTTTCTACTATCGATACATATCCCCTTTTCAACCAGCGCATGAACGCGCAATTATCTCACTAACTCAATCCAGCTATACTAATCATAACCGGCAGGTGTGTTCGAAGAACCTAATTAGCCAGATCATGATTACCACGATGATATCATCTTGGATGTCTTATTAGATCTCGGATGTTTCAAGCAACATACGGAGAACGGGCCCCTGCTTCAGATGAGCGTAGAGCACGTGTAGGAGTGTAGGGGGTTAAAAGCTCACACAAATATTGAGGGGCCAAATTATGCAAGGCCTTATAAGTGAGCTTGAGAATTTTAAAATCAATACGAAAACTAACAGGAAGCCAGTGCAATTTTTCCAGGACAGGTGTAATGTGCTCCCTTGCACTGGTCCCAGTCAGAATTCTAGCAGCTGAATTTTGTACCAACTGTAATTTACTTAGGGTAGCTTTAGAAACTCCAGCCAGCAAAGCATTACAATAATCAATACGTGAAAAAACAAAGGTGTTGATTAATTTTTCAGCCTCAGAGAAAGTCAACATGGGATGCAATGTTTCTGAGATGAAAAAATGATGTTTTGACTGTGTTACGAACATGATGGTCAAATGTTAAATTGGCATCAAATATCACCCCCAGATTTTTTAGTTTAGTTTGGAATTGTAAAACAGAGCCATCCACACTTAAGGTTATGGACTCTGCTTTACGCAACTGATGAGGTGAACCAATAAGCATCACTTCAGTCGTGTCACTGTTTAGACAGAGAACATTTTCAGACATCCATTTTTTAATCTCAGTAAAACATTGAGAAAGAAAAGACACAGGCATATTGACATCAGGTTTTGAATGTATATAGATCTGAGTGTCATCGGCATAAAAGTGAAAGTTAAGACCAAGTGTTCTTAAAAGTTGGCCAAATGGAAAAATGTAAATACTAAAAAGTAAAGGGCCCAAAACTGATCCCTGGGGAACACCAGAGTGAACCACACCGACCTCAGACTTGCAATCACCCATCACAACAAACTGCTTGCGATCAGAGAGGTAGGACTTAAACCACTTTAATGCAGAATCAGAAACTCCAAAGATAGTCTCTAAGCGGGTGATTAAAATGGAGTGATCTATAGTGTCAAAAGCGGCACTAAGATCAGGAAGAATCAGTATAGATAGACGACCAGAATCAGAAGCCATTAACAGGTCATTAGTGACTTTAACTAGCGCTGTTTCAGTGCTGTGGAGTTTACGGAATCCAGACTGAAGTGGCTCAAAAATATCATTAGATGAGAGATGAGAAAGCAGTTGAGAAGCCACTGTTTGTTCTAAAATGTTGGCGAGGAATGGAAGATTAGAGATGGGACGAAAATTATTCCGATTATCAAAGTCCATGTTGTTAGTTTTTGGTACAGGGGTGACAGCAGCAATTTTAAGTGATGCTGGCACAACACCAGTGCACAGGGAGTTATTCATAATTCTCAAAACAACAGGAGAGAGGGAATCGAAACATGATTTAAAAAGACAAGATGGTATGGGATCAACTCTGGAAGTTGAGGCTTTCAGTTTTGAAACCACATTACATAGAGACTGGTGGTCATGAATTGCAAAGTTAGAGAGAGAAATACCAGAAAATGCAGGAATATTTGAGGAGGAGGCAGCAAGAGTATGAGTGGTAACAATGTGGTCACGTATATTAACTAAAAAACTCCAAAAACATATTACATAGGTGAGTTGAGGCAGGAACATTAGAGAGGCTGTTATTTTTAAGCAGCTTGTTGATTGAGTGAAACAGTTGTTTAGGGTTTCTCTGATTGCTGACAATTATCTGAGAAAAATAAACAGATCTAGCTGACACAATTTCAGCCTTATACTCGAGTAAGCTGTCTTTCCAGGCCTGGTGATGAACAGTTAAACCTGACATGCGCCATCTACGCTCCATCTTGCGACACAAAGCCTTCATAGCACGCAGATCACCACTGTACCAAGGAGCGGAGCGTGCAAAAGTAACAGATCGTGATTTCAAGGGAGCCAGCATGTCCAGGCCAGACAACAGCACAGAATTCAGCACAGAAACGTTATCATCCAGATCATCAGATTGAGAATCACAGCTTAAAAGGGAGTCAATAAAATCTGAAAAGTCAGTGGGCTCAATAGATCTCCAATTGCGATAATTAATGATGCGAGAAGCGGTAGTGTTCATGACAGGTAATTCCATGTTAAAGTAGACAGCCCGGTGATCAGACAGACCCAAATCAGAGGTTGACAACTGAGACACAAATGAACCATTGGTAATCACAAGGTCTAAAGTGTGGCCTTTGTCATGCGTAGGACAGTCCACGAGTTGGTCTAATTCAAAGCACTCCAATATGGACAAAAAGTTTTTTGTTATTGCGTTGTCTTTTACATCCATATGGATGTTGAAATCCCTCAGGAGAAGAATTCTTTCAAATCTGAGGCAGAGAAAAGACAACATATCTGATAATTCAGACAGAAAGTCTTTATTTGTCTTAGGAGGCCTGTAGACTGTAGCCACTGCAGTAGAGAGCGGCGCAGAAACACTCAGAACAAGACATTCAAATGAGTCAGATTTGGGAACAGCCACGGGACACATGTTGATCTGTTGACTATGCAGCACAATGATTCCCCCACCTCTACCAGAAGAACGCAGGAGATCAAATAATCCATAGCCAGCAGGAGTCAGTTCATTAAAAAGGAGACCGTCAGATTCTTTGTGCCATGTTTCAGTTAAACAGACAAGGTCCAACTTTTGTTCTAAAATAATGTCAGATAAAATAACAGCTTTATTGTTGACAGAGCGCGTGTTAAACAGTGCTGATTTCAGCAGCCGCGGGGGAGTAGATGAATCCGATGCAACCTCCAAACGCCTGAGTGCTAAGTTATTAAAATTAACCCCTGTAGGTCTAAACAGCAGACTTTGGGGTTTGCGCTGAAATCTCGGATAAGCGACAGGTTTAGATGTTGAACATAAAAAACTACGCCTTGAGGAGCGATGTATGTAACGCTTAGGTCGCAGTATTCCAACATGACTGCAGAGAGCACGTATGTCATTCGCCGTATCTAAATGTCCGTTCAGGTTCAACAACTGGCGAGCAGTGTACCTGAGAGGGTCCACACCAACAGCAGCCTCACAGCGGTGTAAGCAGTGTACGTCCAGGGCCAGGCAACAGAAGAGTAAATTCCAGTAAACAACACTCAGAGATAGAATCAGTAGTCCAACATGCGAAGCATGATTCCACATCACGGTAGAATAAAAAAGACACAGATAGTCTTCACTGGCTCATAGCCAAATAAACTACTAAAAATAAAACGGGAGAGAGGAGCGGCAGCCAAATGCGCCAGCGTGCCCTTTCAACCGGAAACTTTTTTTGTAAGACTCATCCTCTAAAAATGCACCTAAACATGCATTTAGGGGTGTGGTCCTGGTCAAGACAATCTCCTGAACTCAAAACTGAATGTCAGAATGGGAAAGAAAGGTGATTTAAGCAATTTTGAGCGTGGCATGGTTGTTGGTGCCAGACGGGCCGGTCTGAGTATTTCACAATCTGCTCAGTTACTGGGATTTTCACGCACAACCATTTCTAGGGTTTACAAAGAATGGTGTGAAAAGGGAAAAACATCCAGTATGCGGCAGTCCTGTGGGCGAAAATGCCTTGTTGATGCAAGAGGTCAGAGGAGATTGGGCCGACTGATTCAAGCTGATAGAAGAGCAACTTTGACTGAAATAACCACTCGTTACAACCGAGGTATGCAGCAAAGCATTTGTGAAGCCACAACACGCACAACCTTGAGGCGGATGGGCTACAACAGCAGAAGTCCCCACCGGGTACCACTCATCTCCACTACAAATAGGAAAAAGAGGCTACAATTTGCACAAGCTCACCAAAATTGGACAGTTGAAGACTGGAAAAATGTTGCCTGGTTTGATGAGTCTCGATTTCTGTTGAGACATTCAGATGGTAGAGTCAGAATTTGGCGTAAACAGAATGAGAACATGGATCCATCATGCCTTGTTACCACTGTGCAGGCTGGTGGTGGTGGTGTAATGGTGTGGGGGATGTTTTCTTGGCACACTTTAGGCCCCTTAGTGCCAATTGGGCATTGTTTAAATGCCACGGTCTACCTGAGCATTGTTTCTGACCATGTCCATCCCTTTATGACCACCATGTACCCATCCTCTGATGGCTACTTCCAGCATGATAATGCACCATGTCACAAAGCTCGAATCATTTCAAATTGGTTTCTTGAACATGACAATGAGTTCACTGTACTAAAATGGCCCCCACAGTCACCAGATCTCAACCCAATAGAGCATCTTTGGGATGTGGTGGAACGGGAGCTTCGTGCCCTGGATGTGCATCCCACAAATCTCCATCAACTGCAAGATGCTATCCTATCAATATGGGCCAACATTTCTAAAGAATACTTTCAGCACCTTGTTGAATCAATGCCACGTAGAATTAAGGCAGTTCTGAAGGCGAAAGGGGGTCAAACACAGTATTAGTATGGTGTTCCTAATAATCCTTTAGGTGAGTGTATATCACCTATACATTTTGATTTAAAGGCTAAATAACAGGTAAATAACATCTAGGTAAATAACAGAACACCCTTATCACCATGAGGGGATGTAGCTCAGTGGTAGAGCGCATGCTTTGCATGTTTGAGGTTCTGGGTTCAATTCCAAGCAATGTGAATCTTTCTTTGCTTGTTTGTGAAACCTTGGCATATATTGGCCTACCTAAATAATGATTATATTGTCAAAATGTCAAAAAGACAGTCAACCATATTTTTTAAATCCACGAGTAAAGCTGACGGTGTGACTGATCAAACGAGATCCCGAGAAGATGGAACTGCAGGATAGCGGGAGACACAACCAAAACAGGTTACATCATTCAGAAACAATGGAAGAGGAACGTCGTTGGTGAAAGAAAATTCCACAGATCAGATGAATGATATTTGGTCTCAAGAACAGATGAAGAAGTTGGATATCTGTGGTTGATTATGCAAAATCACAAACTGAGCTGCCGCATATGTCCGAGAGTGGGATCACTTGGACCTGACCAAACAGTTCATTTGGATAAAATTAGCATCTGAGTGAGTGAGTTGTGTGGTGACATCCATGGCTCCAGTTAAACAAAACAGCAACAGTCGTACTAAATCACATATGGCAGCAGAAAGCATTTCGCAAAGAGGCAGTCAGAAAACAATCATACAGAGTGTTGTTAATGCACAGGCTGAACAGATTGAAACTACTGCGAGAACAGCTTACAGAGAGGCAAAACACAAAAGACATGTCCATGGATTTGAGCACGAAATAGATTGCCAAGAGTTAAATGGCATCAATATGGTACGTATCTTACATTTTAATGTAGTGTGCACCAGTTTCATTTTAATGTAGTGTGCACCAGTTTTCAGGAACACAACACATCTGAAACGAGATGTATATTTTTTGAAATATTGTGCAGAGTGCCCCCATAATTAGCCGTATTGACAAGGCAACAAGTTTAAGTGATGACATGCAGTTGCAAATGTTGTACAAAATACACATTCACATCTTTGCACCAATAACATGTACAACACTTTGTTTTACTACCAAATTATGTGTAATATCTCATTAATTTAACTTACAGTGGAATGTTTTCAGTTTCACTTTATTTTGATGGTCCCTTTTTTAACATTCTGTTGACTATATGCAACGTTGCACCTACATGTCTACTAACTCTCATTAGAGTGTTAGTAGAGTATTAGTAGACTGGTAGGGTTAGTTTGACTGTTTTGCCATTGCTGGAGATTTTAACATCCACATAGATAATGCAGAAAACAATATGGCAAAATAAATCAAAACTGTTTTAAAAACTTTTGATCTGACTCAGCATGTACATGGACCCACACACAATCATAGACACACTCTAGATTTACTTATCTGTAAGGGTCTAAACATTTCATTGATTGTTATTAAGGATGTAGCACTGTCCAATCATTTCTGTATTTTCTTTGATACTGTATATTGATCTCACCTGCCATTGAAGCTAGATCTGTGTCTGTCAAGAAGAGATGCTTATATGAGACCACTAGTGTACTATTTATGAAGGCTATATCTTTAACACCAAGCATATCTGGTGACTCTGTTGATTTTCTCCTTTCCACTCGGGTCAGACAGATCAGACCACAATCTGAGAAAGTAGTTACTATGTCTGATTTTGGAAGAAACCGTACAGCACCTTAAAACATCAACCTGCACCCTTGTCTGAGTGGTCAACCAACTGTCACTACTAATCTAATGACAGTTAGTTGACATGCAGCTGCAAAGTTACTTAGTTAAGAATGTCTAAAGTGGACTATTGAAATAAAGTGTTACCCAATTTATTTAACAGAAACATTCCTGGTGAAAATCATTACCACTTATGAGGCATTTATATAGCGCTTTTATTTGTACTACTGTACCCCCAAAGACTTCACAATCATATCAGGGGATCTCTCCTCAACCACCACCTGTGTGCAGCATCCAGTTGGATGATGCGACAGCAGCCACAGTACAACGGTGCCAGTGCTCTCACCACACATCAGCTATAGGTGGAGAGGAGAGAGTGATGGGGATTATTAGGAGGCCATGATTGGCAAGGGCTAATGGAAGAAATTTGGCAAGGACACCAGGGTTACACCTCTACTCTTTACAAGAAGTGCCATGGGATTTTTAATGACCACAGAGTTAGGACCTCGGTTTAAGTTCCATATAGAATGCAACCCTAGTGTTTCTGAAGTTAATAACTCTATGGAGAAAGTGAAGCTTTAAGTTAACCTTTAAGACCGCTAGTTAAAGCTCAAGGTTGTGCTTTTGAAGCCATTAGTTTGTTACAATTTGTGGTTACACTTTTTTCGGTTTGTCCAAAGTGGACTTTCTATAAGTAACTTTTCAACTACATGTCAACTAATACTCACAGTATTAATAGACTGTTAGGAGGTTAACCCTCTGGAGTCTGAGCGGTTTTTTGGGCCCTGGGGGTGTTCTGACATGCTCTGACATTTGTGCTTTTTTCAGTTGCTTATAAACATATTAATGGCAAAGGTGTAAATTCACTCTATATAGCACAAACAGGACTACAATAATATGTGAGCCACATGTATGTACATGTTTTCATTTTTGAGAGAATAATGTTTATGCGTGGTTATCGAAAAAACTAAAAATTAAAGTTTTTGAAATAAGGCCACAAAACACATACTAAATATGTGGCAATAAGACTTTTGACTAATGGATGTCGTCGCCTATAGTTTTTTCTTCAAAATTATGTGAAAATAGTCTTGCTTTATCGTTCACATAAAACCATACATTGATTTAAATTGATGTAAAACAGGTTTTGCTTGGAAAGCCAATATGCGAGGGGGGCGTGAACGAGGAGTGGTTTACACAATGTCCCACCCACTCTGCATAATTAGCCATTCATTCAGGTGTGACACTGACTGAGCCACAATGCAAGGACAAAAGATATATTTAGAAGAAGACTTATATTGACCATTTAAGATTTTGCTTACATCTATCTTGTAAATATGTTTTGCTATTTTATTAAAACGGTTACAATTACAACAATAATTACAATTTCAACAATATTTCAAGTGTAGGCCTACTCTTACTTTGTAAAAAAAAATTATTACAGGCCTACATTTTATCTATGTATTCATTAGTTTGAATATAGCCAACATTGGAACAGCTAACATCTTAGTTGATGACTTTATTTTTGACAAAAATAGTATTTTATATATAGAAATTGCTAAACAAAAGCTTATTTGATGTGGCAGTATATTCTACAGTAAAAACTGTACCCAAATCTACTAAACAAAATTTTGTCTTTCATATTTCGTCTGACTGTAACGTTGTTTTCATGAAATATTAGGGCATATTGTTAATTTGCAGTTTAATACGTTGCTTATACAAATAGCCTACATTTTATTTCAACATTCAGTCGATTTTTACTCATCTCAGTATGGCAATACAGTTTGCTAAAACATCATCATTCATTCTCACACGCGATTTAAATTTAAACTGTCTTTGCCAGCTGTGGTAAACAGCGCGCATCTCTGCCGTTTATTCATTCATAAACAGAAACCCACGTGAAGAAATTCACGTGAGAAGAAAAAAAAAACTTACTAGTATTCCTCAGCTCGCTCCTCGATATACCCGCACTTCTGAGGGACATTTTCCATTAGTATTATTCCTCACAGCGCTGCAAGACGGTGTAAACAAGTAATGATCTAAATAAACTTGTGTTTTCTCAAGCTGATGGGGGCGTTCACAGGATTGCCTCAGCCATTTGCGTTTGAATAGCGCGCGCTCTCCATGGGCGTGTCACATTACATCTGAATTAGCTGTAATGAGGTCGACTGGAATCGCTCTTTTAATACAGATTTCACAAGATGAGAATATTTGTTTTTTATATAAATTACTTCATTTAAAAGAAGAGAATTCAAGCTTCATGCCTGTGTGTCTGTTTGACTGAGTATTCACTCAGTTATTGTTCATTTTCGGACGCGTTTCAGAATGGACTACACTGGCAGAGAGAAGGCAGAACTCGCTTCGTGTTTATTTCTCTTTATTTGGCAAAAAGCACAACACTTTGTTTTTATTGTGAATATACACAAAAATACACATTTAACAGAATCGATTGATGTATGAAAATCAAAGTCAACAGTATTTATGAGTTTCTTTTACACTAAAAAAAAAAAAAAAAAAAAAAGCGAGCTGGTATCGCCGGCGATACAGCCGACCTCAGGGGGTTAAAGTACAGGACGACTATCAGTGTCACCACATTGGCAGAATGAGGCACTTTTTCACAGTCAAAAGCATTTAAACCAGACACGCAGCAAAATGACAAGTCAGATACAACCAAGGATTGATTTGTCAGTTTTATTGAGAACCTTCCTTTTGCCCTTGAACCATTACAGGACCAAGTGAGGCCTTTCCTTCCCACTGAATGCCTAGAGAAGAAAAAAGCCAAGTTAGAGCACTTGAATCAAAAGCAACCTTAGAAAGAGCAAACACTACCAACCTCCATAGGGAGCAGCAAATTCACCATCAGGTCCACATGTTGAGTCACAGCAACCACATACTTGGTCGTTTCCATCAGCAGCAAGCCACCTGCACCAAAACAAACACATGGAACCTTCAACATGAGAAAAGTCAAATTAAACCAACCCCCCACAAAAAAAAAAAAAAAAAGTACCCATTGGCAAAGGAACAGGATTTGCGCTGAGCGTCACTGGGTGCGGAAGCAATAGTTGCCTTCAGAGTACATGTTATGTAGATCTGCAAGGGATGACAGACAAGTCACAAAACCAATGCAGATGGGAGGAGAAGTCAAGTTAACTCATGATATTCATAGCACATACAGAAGGACTGTTGCCCTCCTGGAACATAAACGCCTCCAGCTGGAACTGGATCTTGTCGACCTGGGACCGAGGCATGAAGCGGGAGCTGGAAGCTGTAGTTTTGGCATCCACAAAGCACCTGAGGGCAAAAATTCACAAAGAGCAACTCATGAATGTCAACTGTAGAGCATCAAGCAACTAGACCTTACCCCTGACTGTGACAAAGTGGTTACAAAAGGCAACTTAAACAGTCCTACCGCATCAAGGCCATGACCTTACCCGTGATTCTCAATGAAGGAATATCTTGGAAGAGAGTTCACATCGGGTACTTGAGTGGCCACACAGCTGTCCACAAACACACGCAGAGGCACATGATTGTACTGCTTCACAGATGCCTCGATGTTAATAACGCCACCCAGGAAATAGGAGTATGAAGGCCTCTGATAAGACCAATCATCTACACACAAAAAAGAAAAACACTTTAGGCAAAGCCACAATTGCAAAGGTTTATTTTATTGAAAGACAACCTGTACCAACCCATCATGATCTTCAGGGAGAACAGCAAGACTTCTCCATCAGCCTCTGTTGAGGCATAAGGGACCCATGTTGGTCTCAAGGCATCACTGCTTACATTTTGGAGCCTGCGGTTCATGAAAGTACCCATTAAATGGTCTCCCAAGTTGCACAAGAAAGTGCAGAAAGTCACAGAGATCCCCTACCTTTGATAATGGCATTGAACACCTACAATTGCACCATTGGCCCGGGTAATCGGAGTCCCTGCAAACGCCTCAGGGGTGTAGGTAAGAGAGAAGGTGTAGACAAGATCATCCTCATTCATCTGTTACACACAAAAAAAATAAAAATGTGGTTACCAAGAAGGTCATCCTAAATACGCTACATACACCAAGACCATGCACACGAATCACCAATTAGTAAATTCTTCACATCACCACAGCTGCCCTCAGAAGCTCCACTGTTGTCAAAGCTAGTCAATGTTTTGGAGACATGCCCTAAGGATTAACTAGCTTTAACACTATTAAGGCACAAGATTTATAGTTCTTGTTTTTGAAGCTCCTTTCATACCATTTATGGGATAGTTTACATCAGATGTTGGTTTGAAGGGTTATTTAAAAGGCAAGTAGCTTGAAAATTCAGGATTTACCCATTCAAATAGATAGAACTTGGTCTTAGCTGCCCTGGCATTGTAAAACTAAGGGAACTGACTTTCCTTGAAAAGGTCCTCTGCCACAACAAGTAACCCATTACGATGTATCTGTTCTTACCATCAGCACGCTGTTGCAGTCCTGTAATTCATACTCAAAGATGAGCACTCTTGACCCAGGATCCTGACCAACAACAGGACATCCACCTAAAGACAGACCAGTTGGCTGGATCAACTGACCATTGCTGAAGAAGTCCTGCTGGACCTCTATGATAACCCGGTTCTCGCCACATTGAACCGCTACGCTGCTGGGAGTCACGGGTTCCCTCAACTGGAAGTCCACAGCCAACTCGCTCTGCACCTCAGGAACGGTGGGATACCTCCAATCCAAAGGCTTCACTGGACCCTCCAACAGCTGCTTCTCCTGAAGGCCAAAAGGCTCCTGTGCAAGGCTTTTGGAGTCAGAACCCAAAGGACTCTGAAACTGAGAAGCCACTTGCAAAGGGTTCCAGAGCCCTAGAGGAGAAAGGGCAGGACTTCTGGAAGCTGGATCTGATTTTGGCCCCATGCTTCTTGGACTATGACTGGACCTCAAACTTCCCAAGACATCATGCAGATCAAATGCAACAACCACCACTAAGACCACAATCAGGAATCCCATCCTAACAACTTTTGACATAAATACCAGTGCTTGGCTTTGCCATTTTGTACAGCTTTGAGTTAAGGTGGCTCCACCCCTTTTACCTTAATTGATTATCCTTGATTCTCCTCTGGACCCGCAGAGTGTATGCATCTTAGGGACGCACCATTCTGCACATTTTTTATGTGCCTGTCCAAATACCAGAGGTGGAAAGAGTAATAAAATATTCTACTCAAGTAAAAGTACTACTACTTCAATGAAATTTTACTTAAGTACAAGTAAAATTACCGGTCTAAAAATCTACTTCAGGCAAAAGTAAAAAGTAACTAATTTAAAATGAACTAAGAGTAAAAGTTACAGAGTTACTTTTTTAACAGCGGGGGTGGGGTGGGAAACACTCCCGTGTAGGGTTGTAACGGTATGAGATTTTCACAGTATGATAAAGTCTCAGAAAATATCACGGTTTACGGTATTAATCAATTATTAAATAAATAAATGGTATTATAAAATTATGGTTATTATTATTATTATTATTATAATCAGTTAAAATGACAGTTCAATTAATTAAAACTGTTTTTTTTGGGGGGGGGGGGGGGGGGGGGGCTGGTTCAAATGGTTTTATTATAACAAACTTGAAACCATTTGTTTGTTTTGTTTATTAAAATTTCAAAAAAAAAAAACTTGCCTAATTAACTAAATTCAATAATGTATAATGAAATACAAATTCATTACAAATAAACTTATTTTTAACATTAATAATTTATTAAAATTTTTAAGAATAATAGAGTCCTATGAAATGTTTTTTATTCCGAAAATTAATGTTTCTTTTTAAGATTTAATAAATAGTGGTAATCAAATGAAAATGTTTATGCATTCATGTACTCATATTGTTTGTGAGAGTTGAAAACACCATGAGTGTCACGCGTACTTGAGTATGTAGAAGTAGATGACCAGCGCAGCTCATTCACACAGAGGCACGCAGAACAAGCAGATTATATATTTACATAGCAGTATTTTTGTGCTTTAATATTCACAGACCATGTCACCATTGGATTTATTGCATAGCTCTACATTTTATTTTATTCATCAATCCATAATTTTGCGTGTTTTATGTGACATCTGCGTTATGTAAATTCCATTTTAATGACTGGATTCCGGGTTTTCACTCTGCATCACGGAAATCATTCGGCCTTAAGTTATAAACGGGACATACCTTTATCTGCACGGAGGGATGGTGTTTTATGTGTTTCCTCCTATTGCAGCCACTTTGCATCCACATTTTTTGCAAATTGGATATCTATTCTCGAGGACAACCACGCATTATTTCTACATCCGAAGTATTTCCATACTGGCCATAGTTCGCTTCATAAGAATTCGACTGCGTTTCAGGTCTGCATCACTTTTTTTACGTGTTTGTTCTCCCGTCCTTCAATCAATGCAATAGTTTCCTGAGCGTGATTTTTTTCCCCCTTGTATTATTTTTTTTTTACTCAGTAACAGATATGATTTAAAATATCAATACAATAGTACAATACTTCAAACAAAACGTAAGTAAAAGTAAAATTACAGATTTTAAAAACTACTTTAAAAAGTAAAAGTATACAAAGAAACTTCTCAATTACATAACTCAAGTAAATGTAATTCGTTACTTTCCACCTCTGCCAAATACCCACACTTGCCATCTTTGTACTTGACCACTTGTCTACTGATATGACCTACAGTATTTCCGGTCTTTGATCCAAGTGTTCAGGTGGGCTTGAAGAACGCAAGTGCGTGTAGAACTTTTGATTACCCAATGGGACACACTTTTAGTGTTGCAAAAATGCAAGTTTACAGAGCTTTATTTACACGTTTTGATTTCAAGTACTTTGCATTTTAAAATAAACTTATACATGTCTGTTCAGTAGTCCCTATGTAAGCAAGAAAAGTGCCTTTTTCATTTACATTAGACTTCAGTTACCAGACATGTGCTGTGTCTCAATTCGCCTACTTATACTACGCCCCAAAAAATATATACTCTTTGTGAAGAAAAAGTGCTTACTTTTGAGTGTGTAGCAGAAGAGTAGACAAGCTTTGGGACATCCTATCACATCATACAATTGCGTCTTTAACGTTAGCGCTCTGTCGCTTAGTTACACGCCTGTCAATCATCTTGTGAAAGAAAAAATCCTCCACATTTCATTTAATTTCCTACTTTATCGGAGAGAAATGCAGAAGCACGTTGATCTGCAGTCACAGGTCTAACATGCAGAGATTATTCTCATATTAATACATAATAATGCATTTAAAAGTTAATTGCCAAACGGATCTTTATAAAAGTCCACGTTGTTATTGTTATTGAAATATAACATGGATAACATTAAATTAATATTTTTCTATCAGGTTAAACTTTGATTAGTCACTCAAACCTTTATCATGTTTTGTAGTTTTTTAAACACTTTTTACTCGTGTTTGTAGTTCCTCCTCCAAAGCGCAGTGGGTTGTGGGTAATTAATATTAGCCTTTAGAGTGTGCACGGATCCACACTTCGAAAATCCACCAGAAATAGAAGACCATCTCTGGACTTTGGCATACTCTCTTCAACATACTATGCTTTGGAAGACACTTATTTTAACCCCCTGGGGTCGGTCGCACCGGCGCGATCACCTCGCTTTTTTTCTTATCAGTGCAAAAGACCCTCAGTTAACTTCCTCTATTTTTGTCATACAGGCAAGTTATATACATCATTCAAAACGATGAAATGTCTACTTTTATTTGTGTACACTCATAATAAAAACAAAATGTTCTGCTTTTCGTAAAATAAAGAAAATAAACATGATGCATGTTCTGCCATCTCTTTCAGTATGAAGTTCATTCTGAAACGCGTCAGAAAATGAACTGTAACTCAGCAAATAATTGCCACTCATAAGTGAGAGATATGTTTTGGGAAAGCTTGAAGTGTCACATGCAAATAGACCACGTGAAGAAGCGCAAACCTGTAAACGCCCTCATTACCTCAAAACAAAGAATCAAACTTCATCATTCCTTTGCTTTTCATCAGGTTTGGAAGACACGCTACAAGTTTACACTAGATTTACCTCAGAAGAAGAAGAATGCAATTTGAAGTTAAGATTTTTAAGGTAAGACACACATTATCACTTATAATAGTTAATAGTACACTTCACATTGTACTAGTTGAACTGATGTCAGACTAAAATGTATGAAATCAACAGAAACATGTTGAAATATCTACTATAGACAGGTAGGCAACCTTTCAGTACTAAATACATATACATGTAGGACACGAGGATGTTTAAAGCTTGATAATATAAAATAAAGCATGATTTAAAAGTAAGCTAGTATGAGTGTTTACACTAACATTGTCACGGTTCACAGATTCATTGTTTCCTTCTTGTCTCGTGCATCTGTTGTTGTGTGTGTGTGTGTGTGTGTGTGTGTGTGTGTGTGTGTGTGTGTGTGTGTGTGTGTGTGTGTGTGTGTGGTGTGTGTGTGTGTGTGGGCGTGACCGGATCGTTACCACTGATCAGCAGCACAGCTGATTGTCAGTAGCAGCACCAGCTGAAGCTCATCAACTCATCCTTAAATACTCACTGGTTTCTTCTCTCCACTGTCAGATCGTTGTTGTATTCCCTGTGATGTGTTGTGTCCTCTGCTCCTGTGTTGGCGTTCCTGTTCCGTGCCTTGGTGTCGTGAGTTGGTGTTCCTGTTCCGTGCCTTGGTGTCGTGAGTTGGTGTTCCTGATTGATGTCTCCATTGTTCTTCGTTCCTCGTCTGGATTCACCATCTTCATCAGCGCACTCCACCACTCACCACCTGCTTTCTGTGTTTGGCCATCGAGGTCCCTGCGCCACTCATCATCACCTGACTCAAGTCTTATGAACTTTACATTTTATAATAAAGAGCTGTTTGATTACACTCGCACTTGCTTCCTCACCTTCTGTCGTGATAGAACGATCTGACCTTCAATGGAAGCAGTGAGTGGTTCGCCGATTTCCCTGGAGGCGTTCTTCAACAGCAGCATTCATCGGATGAATTCCCAGGAGGAGAGTTTGAACGACACGGGCTGTGCAGTTCAGACTCTCGTGGCGCAGGTGTCCGAGCTCACCCAGCAATTCCAACTTCTGCGAGCTCCCACTGCGCCACCCGCACCGCCCGTTCCCCCCACACCACCTGAGACCCTCTTCCAGTCAGAACCCCACCTACCAGTTCCTAAATCGTACTCCGGAGATCCAAGTTATTGCAGAGCTTTTCTGACACAATGCTCCATGCATTTTTTACTTCAACCAAGAACCTTCTGTACAGAGCGAACAAAGATCACTTTTGTTCTGATCCTGCTGACTGGGAGAGCGGCATTATGGGGAACGGCGGTGTGGGAGAACCAAGACCCCTGCTCTGACTCGTTCCAGGCACTCTCCGCTGAGATGAGGCGAGTATTCGACCGTGCCGTTGCCGGGAGAGAGGCCGCTAGAATACTCGCCGACCTTCATCAAGGGGAGAGATCAGTGTCAGACTATTCCATCGAGTTCCGTACCTTAGCGGCAGAGTGTCACTGGAACGAGGAGGCGCAGTGGGACATGTTCCTGCATGGGCTGGCTGACCGCGTCCAGAAGGAGATCTACGCCCTGGACCTCCCTACGACGCTCAATGGACTCATCGAGGCTCTAAGAGTAGATGCACGGCTGTCCAGAGTCGAGCGACGCATCTCTCATAGTCGAGTCCCTGGAGAAGCTGAGAGCCAGCGGTTCAGTGGCGGGGACGCGGTCAGCCCTACCTACGATCACGAGCCCATGCAGGTGGGGCGAGCTCGGCTTTCCCGGGAGGAGAGGGAAAGGCGGAGATCCCAGGGGCTCTGTCTCTACTGCGGCACGGCAGGCCATTATTTAAACACCTGCCCAGTGAAGGGACCTAACCCGAAGAGGCTACTGTCGGGTGGGATCTCCGCCGAGAAGCTCTCGTCTACATCTACACTCCTCCCGGTAAGACTGAGATGGTCAACACATTCACACGACTGTCAAGCACTACTGGACTCAGGGGCTGAGGGTAATTTCATGGACTACACTTTCGCGCACAGGTTCCAAGTCCCTATCAAACCACTCACCCACAGGATTTCCGTCCACGCCCTCAACGGTCAAGAACTCCCCACCATTTCATTCACCACTGGACCGGTCACTCTTGTTACATCTGGCAACCACACTGAAACCCTCTCATTCTACATCATGGACTCCCCCCTTGCACCTGTGGTTCTCGGTCACCCCTGGCTTATCCGGCATAACCCCAAAGTGGACTGGCTCCAGAGGTCTATTGTGGCGTGGAGCAATAAGTGTCATGAGTCCTGTTTAGTGTCTGCCTGTCTTTCTGTTTCTGTGTTTCAGGAGGAGGCAGTGGATTTGTCTAACGTGCCCGCGGAGTACCATGACCTGAAGGAGGTGTTCAGTAAGTCTCGGGCTGCTTCTCTTCCTCCGCATCGTCCCTATGACTGTGCTATAGATTTACTGCCAGGTAAGTCTCCGCCTAAAGGCAAGTTATATTCGCTTTCTGCTCCAGAAAGGGAGGCTATGGAGAAATATATTTCTGATTCTCTAGCAACGAAGTTCATCCGCCCTTCCTCTTCTCCAGCGGGGGCGGGGTTCTTTTTTGTGGGGAAGAAGGATGGTTCTCTGCGACCTTGTATTGATTACCGAGGGCTGTACAGCATCACGGTAAAGAATACGTATCCTTTGCCGTTGATGTCTTCAGCCTTCGAGAGGTTGCAGGGAGCGTCTATCTTCACTAAATTGGACTTGCGTAATGCTTATCATTTGGTCCGCATCAGGAAGGGGGATGAGTGGAAGACTGCTTTTAACACCCCCAGGGGGCACTTTGAATACTTGGTCATGCCTTTCGGTTTGTCCAACTCCCCAGCAGTCTTCCAGGCACTCGTTAACGACGTGCTGCGAGATATGGTCGACCAGTTCATATATGTCTACCTGGATGACATATTGATTTTTTCATCTTCTCTCCAGGAACACGTGCAGCACGTCCGACGAGTGCTTCAGAGGTTGCTAGAGAATGGGCTTTTTGTCAAGGCGGAGAAATGTTCGTTTCATGCACAGTCTGTTCCTTTCCTAGGGTACATTGTGTCGACTGAGGGAATACGCATGGATCCTGAGAAGATTAGGGCTGTGGTGGAATGGCCAAGTCCAGATTCCCGTAAGGCCCTACAGAGGTTTCTGGGGTTCGCCAATTTCTACCGGCGGTTTATTCGCAACTTCAGCCAACTAGCCTCACCTCTGACTGCCTTGACCTCCCCCAGAACTACGTTCAGGTGGTCAGACGCAGCCGAGGCTGCGTTTACCAAACTGAAAGGCCGCTTTGTTACAGCCCCCATCCTCATTGCCCCTGATACATCACGTCAGTTCGTGGTGGAGGTCGATGCGTCAGAGGTGGGGGTAGGTGCAGTGATTTCCCAGCGTTCTCCCACAGACGACAGAATGCATCCGTGCGCGTTTTTGTCTCATCGTTTGTCCCCTGCCGAACGCAATTATGACATTGGTAACAGAGAATTGTTGGCAGTCAAGTTAGCGTTGGAGGAATGGCGCCACTGGTTAGAAGGGTCGGGGGTACCTTTTATCGTCTGGACAGACCACAAGAATCTGGAATACATTAAAACCGCCAAAAGATTGAACTCCAGGCAGGCTCGGTGGGCACTTTTTTTCAGACGTTTTGATTTTACACTCTCGTACCGCCCGGGTTCTAAAAACATCAAACCCGATTCTTTATCGCGCATTTTTGACCGTTCCGGACGCCTGTCTACTCCCGAGTGCATTTTACCCGAGAATCTATTTGTCTCCACACTCGTATGGGAGGTCGAATCGAAGGTCAAGAAGGCCTTAGAAGGGGTAACACCTCCGGCCGGTTGCCCATCAAACCGCTTATTTGTACCGGAGGGATTACGGTCCGACGTTATTCAGTGGGGGCATTGTTCCAACGTGGCTTGTCATCCAGGAGTTAGTCGTACCAAGTTTTTGGTCAAGCAACGATTCTGGTGGCCACTCATGGCTCGTGATGTTCACAGTTTTGTTTTGGCTTGCTCAGTTTGTGCCACTGGTAAGACTTCCAATCGATCCCCAGATGGGTTACTTCAACCGCTGCCTGTCCCTTCGAGACCCTGGTCCCACATTTCGCGAGATTTTGTCACCGCCCTCCCACCCTCCCAGGGTAACACGGTAGTTTTGACCGTGGTGGACCGGTTCTCGAAGGCGGCACATTTCATTCCCTTGCCCAAATTACCCTCAGCCAAGGAGACCGCGTTGACCGTCGTTAATCACGTCTTTCGCTTACATGGCCTCCCGACAGACGTGGTTTCCGACAGAGGACCCCAATTTGTGTCCAAATGTTGGCAAGAGTTTTGTAAACTATTGGGGGCGACTGTCAGTCTGTCCTCTGGGTTTCATCCCCAGAGCAATGGTCAAACTGAGAGAGCCAACCAAGATTTGGAGAGAACCTTGCGATGTCTGGTCTCCAAGAATCCTTCCTCATGGAGCCAGCAATTGTCTATGGTGGAGTACGCACACAATACGTTGCCAGTGTCATCCACGGGCCTATCTCCGTTTGAGTGTAGTGTAGGTTACCAGCCACCAATTTTTCCTAGTCTGGAGTCCGAAGTCGCGGTCCCCTCCGCTCACGCCTTCGTCCAGAGGTGTCGTCGCACTTGGACTAGAGCCCGTGAGACTCTACTCCAGGTGGGAGCGCGCACCAAGGCCAAAGCCGATCGCCACCGGTCTAAGCCTCCCGTATACGTCGTTGGTCAAAAAGTGTGGCTTTCTACCAAGAACATTCCTCTCCGCTCCGTCTCTAATAAACTTGCTCCTAAATTTATCGGCCCGTTCACTGTCACCAAGATCATTAGTCCGGTGGCAGTCCGCCTCAACCTCCCTCCAGTGTACAGGAGGATTCATCCCGTGTTCCATGTATCCAAAGTCAAACCCGTGTTTTATTCTCGCATTAATCCGCCAGCCCCGGTTCCCCCACCGCCGCGACTCGTAGAAGGAGAACCCACATATTCGGTTAATCGTATCCTGGACTCAAGGCGGAGGGGACGCGGAGTCCAGTACTGGGTGGACTGGGAGGGATACGGTCCGGAGGAGAGAAGTTGGGTACCTGCCAGAGACATCCTGGATCACTCCCTTATCGATGATTACAATCGACAGGTAAAGGAGTCTGGGAACGCCAGGAGGCGTTCCTAGGAGGGGGGGTACTGTCACGGTTCACAGATTCATTGTTTCCTTCTTGTCTCGTGCATCTGTTGTTGTGTGTGTGTGTGTGTGTGTGTGTGTGTGTGGGCGTGACCGGATCGTTACCACTGATCAGCAGCACAGCTGATTGTCAGTAGCAGCACCAGCTGAAGCTCATCAACTCATCCTTAAATACTCACTGGTTTCTTCTCTCCACTGTCAGATCGTTGTTGTATTCCCTGTGATGTGTTGTGTCCTCTGCTCCTGTGTTGGCGTTCCTGTTCCGTGCCTTGGTGTCGTGAGTTGGTGTTCCTGTTCCGTGCCTTGGTGTCGTGAGTTGGTGTTCCTGGTTGATGTCTCCATTGTTCTTCGTTCCTCGTCTGGATTCACCATCTTCATCAGCGCACTCCACCACTCACCACCTGCTTTCTGTGTTTGGCCATCGAGGTCCCTGCGCCACTCATCATCACCTGACTCAAGTCTTATGAACTTTACATTTTATAATAAAGAGCTGTTTGATTACACTCGCACTTGCTTCCTCACCTTCTGTCGTGATAAACATGATGAATATTATAATGTTTAGACCCGTGTTTACTGTTAAATACTGTGTTCGTGGATATCTATTCAAACGTAGATGCTTATTTAATGAAGCATTGTAAGTTCTGGTCACTCGTGCTGTGCATTTGAAAGTAAAACGCACCAAACATTAGGCTAGATCTTTTTACTACAATCTCATTTCATAACGTCATAACGAATGATAACATTTGAAGTAACATATGATAATCCATATGTTTCTCTAATGTAGTGTACTGAAGTGTTCTTTTTTATTGATTTATTGTTATAGGGTTAGGGTTAGGGTTAGGTTAGTAAAAGTAAAAATTATTATTATTATTTAATGCAGCCCTACAAGTATATGCCTACAAGGCACAACAAACCTGGTGTTCATTATACGTATATGTTTGTGAATTTCAAATCACAATTTTAACCAGAAAATCACAGTTAGATTTTCTTCCCCACATTGTGCATCCCTATAGTTTCTCCTGATATTAGCATGTTCACAGTTGTCTTTTTTTTTATACAGGGACCAGATAACACTGATGAGCCCTGCTGACATTCACACAAGTCTCTGTACATGAGCATGGTAAAATGAAGCAAACACCTTGAAAGGTGTGTGACTTTTCCCGTCTCTCTGTTTAGATCAGTGTGCTCAATAATGTGCCTTTTTGTCTTTTGTATCTTAGGACTATGTTGTGCTGTAAATAAAACCAAACAATCAAAAAGCTATTCCTTTTTAAATCTCTCCTCATTCTTTTTTCTGGTTCTCTCACAGTCCCACCTGATAGGGCCATTATGGGAGGGTCTTTGTCTTCCCAGGTGTGAAACACATCAATATTTTGTATGATTCACGCCTCCTCACAGAGAGCTTTCTTACACAAAACATGTCTTACAAATTTTAAATCAATATATTGTTTTATGTGAATGAGTGGGCAGAATGATTTTCACATTGTTTTGAAAAAAAAACTGTAGACTACGTGATACAATTTTCAAAAGTCTTGTGAACAAATAGTCAGTATGGGTTTAATGGCCTTATTTCAGTGACTAAAATCTTTAGTTTTTTTTCACATACCACGCATAAACGTAATTTTCTCAAAACTACAAACTTTCACATACATGCTGCTCACATATTATTGTAGCAGAGTTTTTGCTAAATACAGTGTAATCAGACACATTTTACAAGTAATAGAAATAAGCAAAAATGTCAGATCATGTCAGAACACCTCCAGGGCCCAGATAGCACCTCAGACCCCAGAGGGTTAATAATAAACCTAGTCTGGGGATGTATCTCAGTGGTAGAGTGCATGCTTTGCATGTATGAGATCCTGAGTTCAATCCCCAGCATCAGCAAGCAATGTTGGTCTTTTAAATCAAAGGCATATCTCACATATACATTGTGCATAAAGAAAATAATATTTAAACAAGAAAAAAACAGCAGCTAAATCAGGGGATGTAGCTCAGTGGTAGAGCGCATGTTTCGCATGTATGAGGTCCTGGGTTCAATCCCCAGCATCTCCAAGCAATGTGGAACTTTCCATTACTTTCTTTGCTTGTTTCTTAAACCTCAGAACCACATATGTATGCATTCCAGTGTTGACCTTTATCACCTATACATTTTTATTTAAAGACACATGTAGGTAAATAACAGAACACATTTAACACTGGGAGGGGATGTAGCTCAGTGGTAGAGCGCATGCTTTGCATGTATGAGGTCCTGGGTTCAATCCCCAGCATCTCCAAGAAAGGTTGGTCTTTTAAGTCAAAGGCATATCTCACATATACATTGTGCATAAAGAAAATAATATTTAAACAACAGAAAAACATTAGCTAAATCAGGGGATGTATCTCAGTGGTAGAGCGCATGTTTCGCATGTATGAGGTCCTGGGTTCAATCCCCAGCATCTCCAATTAATATTGAACTTTCTATCACTTTCTTTGCTTGTTTCTTAAACCTCGGAACCACATATGTATGTATTCCAGTGTTGACCTTTATCACCTATACATTTTTATTTAAAGACACATGTAGGTAAATAACAGAACACATTTAACACCGTGAGGGGATGTAGCTCAGTGGTAGAGCGCATGCTTTGCATGTATGAGGTCCTGGGTTGCATCTCCAAGCAATGTGGAACTTTCCATTACTTTCTTTGCTTGTTTCTTAAACCTCAGATCAGCATATGTATGCATTCCAGTGTTGACCTTTATCACCTATAAATTTTGATTTAAAGGCACAGGTAGGTACATAACGGAAACACACTTGTCAACATGAGGGGATGTATCTCAGTGGTAGAGCGCATGCTTTGCATGTATGAGGTCCTGGGTTCAATCCCCAGCATCTCCAGGCAATGTGGAGCTTTCCACTACTTTCTATATCTCACATACTGTTTAGAATGGATATTATGGACATTGAGACGCAAGGATGAACATTCCTGCTGATATACTTGTGTATCTAGTGGAACAGGATGATTTAAAGTCCCCCTGTAGTTAATATTTGTATCACTTAAAACTCATATTTGATCATCAATTGTATATATTTAAACGTTTTTTCCTTGAAAAAAAAATCTTCGTGCCTTAAAGGGACAATGTGTGACTTTTTAGGTATTTTATTATCTAAAATGAATATTTTTATTCATAAATATGTCCTCAATGGTGTACAAATACCTCTGCCAATTATCTGACTTATCCTCTTATCTCACAGAGCAGTGAGAGGCGCTTGTCACTGCCCCGGCAAGTTTAAAAGGCTGCACTGTACGGTTATTTATAATGGAGGAGTCCATACATATGCTGAGTCACAGGATAAGGAGTCCTCGTCGTCGAAAAGTCCAAAATAGACCGTAAAAGGAAACGTGAAAGGAGATTACAAAAAACAAGCGTTAATGTCGGGATAGCTAATGCAGGAGAAAGCTTTTAAAAGAGACCCTGAAGTTTCCTGCTTTCTTCTCGACAGGCAAGTCAATGTTACGGTCTTAATTACAAGCTTTTTTTCATTGCTTGGTTGTGTACTTTATTATATAATACAGGGCCGCTGGAAGTGGGGTGCAGCCCTACCTGTTTTCACAGAATTGTAAATGCAACGCATATGTTTGTTCATTAACATTTATTCATTTTTAGCATTTAGTCATTTATTTGTAATTAACACTTTAAGTGGTCTTTTTAAAAAGTGTTATTTATATGTTAAATTATGTTTTTAAAACATACGCGCAGAGTGTTACGTAATATTGTGTGTGCGGCGAAAGAATTTGTCCGCAGCCAAAAAAAACAAAAAAAAAAACACCCCAGAGCTATGAGCGCAAGTCCACTGCCAGCGTTGTGTAAGGTTAGCACTAGGCAGTGTGTTCATTTCTATTTCCTGTCGCTGTGCAGCCTCTTTTATTGTATATGACACTCTAAACAGCCCAATAACCCTTTTCTTTAAACTAAAGGATTAATTTATGTCCCATTGACCGGTCCATTGCATTACGAATAAAAGCAGAATCAATAAAGTCAAAATATGTGATGTGAAGTCCGATTTGAGTGTGTGCGCTGTTTGAACGAGTGTTCTCACTGATAGGCTACGCTTGTGTGATTCGCAGAGTTTTGTAGTCTTGATATTGTTTCTTATTCAAAAGTGGTGATGACGCCCCACCTCCAAAAAAACCCTCAGCACCCCCAACCTATAACCTCTTCCCGCGCCCCTGATATAATATACAAAAATATAATGAATAAAGAAGGCATCACTACTAATTACCATAGTTCATGTTTTTCACAGTCAATAATTCATACTGTAACATTCGTTTATTCATTGTGTCAAGTTGCAGTTTATTTGAAATAACAAACCTGTTCACCCGAAGGAAAACTCGAAGTGCTATTAGAACATCCTGTCATAGCTTTTTGGTACATAACGGCTACCGTAGATGCAACACGCATTTGAAAAAGCGAGGCGCTGAAGAGCACTATTTTTTTTAATGCAAAATACATTATCACCACTAGATGGGAGGAATTCCTACACATTGTCCCTTTAAAATAGCTTGAATGTAACTCGACACCCTTGCCTCATTAAGTATACGCTGGAGTTTGAGTTGGATCTTGGCTCGGATCAGGTGGTGGTCAGAACCGCAGTCATCCTTCAGCATTGAGCGGAACCTATTGTTGATCAGAATGTTGACCAATACGGCAGAGTCTTTGCAAGATGGATTTCGCCAGGTAAGTTGATGCTTGCACGGATGCTGTAAGCAGCTTTTACCGACGAGCAAGTTGTTGGTGGCGGCAAAGGACAAAAGCCGCAATTCGTTGTTTCCCAACCAGTTCTGTCCGTGCTGATATGAGCATTTAAGTCGCCTGCCAGGATAATCAAGTTGGTCTCTGGTATTAAATCCAAGGTGTGTTGGAGTGCGTTGTAGAAGTTGTCCTTTGCTGGATCAGGATTGGACGCGCCGGTGCGACCGACCCCAGGGGGTTAAAATAAGTGTCTTCCAAAGCATAGTATGTTGAAGAGAGTATGCCAAAGTCCCCAGATGGTCTTCTATTTCTGGTGGATTTTCGAAGTTTGGATCCGTGCACACTCTAAAGGCTAATATTACCCACAACCCACTGCACTTTGGAGGAGGAACTACAAACATGAGTAAAAAGTGTTTAAAAAACTACAAAACATGATAAAGGTTTGAGTGACTAATCAAAGTTTAACCTGATAGAAAAATATTGATTTAATGTTATCCATGTTATATTTCAATAACAATAACAACGTGGACTTTTATAAAGATCCGTTTGGCAATTAACTTTTAAATGCATTATTATGTATTAATATGAGAATAATCTCTGCATGTAAGACCCGTGACTGCAGATCAACGTGCTTCTGCATTTCTCTCCGATAAAGTAGGAAATTAAATGAAATGTGGAGGATTTTATCTTTGACAAGATGATTGACAGGCCAGTTTGCATGATAGGATGCGTGTAACTAAGTGACAGAGAGATAACATTATAGACGCAATTGTATGATGTGATAGCATGTCCCAAAGCTTGTCTACTCTTCTGTTACAAACTCAAAAGTAAGCACTTTTTCTTCACAAAGAGTATATATTTTTAGGGCGTAGTATAAGTAGGCGAATTGAGACGCAGCACATGTCTGGTAACTGCAGTCTAATGTAGATGAAAAAGGCGCTTTTCTTGCTTACATAGGGACTACTGAACAGACATGTATAAGTTTATTTTAAAATGCAAAGTACTTGAAATCAAAACGTGTAAATAAAGCTCTGTAAACTTGCATTTTTTGCAACACTAAAAGTGTGTCCCATTGGGTAATCAAAAGTTCTACACGCACTTGCAGTCTTCAAGCCCACCTGAACACTTGGATCAAGACCGGAAATACTGTAGGTCATATCAGTAGACAAGTGGTCAAGTACAAAGATGGCAAGTGTGGGTATTTGGCAGAGGTGTAAAGTAACGAATTACATTTACTTGCCCTACGTAATTGAGTAGTTTCTTTGTATACTTCTACTTTTTTAGGTAGTTTTTAAAATCTGTAATTTTACTTTTACTTACGTTTTGTTTGAAGTATTCTACTACGCTCTATTTTAAATCATATCTGTTACTGAGTAAAAAATAATAATACAAGGGGGAAAAAAATCACGCTCAGGAAACTATTGCATTGATTGAAGGACGGGAGAACAAACACGTAAAAAAAGTGATGCAGACCTGAAACGCAGTCGAATCCTTATGAAGCGAACTATGGCCAGTATGGAAATACTTCGGATGTAGAAAGAATAGATATCCAATTTGCAAAAAATGTGGATGCAAAGTGGCTGCAATAGGAGGAAACACATAAAACACCATCCCTCCGTGCAGATAAAGGTATGTCCCGTTTATAACTTAAGGCCGAATGATTTCCGTGATGCAGAGGGAAAACCCGGAATTCAGTCATTAAAATGGAATTTACATAACGCAGATGTCACGTAAAACACGCAAAATTATGGATTGATGAATAAAAATAAATAAATAAAAAAAGTTTGGTTTAACCAGGAGTAATTATGAGTATAATAGGAGTAGGCCAACAATACAATGTACTTCTCAAAACAACAACAATAATAATACATTTTATTTAAACATTATTTAAGGAATGTATTTTTTGTCTATGGTTTAATTTAATAAATCTGTTTAGCGTAAAAGCATTTGAACCAACCCCCCCCCCAAAAAAACAGTTTTCATTCATTTAACTGTCATTTTAACTGATGATGATAATAATAATCATAATAATAATAATAATAACCATGATTTTATAATACCACTTATTTATTTAATAATTGATTAATACCGTAAACTGTGAAAATCTCATACCGTTACAACCCTACACTGGAGTGTCCCCCACCCCACCCCCGCTGTTAAAAAAGTAACTCAGTAACTTTTACTCTGAGTAAATTTTAAATGAGTTACTTTTTACTTTAGCTTGAGTTGATTTTTAGACCGGTAATTTTACTTGTACTTAAGTAAAATTTCATTTAAGTAGTAGTACTTTTACTTGAGTAGAATATTTTATTACTCTTTCCACCTCTGGTATTTGGACAGGCACATAAACAATTTGCAGAATGGTGCGTCCCTAAGATGCATACACTCTGCGGGTCCAGAGGAGAATCAAGGATAATCAATTAAGGTAAAAGGGGTGGAGCCACCTTAACTCAAAGCTGTACAAAATGGCAAAGCCAAGCACTGGTGTTTATGTCAAAAGTTGTTAGAATGGGGTTCCTGAAAGTGGTCTTAGTGGTGGTTGTGATTGTTGCATTTGATCTGCATGATGTCTTGGGAAGTTTGAGGTCCAGTCATAGTCCAAGAAGCATGGGGCCAAAATCAGATCCAGCTTCCAGAAGTCCTGCCCTTTCTCCTCTAGGGCTCTGGAACCCTTTGCAAGTGGCTTCTCAGTTTCAGAGTCCTTTGGGTCCTGACTCCAAAAGCCTTGCGCAGGAGCCTTTTGGCCTTCAGGAGAAGCAGCTGTTGGAGGGTCCAGTGAAGCCTTTGGATTGGAGGTATCCCATCGTTCCTGAGGTGCAGAGCGAGTTGGCTGTGGACTTCCAGTTGAGGGAACCTGTGACTCCCAGCAGCGTAGCGGTTCAATGTGGCGAGAACCGGGTTATCGTAGAGGTCCAGCAGGACTTCTTCAGCAATGGTCAGTTGATACAGCCAACTGGTCTGTCTTTAGGTGGATGTCCTGTTGTTGGTCAGGATCCTGGGTCAAGAGTGCTCATCTTTGAGTATGAATTACAGGACTGCAACAGCGTGCTGATGGTAAGAACAGAAACATCGTAATGGGTTATTTGTTGTGGCAGAGGACCTTTTCAAGGAAAGTCAGTTCACTTGGTTTTACAATGCCAGGGCAGCTAAGACCAAGATCTATTTGAATGGGTAAATCCTGAATTTTCAAGCTAGATATATACAAGCGATATACAACAACGGCGGACTACTATGACTACAGCTGTCACAGCTCGCTCAGGGCGGGTCTTGTGTTGAAACACTGCTGTCACTCAACAATCGCGGGAGGGGCGTTGGATATTGTGAAGTCACAATATCGAACGGCATGATTTGAGACAGGGGAAAACATATAAGGAGATTAAAACAAAACCACTGGATGGATTTTTATCATGATAGGATGGTTGTGTACAGGCACTGCCAACAGACATTTCAGTGCAATCAACTTGTAAAAGTGCATGTACCATTATATGACCCCTTTAAATAACCCTTCAAACCAACATCTGATGTAAACTATCCCGTAAATTGTGTGAAAGGAGCTTAAGAACCAAGAACAATAAATATTGTGCCTTAATAGTGTTAAAGCTAGTTTTTACCCTGGAACAGCAAATGTGCTTGTTCAATCCTTAGTGCATGTCTCCAAAACATTGACTATCTTTGGCAACAGCGGAGCTTCTGAGGGCAGCTGTGGTGACGTGAAGAATTTACTAATTGGTGATTTGAGTGCATGGTCTTGGTGTATGTAAAGTCTTTGGGATGACCCACTTGGTAACCACACTCTTTTTACAGATGAATGAGGATGAGCTTGTCTACACCTTCTCTCTTACCTACATCCCTGAGGCGTTTGCAGGGACTCCGATTACCCGGGCCAATGGTGCAATTGTAGCTGTTCAATGCCATTATCAAAGGTAGGGGATCTGTGACTTTCTGCACTTTCTTGTGCAACTGGGAGACCATTTAATGGGTACTTTCATCAACCGCAGGCTCCAAAATGTAAGCAGTGATGCCTTGAGGCCAACATGGGTCCCTTATGCCTCAACAGAGGCTGGTGGAGAAGTCTTACTGTTCTCCCTGAAGATCATGATGGGTTGGTACAGGTTTTCTTTCAATAAAATAAACCTTTGCAATTGTGGCTGTGCCTAAAGTGTTTTTGTGTCTAGATGATTGGTCCTATCAGAGGCCTTCATACTCCTATTTCCTGGGTGGCGTTATTAACATCGAGGCATCTGTGAAGCAGTACAATCATGTGCCTCTGCGTGTGTTCGTGGACAGCTGTGTGGCCACTCAAGTACCCGATGTGAACTCTCTTCCAAGATATTCCTTCATTGAGAATCACGGGTAAGGTCATGGCCCTTGATGTGGTAGGACTGTAAGTTGCCTTTTGTAACCACTTCACTTCACAGTCAAGGGTAAGGTCTAGTTGCTTGATGCACAGTTGACATTCATGAATTGCTTTTTGTGAATTATCGTCAGGTGCTTTGTGGATGCCAAAACTACAGCTTCCAGCTCCCGCTTCATGCCTCGGACCCAGGTTGACAAGATCCAGTTCCAGCTGGAGGCGTTTATGTTCCAGGAGGGCAACAGTCATTCTGTATGTACTATGAATATCATGAGTTAACTTGACTTCTCCTCCCATCTGCTTTGGTTTTGTGACTTGTCTGTCATCCCTTGCAGATCTACGTAACATGTACTCTGAAGGCAACTATTGCTTCTGCACCTAGTGACGCTCAGCGCAAATCCTGTTCCTTTGCTGATGGGTACGTGAGGTTTTTTTTTTTTTTTTTGGGGGGGGGGGGGGGGGGGGGGTTTAAGTTGACTTTTCTCATGTTGAAGGTTCCATGTGTTTTGGTGCAGGTGGCTTGCTGCTGATGGAAACGACCAAGTTTGTGCTTGCTGTGACTCAACATGTGGTCCTGATGGTGAATTTGCTGCTCCCTATGGAGGTTGGTAGCGTTTGCTCTCTTTAAGGTTGCTTTTGATTCAAGTGCTCTAACTTGGCTTTTTTCTTCTCTAGGCATTCAGTGGGAAGGCAAGACCTCACTTGGTCCTGTAATGGTTCAAGAGCAAAAGGAAGGTTCTCAATAAAACTGACAAATCAATCCTTGGTTGTATCTGACTTGTCAATTTGCTGCGTGTCTGGTTTAAGTGCTTTTGACTTTGAAAAAATGCCTCATTCTGCCAATGTGGTGAAACTGATAGTTGTCGTCCTCTACTTTCAAGTCCTATATAGAATGCAACCATAGTGTTTCTGAAGTTAATAACTCTATGGAGAAAGTAAGCTTTAAATGATGAACCTTTAAGCCCGCTAGTGAAAGCTCAAGGTTGTGCTTTTGAAGCCATTAGTTTGTTACAATTTGTGGTTAAACTTTCCTTTTTTTTTTGTCAAAGTGGACTTTCCTTCCATATGTAACTTTTCAACTACATGTCAACTAATACTCACAGTATTAATAGACTGTTAGGTTTGGGATAGGAGGTTAAGTTGATTTGGATTTTCCAAGTTACTTATAGTCGGCGGAATGTCTTTTGGGGGACCACCAAAATGGTGTTAACAGATATTAAGCAGACGGTCTACTAATCTAATGACAGTTAGTTGACATGTAGCTGCAAAGTTACTTAGTAGAATGTCTAAAGTGGACTATCAAAATAGTGTTACCCAATTTAAGAAATTCCTGGAGAAAATATTACACTAATGAGGCATTTATATAGCGCGCTCATTTGTACTACTGTGCCCCCAAAGACTTCACAATCATATCAGGGTGTTCCCTGCAGAGCTCTTTTGGAAATTTGTTTGCCAGATTAAGAGTACCATCCTTCCGTTGAGACATTAAACCGAGGTCCTGACTCTGGTCATTAGAAATCCCATGACACTTCTTGTAAAGAGTAGGGGTGTAACCCTGGTGTCCTGGCCAAATTTCCTCGATTGGCCCTTGCCAATCATGGCCTCCTAATAATCCCCATCCATTGAATTGGCTCCATCACTCTCTCCTTTCCACCTATAGCTGATGTGTGGTGAAGTCTTTGGGGGTACAGTAGTACAAATGAAAGCGCTGTATAAATGCATCATAAGTGGTAATGAATTTCACCAGGAATTTCTGTTAAATTGGATAACACTTTATTCCAATAGTCCACTTTAGACATTCTTAACTAAGTAACTTTGCAGTGGTCTCATTTAAGCATCTCTTCTTGACAGACACAGATCTAGCTTCAATTGCAGGTGAGATCAATATATCAAAGAAAACACAGAAATGATCGGACAGTGCTACATCCTTATAACAATCAATGAAATTTTTAGACCCTTACAGATAAGTAAATCTAGCGTGTGTCCTCGATTGTGTGTGGGTCCATGTACATGCTGAGTCAGATCAAAAGTTTTTAAAACAGTTTTGATTTCTTTTGCCATATTGTTTTCTGCATTATCTATGTGGATGTTAAAATCTCCAGCAATGGCAAAATTCAAATTAACCCTACAAGTCTACTAATAGTCTACTAACACTCTAATGAGAGTTAGTAGACATGTAGGTGCAACGTTGCATATAGTCAACAGAATGTTAAAAAGGGACCATCAAAATAAAGTGAAACTGAAAAAAAATCCACTGTAAGTTAAATTAATGAGATATTACACATAATTTGGTAGCAGTACAAAGTGTTGTGCATGTTATTGGTGCAAAGATGTGAATGTGTATTTTGTACAACATTTGCAACTGCATGTCATCACTTAAACTTGTTGCCTTGTCAATACGGCTAATTATGGGGGCACTCTGCACAATATGTTCAAAAATGTACATCTCGTTTCAAATGAGTTGTGTTCCTGAAAACTGGTGCACACTACATTAAAATGTAAGATATGTCCCATACTGATGCCATTTAACTCTTGGCAATCTATTTCGTGCTCAAATCCATGGGCATGTCTTTTGCGTTTTGCCTCTTTGTAAGCTGTTCTAGCAGTAGTTTCAATCTGTTCAGCCTGTGCATTAACAACACTCTGTATGAATGTTTTCTGACTGCCTCTTTGCTAAATGCTTTCTGCTGCCATATGTGATTTAGTACGACTGTTGCTGTTTTGTTTAACTGGAGCCATGGATGTCACGGCACAACTCACTCACTCAGATGCTAATTTTATCCAAATGAACCATTTGGTCTGGTCCAAGTGATCACACTCTCGGACATGTGCGGCCGCATAGTTTTTGATTTTGCATAATCAACCACAGATATCCATAACAGAACACCCTTATCAACGTGAGGGGATCTAGCTGAGTGGTAGAACGCATGCTTTGCACGAATGAGGTCATGGGTTCAATCCCCAGCATCTCCAAGCAATGTGGTTTTTCCATTATTTTCTTTGCTTGTTTCTTAAACGTCGGATCAGCATATGTATGCATTCCAGTGTTGACCTATATCACCTATAAATTTTGATTTAAAGGCTAAATAACAGGTAAATAACATCTAGGTAAATAACAGAACACACTTATCAACATGAGGGGATGTAGCTCAGTGGTAGAGCGCATGCTTTGCATGTATGAGGTCCTGGTTTCAATACCCAGCATCTCCAAGCAATGTTGGTCTTTTAAGTCAAAGGCATATCTCACATTTGTATTGTGAATGAGGAAAATAATATTTAAACAAGACAAAATCAACAGCTATACTAGGGGTTGTAGCTCAGTGGTAGAGTGAATGCTTTGTATGTATGAGGTCCTAGATTCAATCCCCAGCATCTCCAAGCAATGTGGAACTTTCCATTACTTTCTTTGTTTGTTTCTTAAACCTCGGAACCGCATATGTATGCATTCCAGTGTTGACCTTTATCACCTATAAATT
Organism: Leuciscus leuciscus; assembly: GCF_965113295.1. Lineage (NCBI taxonomy): Eukaryota > Metazoa > Chordata > Actinopteri > Cypriniformes > Leuciscidae > Leuciscus > Leuciscus leuciscus. The sequence goes on from NC_138746.1 coordinate 35,355,775, forward strand.
TTGATTTAAAGACACCCATATCACTATGAGGAGATGTAGCTCAGTGGTAGAGCGCATGCTTTGCATGTATGAGGTCATGGGTTCAATCCCCAGCATCTCCAAGCAATGTGTTTTTTCCATTATTTTCTTTGTTTCTTAAACGTCGGATCAGCATATGTATGCATTCCAGTGTTGACCTATATCACCTATACATTTTGATTTAACGGCTAAATAACAGGTAAATAACAGAACACTCTTATCAACATGAGGGTATGTAGCTCAGTGGTAGAGCGCATGCTTTGCATGTATGAGGTCCTGGGTCCAATACCCAGCATCTCCAAGCAATGTTGGTCTTTTAAGTAAAAGGCATATCTCACATTTACTTTGTGCATAAAGGAAATAATATTTAAAGGGTCATTTAATGCCATTTTTGTACAAGCTAATATGATTCTTTAGGGTCTAAATTAAAAGTTTGTAATATACTTTAATTAAAAATTCTCATTAGTATTGTAAGAAAACACTCATTTTACCTGGTCAAAAACAGCTCTGTTTTCAGCACGCCGTTTAAGTGCATGTGTCTTTAAATGATAATGAGCTTTGCTCACCCCGCCCCTCTGCTCTGTGCGTACACCGTTTGAAATAATAACACAATAACCGTAACGCGTTGTTCAATATAAACATGGGATTATGAATTATATTGAGAACATCGTACATAGAAAACATGCCGTAATGTACCCTGAGTGTAAACATTAGCCGCATTCATGGTGAAGCGTGCTAGTGATTTGCAAAGATTAATATAAATATTAATATAAAGGTTAATAAAACGTTACACTCACTTGTTCTTCTGGAGGTGCAGCAGGAACACGAATAGTTGGTAGCGATCCCTTTTTCAGGACCAGCTTCTTAGCAAAACCAGCTTTATACTGACCCGTTTGTAAAGCAGTCTGGTGTGTGAAATGATTCGCGCAAACATGAAAGCATTGACGTTGATCGTGAGTAATATTCCCTTCGAAAACAAAACTCAGCCACTGAATCTTCAGCGGTTCGGATTTAGGAACATCAACATGACTGCTGTGTTCCTTATTGCACCCAAGAACAGAACACCACACCACAATCGCTTAGACGCCATTCTACTCATCAACAATGACGCGCGGACTATGATGATTGACAGCTCGCTCACGAGCGAGGGCGGGGCTGTGTTGAAACGCTGCTGTCAATCAACAATCGTGGGAGGGGCGTCAGACCGTGTGACGTCACTAGGTTGAATGGCTTGATTTGAGAGATTGGAAAACATATAAGGAGATTTAAAAAAAACACTGGATGGATTTTTATCATTTTTTGATGGTTGTGTACAGGCACTACCAACACACAGTTCAGTACAATCAACTTGTAAAAGTGCATGTACCATTATATGACCCCTTTAGACAAGAAAAAAACAGCAGCTAAATCAGGGGATGTATCTCAGTGGTAGAGCGCATGCTTTGCATGTATGAGGTTCTGTGTTCAATCCACAGCATCTCCAAGCAATGTGGAACTTTCCATTATTTTCTTTGCTTGTTTCTTAAACGTCGGATCAGCATATGCATTCCAGTGTTGACCTTTATCACCTATACATTTTTATTTAAAGGCACAGGTAGGTACATAACGGAACACTCTTATCAACATGAGGAGATGTAGCTCAGTTATAGAGCCCATGCTTCGCATGTATGAGGTCCTGGGTTGAAACCCCAGCATCTCCAAGCAATGTTGTACTTTTAAGTCAAAGGCATACATCACATATACATTGTGCAAAAAGAAAATACTATTTAAACAAGAAGAAAACAACAGCTAAATCAGGGGATGTAGCTCAGTGGTAGAGTGCATGCTTCGTATGTATGAGGTCCTGGGTTCAATTCTAAAGCAATGTGAATCTTTCTTTGCTTGTTTCTGAAACCTTGGAACCGCATATGTATGCATTCCCGTGTTGACCTTTATTACCTACAAATTTTGATTTAAAGGCACAGGTAGGAAAATAACAGAACACCCTTATCACCATGAGGGGATGTAGCTCAGTGGTAGAGCGCATGCTTTGCATGTATGAGGTCCTGGGTTCCATTTCCAAGCAATGTTGGACTTTTAAAGGGATACTTTACCGTTTTTTCATATTAAACTATGTTATTCCCTTAACTAAGACGAGTTGATACATACCTCTCTCGTCTCAGTGCGTGCACTAAATCCCTCTGTCTTGCGGCGAAACTTTGTTAGCCCAGTTCATTTAATATGGGCCAAGCAGAGAAGCTACCAAACACCTCCACGTTTTCCCTATTTAAATACAGTTACTCGCGAAGTGTAACTCGACCTAGAACGGTGACACAAAACAAAACGTTGCGCTTTTCTAAGCGTGTAAAATGGATAACTATATTGTATGGCGGAATACCATAGCAAGTGCTTGTAAGCACTTCGACTTGGCGCAGTAATATCTTCACTCGTGGAAAAATCCTCTCACCGGCCCCCGCTCCCTCTAGTGAAGATATTACTGCGCCAAGTCGAAGTGCTTACAAGCACTTGCTATGGTATTCCGCCATACAAAATAGTTATCCATTTTACACGCTTAGAAAAGCGCAACGTTTTGTTTTGTGTCACCGTTCTAGGTCGAGTTACACTTCGCGAGTAACTGTATTTAAATAGGGAAAACGTGGAGGTGTTTGGTATCTTCTCTGCTTGGCCCATATTAAATGAACTGGGCTAACAAAGTTTCGCCGCAAGACAGAGGGATTTAGTGCACGCACTGAGACGAGAGAGGTATGTATCAACTCGTCTTAGTTAAGGGAATAACATAGTTTAATATGAAAAAACGGTAAAGTATCCCTTTAAGTCAAAGGCATATATCACATATACATCGTGCATAAAGAAAATAATATTTAAACAAGAGAAAAATATTAGCTAAATCAGGGGTTGTAGCTCAGTGGTAGACCGCATGCTTTTATCACTTAAAACTCATATTTGATCATCAATTTTATATATTTAAACGTTTTTTTACCTTGACAAAAAATGATTCATGCCTTAAAATAGCTTGAATGTAACTCGACACCCTTGCCTCATTAAGTTTGGAATACGCTGTTATATTATATATACGCTGGAGTTTGAGTTGGATCTTGGCTCGGATCAGGTGGTGGTCAGAACCGCAGTCATCCTTCAGCGTTGAGCGGAACCTATTGTTGATCAGAATGTAGACCAATACGGCAGAGTCTTTGCAAGATGGATTTCGCCAGGAAAGATGATGCTTGCGCGGATGCTGGAAGCAGCTATTACCGACGAGCAAGTTGTTGGTGGCGGCAAAGGACAAAACTTGCAATTTGTTGTTTCCCAACCAGTTCTGTCCGTGCTGATATGAGCATTGAAGTCGCCTGCCAGGATGATCAAGTTGGTCTGTGGTATTAAATCCACGGTGTGTTGGAGTGCGTTGTAGAAGTTGTCCTGAAGACTAAAAATTTACTGTTTAATGTTATGTATTTGTATTATTTTTCTTTATTCATTTTCATAATAATTTCATAATGTATTTTGTCAAGCCAGAGTTATGTGTCTGTGTTGAGTGCATGAGGAGACTATAGATAGCATGGAACCATGTGAAGATCATGTCACATGAGACAGGTGGATGAGCTATATTTTGAAGAGGGTGTGTACAATGTAACATGTTTGCAACTGATGCAGATGTAAACAACAGATAGTTTCTTAATATGGAAGTGAATTGTGCCATATGTTCTATGACATATACGTTCCATTTTTAAGCTCAAGCAACAGAGTTTGTTACCATGAATGGAAGTCGCTCAGTGATGTATATAAGCTCTGTCTCATTGTACAACTTCAGAGAACGCATAGACCTGGCATGAATGTAACATCTTCTGAAAGATTCTCTCCTGACATATAAGAATAAAAATTCTTCTTGGCAAGATAACTGGTGTCCGGCCCTGTGAATCTAATAATAAGGGGAACGACTAAATTTAAATCTACAGTCCTTTGCTGGATCAGGATTGGTTTCGGTTGGTGCATAGACAGCAACAATATGAGTCTTGAACGCGCCGGTGCGACTGACCCCAGGGGGTTAAAATAAGTGTCTTCCAAAGCATAGTATGTTGAAGAGAGTATGCCAAAGTCACCAGATGGTCTTCTATTTCTGGTGGATTTTCGAAGTGTGGATCCGTGCACACTCTAAAGGCTAATATTACCCACAACCCACTGCACTTTGGAGGAGGAACTACAAACACAAGTAAAAAGTGTTTAAAAAACTACAAAACATGATAAAGGTTTGAGTGACTAATCAAAGTTTAACCTGATAGAAAAATATTTATTTAATGTTATCCATTTTATATTTCAATAACAATAACAACGTGGACTTTTATAAAGATCCGTTTGGCAATTCACTTTTAAATGCATTATTATAAATTAATATGATAATAATCTCTGCATGTAAGACCCATGACTGCAGATCAACGTGCTTCTGCATTTCTCTCCGATAAAGTAGGAAATTAAATGAAATGTGGAGGATTTTATCTTTGACAAGATGATTGACAGGCCAGTTTACATGATAGGATGCGTGTAACTAAGGGACAGAGAGCTAACATTAAAGACGCAATTGTATGACGTGATAGTATGTCCCAAAGCCTGTCCACTCTTCTGCTACACACTCAAAAGTAAGTACTTTTTCTTCACAAAGAGCATATATTCTTCTACTTTTTTAAGTAGTTTTTAAAATCTGTAATTTTACTTTTACTCAGGAAACTATTGCATTGATTGAAGGACGGGAGAACAAACACTTAAAAAAAGTGATGCAGACCTGAAACGCATTTGAATTCTTATGAAGCAAACTATTGCCAGTATGAAAATACTTTGGATGTAGAAATAATGCGTGGTTGTCCTCGAGAATAGATATCCAATTTGCAAAAAATGTGGATGCAAAGTGGCTGCAATAGGAGGAAACACATAAAACACCATCCCTCCGTGCAGATAAAGGTATGTCCCGTTTATAACTTACGGCCGAATGATTTCCTTGATGCAGAGGCGAGCGAGGGAAAACCCGGAATCCAGTCATTAAAATGGAATTTGCATAACGCAGAAGTCACGTAAAACACGCAAAATTATGGATTGATGAATAAAAAAAAAAATGTTTTAGTAATTATGAGTATAATAGGAGTAGGCCAACAATACAATGCACTTCTCAAAACAAAAACAATAATAATCAATTTTATTTAAACATTATTTAAGGAATATATTTTTTGTCCATGGTTTAATTTAATAAATCTGTTTAGCGTAAAAGTATTTGAACCAACCCTTTACTTAAGTAAAATTTTATTGAAGTAGTAGTACTTTTACTTGAGTAGAATATTTTATTACTCTTTCCACCTCTGGTATTTGGACAGGCACATAAAAAATGTGCAGAATGGTGCGTCCCTAAGATGCATACACTCTGCGGGTCCAGAGGAGAATCAAGGATAATCAATTAAGGTAAAAGGGGTGGAGCCACCTTAACTCAAAGCGGTACAAAATGGCAAAGCCAAGCACTGTGTTTATGTCAAAAGTTGTTAGGATGGGGTTCCTGAAAGTGGTCTTAGTGGTGGTTGTGATTGTTGTATTTGATATGCGTGATGTCTTGGGAAGTTTGAGGTATAGTCATAGTCCAAGAAGCATGGGGCCAAAATCAGATCCAGCTTCCAGAAGTCCTGCCCTTTCTCCTCTAGGGCTCTGGAACCCTTTGCAAGTGGCTTCTCAGTTTCAGAGTCCTTTGGGTTCTGACTCCAAAAGCCTTGCACAGGAACCTTTTGGCCTTCAGGAGAAGCAGCTGTTGGAGGGTCCAGTGAAGCCTTTGGATTGGAGGTATCCCACTGTTCCCGAGGTGCAGAGCGAGTTGGCTGTGGACTTCCAGTTGAGGGAACCCGTGACTCCCAGCAGCGTAGCGGTTCAATGTGGCGAGAACCGGGTTCTCGTAGAGGTCCAGCAGGACTTCTTCAGCAGTGGTCAGTTGATCCAGCCAACTGGTATGTCTTTAGGTGGCTGTCCTGTTGTTGGTCAGGATCCTGGGTCAAGAGTGCTCATCTTTGAGTCTGAATTACAGGACTGCAACAGTGTGCTGATGGTAAGAACAGATACATCGTAATGGGTTATTTGTTGTGGCAGAGGACCTTTTCAAGGAAAGTCAGTTCACTTAGTTTTACAATGCCAGGGCAGCTAAGACCAAGATTTATATATTTGAATGGGTAAATCCTGCATTTTCAAGCTACTTGCCTTTAAATAACCCTTCAAACCAACGTCTTATGTAAACTATCCCATAAATTGTATGAAAGGAGCTTAAGAAACAAGAACAATAAATCTTGTGCCTTAATGGTGTTAAAGCTAGTTTTTACCCTGGAACAGCAAATGTGCTTGTTCAATCCTTAGTGCATGTCTCCAAAACATTGACTGTCTTTGGCAACCGCGGAGCTTCTGAGGGCAGCTGTGGTGACGTGAAGAATTTACTAATTGCTGATTTGAGTGCATGGTCTTGGTGTATGTAAAGTCTTTGAGATGACCCACATGGTAACCACACTCTTTTTACAGATGAATGAGGATGAGCTTGTCTACACCTTCTCTCTTACCTACACCCCTGAGGCGTTTGCAGGGACTCCGATTACCCGGGCCAATGGTGCAATTGTAGCTGTTCAATGCCATTATCAAAGGTAGGGGATCTGTGACTTTCTGCACTTTCTTGTGCAACTGGGAGACTATTTAATGGGTACTTTCATGAACCGCAGGCTCCAAAATGTAAGTAGTGATGCCTTGAGGCCAACATGGGTCCCTTATGCCTCAACAGAGGCTGGTGGAGAAGTCTTGCTCTTCTCCCTGAAGATCATGATGGGTTTGTACAGGTTTTCTTTCAATAAAATAAGCCTTTGGAATTGTGGCTGTGCCTAAAGTGTTTTTGTATGTGTAGATGATTGGTCCTATCAGAGGCCTTCATACTCCTATTTCCTTGGTGGCGTTATTAACATCGAGGCATCTGTGAAGCAGTACAATCATGTGCCTCTGCGTGTGTTTGTGGACCGCTGTGTGGCCACTCCAGTACCTGATGTGAACTCCCTTCCGAGATATTCCTTCATTGAGAATCACGGGTAAGGTCATGGCCCTTGATGCGGTAGGACTGTTTGAGTTGCCTTTTGTAACCACTTTGTCACAGTCAGGGGTAAGGTCTAGTTGCTTGATGCACAGTTGACATTCATGAGTTGCTCTTTGTGAATTTTGTCGTCAGGTGCTTTGTGGATGCCAAAACTACAGCTTCCAGCTCCCGTTTCATGCCTCGGACCCAGGTTGACAAGATCCAGTTCCAGCTGGAGGCGTTTATGTTCCAGGAGGGCAACAGTCCTTCTGTATGTACTATGAATATCATGAGTTAACTTGACTTCTCCTCCCATCTGCTTTGGTTTTGTGACTTGTCTGTCATCCCTTGCAGATCTACATAACATGTATTCTGAAGGCAACTATTGCTTCTGCACCTAGTGACGCTCAGCGCAAATCCTGTTCCTTTGCTAATGGGTACGTTAATTCTTTTTTGGGGGGGGGGGTTGTTAAGTTGACTTTTCTCATGTTGAAGGTTTCATGTGTTTTTTTTGTGTTTTTTTTTGCAGGTGGCTTGCTGCTGATGGAGACGACCAAGTTTGTGGTTGCTGTGACTCAACATGTGGTCCTGATGGTGAATTTGCTGCTCCCTATGGAGGTTGGTAGCGTTTGGTCTCTTTAAGGTTGCTTTTGATTCTAGTGCTCTTAACGTGGCTTTTCTTCTCTAGGCATTCAGTGGGAAGGCAAGGCCTCACTTGGTCCTGTAATGGTTCAAGAGCAAAAGGAAGGTTCTCAATAAAACTGACAAATCAATCCTTGGTTGTACCTGACTTGTCAATTTGCTGTGTGTCTGGTTTAAATGCTTTTGACTTTGAAAAGTGCCTCATGCTGCCAATTTGGTGAAACTGATAGTTGTCGTTCTGTACTTTCAAGTCCCATATAGAATGCAACCATAGTGTTTCTGAAGTTAATAACACTATGGACAAAGTAAGCTTTAAATTATGAACCTTTAAGACTGCTAGTAAAAGCTCAAGGTTGTGCTTTGAAGCCATTAGTTTGTTACAATTTGTTTTTTTGTCCAAAGTGGACTTTCCATATGTAACTTTTCAACTACATGTCAACTAATACTCGCAGTATTAATAGACTTATGTTTGGGTTGGGAGGTTAAGTTGATTTGTAGTTGCCTTGTAGTTGCCAAGTTACTTATAGTCAGTGGAATGTATTTTGGGGGACCAACAAAATGGTGTTAACAGATATTAAGCAGACAGTCTACTAATCTAATGACAGTTGACATGTAGCTGCAAAGTTACTTAGTATGTCTAAAGTGGACTATAAAAATAGTTACCCCATTTTAAGAAATTCCTGGAGAAAATATTACACTAATGAGGCATTTATATAGTGCTTTCATTTGTACTACTGTGCCCCCCAAAGACTTCACAATCATATCAGGGTGTTCCCTGCAGAGCTCTTTTGGAAAGATTTGTTTGCAAAATTAAGAGCACCATCCTTCCGATTAGACATTAAACGAGGTCCTGACTCTGGTCATAAAAAATCCCATGATACTTGTAAAGAGTAGGGGTGTAACCCCGGTGCCCTGGCCAAATTTCCTCCATTGGCCCTTGCCAATCATGGCCTCCTAACAATCCCCATCCATTGAATTGGCTCCATCACTCTCTCCTATCCACCTATAGCTGATGTGTGGTGAAGTCTTTGGGGGTACAGTAGTACAAATTAAAGTGCTATATAAATGCATCATAAGTGGTAATGAATTTCACCAGGAATTTCTGTTAAACAAATTGGTTAACACTATTTCAATAGTCCACTTTAGACATTCTTAAGTAAATAACTTTCCAGCTGCATGTCAACTAAATGTCATTAGATTAGTAGTGACAGTTAGTTGACCACTCAGACAAGGGCGCAGGTTGATGTTTTAAGGTGCTGTACGGTTTCTTCCAAAATCAGACATAGTAACTACTTTCTCAGGTTGTGGTCTGATTTGTCTGACCCGAGTGGAACTCAAGGATGTGCTGATCACCTTTCTGATATTATTGATTGTCTCAGAGAAGGAGGAAGCAAACTCACTGCATTTGCTCTCTGAGAGCAATTCATTGGGAATCTGGCTTGGGGGGTTTGTCACTACAGTAGCAAAAAGAGTGTGTGTGTGTTTAAGTTGGAGTTTATAATATTTGAGACGAAAATCTGTCTTTGCCTAGTTCCATATTGAAAGCATGGATGCTGTCTTTGTAGATGTTATAATGGACTACAAGTTTTGTCTTCCGCCACATGCGCTCTGCTTTTCTGCATTGTCTTTTCATATTTTGCACAGCTGTTGAGTTTCTTCAAGGTGCTTTTGGTCTGCCACTCTTCTTCCTGACTTTCACTGGAGCAATATCATCAATTACACTTTTGAGTTAAAAGAAATAAAGGAGAAAATCAACAGAGTCAGCAGATATGCTTGGTGTTAAAGATATAGCCTTCATAAATAGTACACTAGTGGTCTCATTTAAGCATCTCTTCTTGACAGACACAGATCTAGCTTCAATGGCAGGTGAGATCAACAGTGATCGGACAGTGCTACATCCTTATAACAATCAATGAAATGTTTAGACCCTTACTGATAAGTAAATCTAGAGTGTGTCCACGATTGTGTGTGGGTCCATGCAGTGGCGGCTGGTGCTAAAAAAAATTTGGGGGGGGTGCAACAAACTGAATTATTAATCCAGGACTGAATGTAGGCTAATTGTTAAATACAAATTTAACAGTGATAATAATGTAGCTATATTTAGGCTAAAGTTTAGCTAAAAATTCAGCCGGTAGGGTTGGGAAATAGCCAATAGCCAAATAAATCTGAATTTTTGGGCTAAATGGTGATGTAGGGTATAATCTGAGTATTTAATTATTATTTTTCTATTTGAATAAAATAAAATAAAAAAACTGTATTTAGGGCCCAAGCCCTGAAAGGGCGAAGGCCCTATTGTTTCCGGAAGGATATTTTTTTTTATTTTTATTTTTTTCTGCCTTTTTGCCACTTGTGGGGCCCTTAACATGCTCAAAAACTCTTGAAATTTTGCACACACGTCAGAACCTGCGTTCCCTGGAACGGGATCCGAACACTTGTCCATAAATCAAACACACTTGCATGTAATAATATGAAACTCAGTACACATATAGATCTCATCGGGCCGAACAACTTTCGTGCTCTAAGTTTTACACCAGCCCAACAGGAAGTCGGTTATTATACGTTGTTTGGAAAACGCATACAATGGAATGTGAAATACTCCTCCTAGGGAATTCATCCGATCGCCACCAAACTCGGTGTGAATGAAGTCAAGACATTGAGGATGAATTTCTTGTGAACGGATTTTTGATATCTCAAACGGTTTGGCCGTGGCAAGGAAACGAATTTATGGTGAATAATGGGACACAGGAATTGTGTTATAACTTCTGCATACATTAACTGATCTTGATGAAACTTCAGCAGTGTGTTCGTTGTAAGGGCCGATCACATGGATGTGACTATTGTGACTATTTATGCACAGTCACAAAAATCAGTACGCATTTTGGTCTCATCGAGTCGGACAATTTTCTAATTTACAGTTATTAGCTCCGACCAACAGGAAGTCAGATATTTTGGTTTGAAGTGGTTTTTTTGGAGAATTTTCTCTCTCTTTCTCTGTCCCTGTGTGTGTGTGGGGTGTGGGGGATTTGTCTGTTATGAGAGACTACTTTTATAATTGTTTTTCAAGGTTTCAGGGGCTTTTGGGGCCCTTAACGTGCTCGAAAACTCATGAAACTTTGCACACAGGTCAGAACCTGCGGCCATCAGGGCCTGGCTGAAGCTGGTACCCGGGCATGGCAGGGGGGCTCAACAGCGCCCCCTGGAATGGGGTCCGAAAACTTGGTCCATAGATCAAACTAGCTTGCATGAATTAATATGAAACTCAGCACACATATAGATCTCATCGGGCCGAACAACATTTGCGTGCTCTAAGTTTTGCGCCAGCCCAACAGGAAGTCGGCTATTATGGGTTGTTTGGAGAACGCTTGCTGTGGAATTTGAAACACTCCTCCTAGAGAATTAATTCAATCGCCACCAAACTCGGTGTGCATGAAGTCAAGACATTGAGGATGCTAAATTGCGGACAGATTTTTGATATCTCGAACGCTTTGGCCGTGGCGAGGACACGAATTTATGGCGAGAAAAGAGAAACACGAAGTGTTATAACTTCTGCACACATTAACTGATCTTGATGAAACTTCAGCAGTGTGTTCGTGGTAAGAGGCCGATCAGATGGATGTAACTATTGTGAGTCAAAGTTATAGCACCACCAACTGGTAGCAGGAAGTGTGTCACTTTCAAAATGCTTTTGACAAAAGTGGGGGGGTTAGTTTTACCCACAGTTACAAAAATCAGGACGTATATTGGTCTCATCGAGCCGGACAACTTTCTAATTTACAGTCATTAGCTCCGACCAACAGGAAGTCAGATTGAATGTGGATTTATTTGCAAAATCAGCCTCTGCATTTTTACCCACTCCTCTTAAGTGGTTTATTTTATTCCCACCAAACTTTTTCAACATGATGAAAATACATTAAAGATGCTAAATTGTGAACGGATAATAAATATCTCAAATGGTTTTGCTATGGCGAGGGATTACAGTTTTTCTCGATTGTTTACACACATTTTCTGGTACTTGAGACACAATGACCACAACATGTAACTCATTCACCAACTACCTGAACCAATTCTGCTAAGCTACAAGCACAATTCCTGCTTTACACTCAAATTGCAGTTCTAAAACACACTTTTTTCAAAACACTACACACAATTCTCTGCTTTTGGCACAATTTTCATGCAGAAAATCTCTTGTTTTCACAAGGAACACACTGCCATTCAAATATGCACACTGACTCATCACATGGGCAAACACCCGTCACACAGTTTTACAATTAGCAATCAGAGCTTTAGCATAAAAGGGCAACAGGTCAGCTCTTCAATGGTGCAATGGATGCCAACATTGGATTTTTTTAATAATTTTTTTTACTGTATACAGTAAATTCTTCTGTTGTTTTGTATGTAGACCACTGTATGTACAACTTTGTGTTGGTTGGGATGTACACTGTGTACATTGTTTTTGTGGGAAAAATAAAATATATTTGTTACCATGTATTTGTGTGTTCTGAGTATAAAAACAATATTCTCAAATATTTTACAACACACTTATGTATGTACTGTCTGTAGTAAGTGTAACACTGAACAAAAAAAGGCCTAAGTCATTATGATGAATGGAGAAGAAGTGTTTTCCATTCATCATAGTGTTTTACATTGAGCACATCAGTGACTACGTTTACATGCAGCCAATAACCCGTTCAAAACCGGGATATTAGCAATAACCCGGTCGCGCACGGCCATGTAAACACCGGCAAAAACCCGGATATGCTCATATCCCGGTTTTTAAAAACCCGGATATTATACCTGGGGTACCCCCTTTCTAACCCGAATATTTGGTCATGTAAACGCGTATCGGCATATCCCCATCAAAAGGGACATTGATTTGTGTTCTGCGCATGTTCTATTCGCAAGGAATCTTGGTCTTTTGAGTAGGGACGGCGCATACAGAAACCCGCGTGCAGTATACCGGAAGTAAACAAGAAGTAGAGGTAAACATGGCGAGACGCAGCACAGCACCAGACTTTTGGAGCGAGGAGGAAAGCGCAAACAAAGGCGATCGCTATCTGCCCCGACTATTCATTATCCGCGTGCTGCTGCTGTTGTTGTTGTCTTTGGATACAGGAAAAAGAATCGGAAATGACGCATATTGCGTCTTAAGGAAGTCCGTACGTCCAGACGCTAACCGCGCGTCGCCGTTTACATCGGGATATTGTAAATTTCATGTATTCAGGAGTAACTCTCTCTGCTCACGCATGTAAACGCGTTATTCCGAATGTTTCAGAAACCCAAATAGTGACCTTAACCCGACCATAACCCGACCATAACCCGGATATTGGCTGCATGTAAACGTAGTCAGTGTTCAACTGGTTCTTATAAATGTCTACTCATATGATGGTTTGTGTGTGTCATTTGAAAACAAAATACCATTTTGAGAAGAAATAACATTGTTTTGAATGTAAAGTTTCATTTTGCAGGAGAATTGAGGGGTTTTGCCCATTGTGTGTGTTTTTTTGGATTTGTGTGTAGAGTTCTGAGAATATGAGGCATGCTTTCAGAAAATGTGTGTAAACAATCGAGAAAAACTGTATTGTCAAAAAAGGAAACAGTAAAAGCCTCATATCTTCTAAAAATGAAATTATACACCATTTTTTTATATATAAAATTATACAAATATCAGAACTAAACCCAGTTTTGGGTTTATTCAGTTTTTTCAATTCAAGAATTATGTATAAGTTTAAAAACAGCCAGAATGCGCTATTTAGTAAAAAAAAAAAAAGTCAAACATAGGGCTATACTGCCCTCTTGTGTTCAAAATCAGGTAGGCCTATTACAAAATGACGGAGTAGCCTATGTTTTTATGTTTCCACTGTTCAATCACGCCCGCGACACACACACACACACACACACACACACACACACACACACACACACACACACACACACACACACACACACAGTGCATTCCAGCATTGCAATCTTGACATCGCAGCCGGTTCATTATAGTCGTAATAAAATATAATAATAAAATAGTCAACCTATTTGCAGCAAATGATAGTAGATTTCAGATCAATATATTTGTTTTCCTTACAATTTTAATTAACACTAACTTTATTCTCATCTGAATTATAAATTATTTATTTCTGTATAAAATAATACTACCGATTGAAAATATAGTATTTCCAAAAGAGGGCAGTATTGGATTATTTTTAAACAGGGTTGGATGAATCCTTGAGAACAGTGTTTTACTGTAAATAAAAGCAGAGCCAAGTGAAGCAGAGCGAGTGTTTTCAATTAATTCCTATGGAAGTAAGAATTAACTATTATTTTATGCCTAAACATACCCAGTCACAGAAAAATATTAAAGCTATCCTATGGCTTTATATCACTTTAACACGGTAAAGGGCTCATACTGTAGGCCTACATTTTGGCTAATTATTTCCAATGCTATCACGGATCATAACCTCATCATCTAGAAACTTCCACTCAGAATACATACATAGGACATGAAGATATCATAGGGAATTGTGAACATATTTCACTGGAACTTCATCTTCATTACATCTATATATATATATATAAATATATATAAATATAAATATAGCTGCGAGCAGCGATGGAGGGCCCAAGACGGTGACACCGCCACCCCGGTGCCTTTAGTGTAACTAAAGGCACCAGGGTTGCGGTGCCACCGGCTTGGGACCGCAATCGCTGCTCGCAGCTATATATATATATATATATATATATATTATATTTAATATCCTGATCAATATTGTCCTAAAAACAATGTTCATATTGAAGGTTATAAAAACAAACATAGTGTAACCTTGCTGTCTATCTGCAGTCTATCCAAAAAAGGGGTCAAATCACATTACATTCTATCTTTGCAACATTACAATCTAAAAACAAAATAATGCTTTTTAAAGAAGTAGTTAAATTTACTAAACTTAAAAAAACTAAAAAAAAACTAAAAAAAACAAAGCTGATATCATAAAAATACACATGTAGGTTTGAAATTCTCTAGCACATTTATGTTCACCGACAACAAATATTATGTGCTAATGTATATTTTAGTCCGAATAATTGCGCTCCTATTCTATTGCGCTCCGTCTGTTCGGCACGCATGCACGCGGCGGCGCTCGTTCATGGAAGTTTAGCTTGCAGAAAGCTCGCGCACTCATGACAGCAAACTGGAAATATTGACTTTCTAACATTTACAGATGGAGAATATGTCCGTGAAATGTAAGTTATGCACTGAGGAAATTATTGGATGTCACTTCAGCTTATGGCTAAATATTATTAGAGGTATATTTGTTTCCACCAGTGTGGAGTTTACGTATGATGACGAAAGCACGTTAGTGCGAGCCCTCCCGGAACCAATAGAGAATGCATTTCAGTGCCTGGAGTTGAAAAAAAAAAAATCTTTTGCACTGCTGGCAGCAGCGACGTCTGTGTCTGTACCATTCTAAACAATGACAGCGTAACCTCATATCTCCCTGCTCCCAAGTCATAAATGTTGTATCTCCGATTAAACATGATTTTGGGGAAATGTTGTGTTAATGTTGGTATACAACAGTATATGATAGCAATATAAGGTATAATACCAACTTTAACGATACAATGTTTGATAACTCAAAAAAAAATGCAGTTTTTTTAATCTCCTGAAAAATAATGGTTTTGGAGATACAAGGATTCCGCCCGACAGCGACGATATTTAAAAGTTTTTTTCCTTGAAAAAAATATTCTTCATGCCTTAAAATAGCTTGAATGTACTTGCCTCATTAAGTATACGCTGGAGTTTGAGTTGGATCTTGGCTCGGATCAGGTGGTGGTCAGAACCGCAGTCATCCTTCAGCATTGAGCGGAACCTATTGTTGATCAGAATGTAGACCAATACGGTAGAGTCTTTGCAAGATGGATTTCGCCAGGTAAGTTGATGCTTGCGCGGATGCTGGAAGCAGCTATTACCGACGAGCAAGTTGTTGGTGGCGGCAAAGGACAAAAGCCGCAATTTGTTGTTTCCCAACCAGTTCTGTCCGTGCTGATATGAGCGTTGAAGTCGCCTGCCAGGATGATCAAGTTGGTCTCTGGTATTAAATCCAAGGTGTGTTGGAGTGCGTTGTAGAAGTTGTCCTTTGCTGGATCAGGATTGGACGCGCCGGTGCGACCGACCCCAGGGGGTTAAAATAAGTGTCTTCCAAAGCATAGTATGTTGAAGAGAGTATGCCAAAGTCCCCAGATGGTCTTCTATTTCTGGTGGATTTTCGAAGTGTGGATCCGTGCACACTCTAAAGGCTAATATTACCCACAACCCACTGCGCTTTGGAGGAGGAACTACAAACACAAGTAAAAAGTGTTTAAAAAACTACAAAACATGATAAAGGTTTGAGTGACTAATCAAAGTTTAACCTGATAGAAAAATATTCATTTAATGTTATCCATTTTATATTTCAATAACAATAACAACGTGGACTTTTATAAAGATCCGTTTGGCAATTCACTTTTAAATGCATTATTATGCATTAATATGAGTTTAATCTCTGCATGTAAGACCCGTGACTGCAGATCAACGTGCTTCTGCATTTCTCTCCAATAAAGTAGGAAATTAAATGAAATGTGGAGGATTTTATCTTTGACAAGATGATTGACAGGCCAGTTTGCATGATAGGATGCGTGTAACTAAGCAACAGAGAGCTAACATTAAAGTCGCAATTGTATGACATGATAGTATGTCCCAAAGCTTGTCCACTCTTCTGCTACACACTCAAAAGTAAGCACTTTTTCTTCACAAAGAGTATATATTCTTCTACTTTTTTAAGTAGTTTTTAAAATCTGTAATTTTACTTTTACTTACGTTTTGTTTGAAGTATTGTACTTCGCTATATTTTAAATCATATCTGTTACTGAGTAAAAAAATAATAATACAAGGGGGGAAAAAATCACGCTCAGGAAACTATTGCATTGCTTGAAGGACGGGAGAACAAACACGTAAAAAAAGTGATGCAGACCTGAAACGCAGTCGAATTCTTATGAAGCAAACTATGGCCAGAATGAAAATACTTCGGATTTAGAAATAATGCGAGGTTGTCCTCGAGAATAGATATCCAATTTGCAAAAAATGTGGATGCAAAGTGGCTGCAATAGGAGGAAACACATAAAACACCATCCCTCCGTGCAGATAAAGGTATGTCCCATTTATAACTTAAGGCTGAATGATTTCCGTGATGCAGAGGGAAAACCCGGAATCCAGTCATGAAAATGGAATTTACATAACGCAGATGTCACGTAAAACACGCAAAATTATGGATTGATGAATAAAAAAATAAATGTAAAAAAAGTTTGGTTTAACCAGGAGTAATTATGAGTATAATAGGAGTAGGCCAACAATACAATGCACTTCTCAAAACAACAACAATAATAATACATTTTATTTAAACATTATTTAAGGAATATATTTTTTGTCCATGGTTTAATTTAATAAATCTGTTTAGCGTAAAAGTATTTTTCTTTTTTTTAAATTAATTTAACTGTCATTTTAACTGATGATAATAATAATAATAACCATGATTTTATAATACCGCTTATTTATTTAATAATTGATTAATACCGTAAACTGTGAAAATCTCATACTGATACAACCCTACACTGGAGTGTCCCCCACCCCACCCCACCCCCGCTGTTAAAAAAGTAACTCAGTAACTTTTACTCTGAGTAAATTTTAAATGAGTTACTTTTTACTTGAGCTTGAGTTGATTTTTAGACCGGTAATTTTACTTGTACTTATGTAAAATTTCATTGAAGTAGTAGTACTTTTACTTGAGTAGAATATTTTATTACTCTTTCCACCTCTGGTATTTGGACAGGCACATAAAAAATTTGCAGAATGGTGCGTCCCTAAGATGCATACACTCTACAGGTCCAGAGGAGAATCAAGGAGAATCAATTGAGGTAAAAGGGGTGGAGCCACCTTAACTCAAAGCGGTACAAAATGGCAAAGCCAAGCACTGTGTTTATGTCAAAAGTTGTTAGGATGGGGTTCCTGAAAGTGGTCTTAGTGGTGGTTGTGATTGTTGTATTTGATGTGTGTGCTATCTTGGGAAGTTTGAGGTATAGTCATAGTCCAAGAAGCATGGGGCCAAAATCAGATCCAGCTTCCAGAAGTCCTGCCCTTTCTCCTCTAGGGATCTGGAACCCTTTGCAAGTAGCTTCTCAGTTTCAGAGTCCTTTGGGTCCTGACTCCAAAAGCCTTGAGCAGGAGCCTTTTGGCCTTCAGGAGAAGCAGCTGTTGGAGGGTCCAGTGAAGCCTTTGGATTGGAGGTATCCCACCGTTCCCGAGGTGCAGAGCGAGTTGGCTGTAGACTTCCAGTTGAGGGAACCTGTGTCTCCCAGCAGCGTAACGGTTCAATGTGGCGAGAACCGGGTTCTCGTAGAGGTCCAGCAGGACTTCTTCAGCAGTGGTCAGTTGATCCAGCCAACTGGTATGTCTTTAGGTGGCTGTCCTGTTGTTGGTCAGGATCCTGGGTCAAGAGTGCTCATCTTTGAGTATGAATTACAGGACTGCAACAGCGTGCTGATGGTAAGAACAGATTTATCGTAATGGGCTATGTGTTGTGGCAGAGGACCTTTTCAAGGAAAGTCAGTTTACTTAGTTTTACAATGCCAGGGCAGCTAAGACCAAGATCTATCTATTTGAATGGGTAAATCCTGCATTTTCAAGCTACTTGCCTTTAAATAACCCTTCAAACCAACATCTGATGTAAACTATCCCATAAATTGTATGACAGGAGCTTAAGAAACAAGAACAATAAATCTTGTGCCTTAATGGTGTTAAAGCTAGTTTTTACTCTGGAACAGCAAATGTGCTTGTTCAATCTTTAGTGCATGTCTCCAAAACATTGACTATCTTTGGCAACAGCGGAGCTTCTGGGGGCAGCTGTGGTGACGTGAAGAATTTACTAATTGCTGATTTGAGTGCATGGTCTTGGTGTATGTAAAGTCTTTGGGATGACCCACTTGGTAACCACACTCTTTTTACAGATGAATGAGGATGAGCTTGTCTACACCTTCTCTCTTACCTACACCCCTGAGGCGTTTGCAGGGACTCCGATTACCCGGGCCAATGGTGCAATTGTAGCTGTTCAATGCCATTATCAAAGGTAGGGGATCTGTGACTTTCTGCACTTTCTCGTGCAACTGGGAGACCATTTAATGAGTACTTTCATGAACCGTAGGCTCCAAAATGTAAGTAGTGATGCCTTGAGGCCAACATGGGTCCCTTATGCCTCAACAGAGGCTGGTGGAGAAATCTTGCTCTTCTCCCTGAAGATCATGATGGGTTTGTACAGGGTTTCTTTCAATAAAATAAACCTTTGGAATTGTGGCTGTGCCTAAAGTGTTTTTGTGTGTAGATGATTGGTCCTATCAGAGGCCTTCATACTCCTATTTCCTTGGTGGCGTTATTAACATCGAGGCATCTGTGAAGCAGTACAATCATGTGCCTCTGCGTGTGTTTGTGGACAGCTGTGTGGCCACTCAAGTACCTGATGTGAACTCTCTTCCGAGATATTCCTTCATTGAGAATCACGGGTAAGGTCATGGCCCTTGATGCGGTAGGACTGTTTGAGTTGCCTTTTGTAACCACTTTGTCACAGTCAGGGTTAAGGTCTAGTTGCTTGATGCTCTACAGTTGACATTCATGAGTTGCTCTTTGTGAATTTTGTCGTCAGGTGCTTTGTGGATGCCAAAACTACAGCTTCCAGCTCCCGTTTCATGCCTCGGACCCAGGTTGACAAGATCCAGTTCCAGCTGGAGGCGTTTATGTTCCAGGAGGGCAACAGTCCTTCTGTATGTACTAGTATCATGAGTTAACTTGACTTCTCCTCCCATCTGCTTTGGTTTTGTGACTTGTCTGTCATCCCTTGCAGATCTACATAACATGTACTCTGAAGGCAACTATTGCTTCTGCACCTAGTGACGCTCAGCGCAAATCCTGTTCCTTTGCTAATGGGTACTTTCTTTTTTGGGGGGGGGTGTTGAGTTGACTTTTCTCAGGTTGAAGGTTTCATGTGTTTGTTTTGTTGCAGGTGGCTTGCTGCTGATGGAGACGACCAAGTTTGTGGTTGCTGTGACTCAACATGTGGTCCTGATGGTGAATTTGCTGCTCCCTATGGAGGTTGGTAGTGTTTGGTCTCTTTAAGGTTGCTTTTGATTCAAGTGCTCTAACTTGGCTTTTTTTCTTCTCTAGGCATTCAGTGGCAAGGCAAGGCCTCACTTGGTCCTGTAATGGTTCAAGAGCAAAAGGAAGGTTCTCAATAAAACTGACAAATCAATCCTTGGTTGTATCTGACTTGTCAATTTGCTGCGTGTCTGGTTTAAATTCTTTTGACTTTGAAAAGTGCCTCATGCTGCCAATTTGGTGAAACTGATAGTTGTCATTCTGTACTTTCAAGTCCCATATAGAATGCAACCATAGTGTTTCTGAAGTTAAAAACTCTATGCACAAAGTAAGCTTTAAATGATGAACCTTTAAGACTGCTAGTGAAAGCTCAAGGTTGTGCTTTGAAGCCATTAGTTTGTTACAATTTGTGGTTACACTTTTTTCCTTTTTTTTTTTCTTTTTTTAAAGTGGACTTTCCATATGTAACTTCAACTACATGTCAACTAATACTCGCAGTATTAATAGACTGTGTAGAGAATGCAGTGCCTGCAGTTCAAAAAAAAATCTTTGAATGTAAGTCTATGGGAACACTCTGGGTGATTTTCGGCCATAGTGAAATTGCCCAAAAAGAGGCGGTACTCCACAGAACGTGACTTGGCGCTGATTGGACTATATACAGAGGCAGAACAACAGTGAGTGACTGCTAGCGTAACTCTGTGGTTGAATGACATTGTGATTGAAAAAGTCCCTTTCACACTTTGGTGGTGCATCGCCCTAATGAAGAAACCGCCGCTGGGTCCATGTACATGCTGAGTCAGATCAAAAGTTTTTAAAACAGTTTTGATTTCTTTTGCCATTGTTTTCTGCATTATTTATGTGGATGTTAAAATCTCCAGCAATGGCAAAACAGTCAAACTAACCCTACCAGTCTACTAATACTCTAACACTCTAATGAGAGTTAGTAGACATGTAGGTGCAACGTTGCATATAGTCAACAGAATGTTAAAGACCATCAAAATAAAGTGAAACTGAAGAAATTGCACGGTAAGTTAAATTAATGATATATTACACATAATTTGGTAGTAAAACAAAGTGTTGTGCATGTTATTGGTGCAAAGATGTGACTGTGTATTTTGTACAACATTTGCAACTGCATGTCATCACTTAAACTTGTTGCCTTGTCAATACGGCAAATTATGGGGGCACTCTGCACAATATTTTCAAAAATGTACATCTCGTTTCAGATGAGTTATGTTCCTGAAAACTGGTGCACACTACATTAACCCTCTGAGGTCTGAGGGGTTTTTGGGGTCTTTGAGATGTTCTGACATGCCCTGACATTTGTGCTTTTTTCAGTTGCTTATAAACATATTAATGGCAAAGGTGTAATTACACTCTATTTAGCACAAACAGGGCTACCATAATATGTGAGCAACATGCATGTACATGTTTGTATTTTTGAGAGAATAATGTTTATGCATGGTTATTGAAAAAACTAAAGTTTCTGAAATAAGGCCACAAAACACATACTAAATATGTGACAATAAGACTTTTGACTAATTGATGTCGTTGCCTAGAGTTTTTTCTTCAAAATGATGTGAAAATCATCCTGCCCTTATCATTCACATAACACAATACATTGATTTAAATCTTGTAAAACACTTTTTGTTTGTAAAGGCAATATGCGCAAGGGGCGTCAACCATTCAACAGCATCATGCATATGACAATGGGGCCCGCATACTTAATGAGCCATTCATTCAGGTGTGTCACCTATAGCCACAAGAAAGAATGCAAGAGCAATATATATATATATATATATATATATATATTCTACCAAATTGGTTCACAGTTGGAAGCATGTCCATTTTTTTTTTTTTTTTTTTTTTCACAAATTTTGCTTGCAAATTGTATAATATCCAAGGAAAACATGTCTAGTAATTGTGCAGTTAATTCTCATACTGTATTTTCAGTTTTGGAATATGTATCCTCTCCCCAAATTTGTCAATAATAAAACACAATAAAAATTATTTAAAGAAAATGCTTATATTTACCTTTTAAAATTTGTTTACATCTACCTTGTAAATATATTTTTTTTATTAAAAAGGTTATAATTACAACAACATTTGAAGTGTAATCTTTCTTTGTAAAAACTAAAGTATACATTTTATCATACATATTTCAAAGTTAAGGATTCATTACTTCGAATATAGCCTACATTGACAAAATATACTATATTTAACATATTAGCAAAAATTGGCAAACAAAAGCTTATTTGAGGTGGCAGATATTTTACAGTAAAAATGTGTAATCTATCCAAAACTAATCAACGAAATGTTGTCTTTCATTTGTCTGTAACATAGGTCTTTCGTTTTTATTATAAGGAATATAAATGTTAATTTGCAGTTTAATACGTTGCTTATACAATACATTTTATTTCAACATATTTCAGTCGATTTTTACTCAGAATAGCAAAATAGTTTGCTAAAAGCAGATCATTCATTCACACACAGAAACGCAATTCAAATTTAAACTGTCTTTTTGCGAGTTGTGGTAAACAGCGCATCTCTGCCGTTCATTCATTCACACAGAAACGCGATTTACTTGAGAATGAAAAAAAAACTTACTACAGTATTCCATCCGTTGCTCCTCGAAATACCAGCACTTCTGAGGTACGTTTTCCATTATTATTATTCCTCACAGCTAGGGCTGCTCGATTATGGAAAAAATCATAATCACGATTATTTTGGTCAGTATTGAAATCACGATTATGTAACACGATTATTTCACATGACTTTGGGAACGTGTTGCATTTATTAAAAAGACACGGTAACACTTTACAATAATGTTAACTCGTTAACATTAGTTAATGTATTAACTAACATGAACTAACAATGAGAAATACATTTGTTACAGTATTTATTAATCTTTTTTAATGTTAGTTAATAAAAATACAGCTGTTCATTGTTTGTTTATGTTAAGTTTACAGTGCATTAACTAATGTTAACAAATACAACCTTTCATTTTAATAACGTATTAGTAAGTGGTGAAATTAATATTAACTAAGATTAGTAAATGCTGTAGAAGTATTGTTCATTATTGTTAACTAATGCTAATTAATGAACCTTATTGTAAAGTGTTACCAAAGACACCTTTCAACAATTCTTAAAAAATCGAAATTTGAACATTGATTGTACTTTTTGAACTATAATAAATAATATAGTATTTTAATATATTCCCGCAGGTCTACCACTTATAGCCTAATGCGGGAAATTCCCCCGCAAACATTGATTCACTTTAGCATGTAGATTGTATGAGTAGCCTAAATGAATCCACACAGATTATAAAATCAAATCAATAATTTTAAAACTTTCTCCAAGACGCAATTTCACAAACCGCGTGAGTGTTCAGCGGTGATGCGTCTTCTCTCTCTCTGTCTCTCAAAATGCGCTGGACAAGGCAAGCGTCGAAACTACACATTCGCGTTCAGGAGTCGGGACATGATGGAATTGTCACTTGCACAATCGGGCCAGCATTGCATCGTAACTAAAGTTGATAATTTTTACTTCGTTTTAAGTTTTAGCAGTTTAAACATTCAAGCTGAGAGAGTTTATGGCATCGGGAGGGGCGGATGTGCGCGTGCGCGCGTCATTCAGAACACAAGACAAAATAAGAGCGTTCTTTCAAAACAGAACATGGCAAAATAATCGTTTTTTACTCGATTATACTATTTTGGTGATCGTTGGGAGCAAAAATCGAAATCGAAATCGAAATTCAATTAATTGCACAGCCCTACTCACAGCGCTGCGAGACAGTGTAGACAAGTACACTTATCTGAATAAACTTGATGTGTTTTCTCGAGCTGATATGTGGGCGTTCACAGTTTGTATGGGATCGTCTCAGTCATTTGCGTTTGAATAGCGCGCGCTCTCCGTGGGCGGGGCCGAACCCTTTCACGCATAGTGGTCACTACAGTGGACAGCTATTAAAAAAGCATTTTCTTGAATTTGCACGGGTTTTTATGGCAAAGTTGCACATCAATCTCTTCATTGGACCCTGGTGCATCATCCTATAAATTGCAATCAAGTGGCAAGCCTTTGTGTTTCGATTTTTTCCCCCTCCAAACCAAGATGGCCAAGGGTCAGTCAGACATGCCAAGTTGCTCCAGAATATCCACCCATTCCTTCTATCCTAGGAGACTCTTGTAGGTAAAAAAAATATTGCAGCATAAAGCAATATCTAATGAGTCATATCACAGTAAAATTTTCCAAGTTTTGATTTTAGATTGAGAGAAAACTCTGATTAATCACATGTCCACTGTATTGGACGTCATGCATGCAATGGCTATATTTCAGATACAATTCATAATTATAATGTGAATATTGTTTTTGAAATTTAAAACTTAAAAACTTAATATGCATTGACTTTTTCTACTGTAAATAAATGTATTTGTATTATTAGAATGTAATTTTCATTGACATCGAAAAAAGTCATGTGATTACATAATGTATGACACTTGTAATGCATTACTTTACTTGTTAGATCAAAAAGTAATCTGATTTTATAATGCATGTTATTGTAATGCATTTTTTACTCATAACATCAAAAAGTAATCTGATTACATAATGCATGTTACTTGTAATGCGTTTCCTTTCTCATAACATCAAAAAGTAATCTGATTATGTAATGTGCGTTATTGTAATGTGTTTTTTTACTCATAACATCAAAAAGTAATCTGATTACGTAATGCATGTTACTTGTAATGCGTTTCTTTACTCGTTACATCAAAAAGTAATCTGATTAGGTAATGCATGTTACTTGTAATGCGTTTCTTTACTCGTTACATCAAAAAGTAATCTGATTAGGTAATGCATATTACTTGTAGTTAATTACTTGTTAGATCAAAAAGTAATCTGATTAGGTAATGCATGTTACTTGTAACACATTACTTTACTTGTAACATCAAAAAAGTAATCTGAATGCGTTATGCATGTTACTTGTAATGCGTTACCCCCAACACTGATCATTTCAGATGAGATTGAAAAAACGTATCGCTAGGTTTTCTCAGAGGAGGGCTATGATAGAAATGTGCATGTCCATCTTGAACATAATCAGAATTATCAGCTAATAAGGGTAAATCTCCATACTCTGGTGCACTGGAGGGAGCATCTGAGTGGTTTCCACAGTTGTACCTTGACAGGCTGTAGAAAATTCTGATGGAATCACGTCCTCATGTTCTGATATCAAAGATACGCAAAGTGCAACTTGTATGAAGTTGTATGAAGCCATTGCAATATTTTGCATTTATATTTTTTGTATATATTTTATAGTTTTCACATTATTTGATATAATTGCATTGATTAGTTTGTTAAATTCACATACTTTATCTGTTTGATTATTGTCTTATATGTAATACAGTATATCTTCAGTTTAAACCAACCGCATGCTGTCCACTCAAGTGGACATCTGAAGATCTCTTTGAAAAATTTGTAAAAAAAATAAATAAAAATCAATTCTTGTTTTTCATGCCCTAAGAGCAATAAAAACACATAGGAAAAAAATCCTGACTGAGGGTATCATAATTCATGCATGAAAGGGTTAAAACGTAATGAGCTGAGATGAGCTCGACTGGAATCGCTCTCTTTTAATACAGATTTCACAAGATGAGAATATTTGTTTTTTATATAAATTACTTCATTTAAAAGAAGAGAATTCAAGCTTCATGCCTGTGTGTCTGTATGCCTGTTTGACTGAGTATTGGCTGAGTTATTGTTCATTTTCGGACGCGTTTCAGAATGGACTTCACTGGCAGAGAGAAGGCAGAACTCGCTTCGTGTTTATTTTTCTTTATTTGGCAAAAAGCACAACACTTTGTTTTTATTGTGAGTATACACAAAAATAATACACATTTAACAGAATCGATTGATGTATGGAACTCCTATGGAAAATCAAAGTCAACAGAGTATTTATGAGTTTCTTTTGCACTGATAAAAAAAAAGCGAGCTGGTATCGCCGGCGATACAGCCGACCTCAGGGGGTTAAATAACCCTTCAAACCAACATCTGATGTAAACTGTCCCATAAATTGTAAGAAAGGAGCTTAAGAAACAAGAACAATAAATCTTGTGCCTTAATAGTGTTAATGGTAGTTTTTACCCTGGAACAGCAAATGTGCTTGTTCAATCCTTAGTGCATGTCTCCAAAACATTGACTATCCTTGGCAACAGCGGAGCTTCTGAGGGCAGCTGTGGTGATGTGAAGAATTTACTAATTGGTGATTTTTTAGTGCATGGTCTTGGTGTACAGTATGTAAAGTCTTTGGGATGACCCACTTGGTAACCACACTCTTTTTTACAGATGAATGAGGATGAGCTTGTCTACACCTTCTCTCTTACCTACACCCCTGAGGCGTTTGCAGGGACTCCGATTACCCGGGCCAATGGTGCAATTGTAGCTGTTCAATGTCATTATCAAAGGTAGGGGATCTGTGACTTTCTGCACTTGCTTGTGCAACTGGGAGACTATTTAATGGGTACTTTCATGAACCGCAGGCTCCAAAATGTAAGCAGTGATGCCTTGAGGCCAACATGGGTCCCTTATTCCTCAACAGAGGCTGATGGAGAAGTCTTGCTGTTCTCCCTGAAGATCATGATGGGTTGGTACAGGTTTTCTTTCAATAAAATAAACCTTTGCAATTGTGGCTGTGCCTAAAGTGTTTTTTTTTTTTTTTTGCATAGATGATTGGGCCTATCAGAGGCCTTCATACTCCTATTTCCTGGGTGGTGTTATTAACATCGAGGCATCTGTGAAGCAGTACAATCATGTGCCTCTGCGTGTGTTTGTGGACAGCTGTGTGGCCACTCAAGTACCCGATGTGAACTCCCTTCCGAGATATTCCTTCATTGAGAATCACGGGTAAGGTCATGGCCCTTGATGCGGTAGGACTGTTTAAGTTGCCTCTTGTAACCACTTTGTCACAGTCATGGGTAAGGTCTAGTTGCTTGATGCTCTACAGTTGACATTCATGAGTTGCTCTTTGTGAACTTTGTCGTCAGGTGCTTTGTGGATTCCAAAACTACAGCTTGCAGCTCCCGCTTCATGCCTCGGCCCCAGGTTGACAAGATCCAGTTCCAGCTGGAGGCGTTTATGTTCCAGGAGGGCAACAGTCCTTCTGTATGTACTATGAATATCATGAGTTAACTTGACTTCTCCTCCCATCTGCTTTGGTTTTGTGACTTGTCTGTCATCCCTTGCAGATCTACATAACATGTATTCTGAAGGCAACTCTTGCTTCTGCACCCAGTGACGGAATCCTGTTCCTTTGCCAATGGGTATGTGAGGTGTTTTTTTTCTTCTCTAGGCATTCAGTGGGAAGGCAAGGCCTTACTTGGTCCTGTAATGGTTCAAGGGCGAAAGGAAGGTTCTCAATAAAACTGACAAATCAATCCTTGGTTGTATCTGACTTGTCAATTTGCTGCGTGTCTGGGTTAAGTGCTTTTGACTTTGAAAAAGTGCCTCATTCTGACAATGTGATGAAACTGATAGTCGTCCTGTACTTTTCAAGTCCTATATAGAATGCAACCATAGTGTTTCTGAAGTTAATAATCTCTCTATGGACAAAGTGAAGCTTTAAATGATGAACATTTAACCCTCTGGGGTCTGAGGGGTTTTCTGGGCCCTGGAGGTGTTCTGACATGCTCTGACATTTGTGCTTATTTCTGTTACTTGTGACATTTTCATGGCTAAAGTCTAATTACACTGTATTCAGCACAAACTTTGCTACAATAATATATCAGCAGCATGTATGTAAAAGTTTGTAGTTTTGAGATAATGACATTTATGCGTGGTTTGTGAAAATACAAAAAAAAAATTGTCACTGAAATAAGGCCATGAAACCCATACTGATTATTTCTTCACAAGACTTTTGAAAAATGTATCACGTAGCCTAGAATATTTGCTCCCAAACTATGTGAAAATCATCCTGACTGCTCATTCAGAGAAGACAATATATTGATTTAAAATTTCTAAGACGTGTTTTGTGTCAGAAAGCTTTATGCGAAGGGGCGTGATCACCTCATTAATATGTAAGCTTTTCACACCTGACAAAGACACTCCCCTAACAGCCCTATTAGGAGCGATCAGGCCCTATCATTCTGAGCAACCTTGCACAAAGAATGAGGAGATTTAAAAAATAATGTTTTTTTGATTGTTTGGATTTATTTACAACACAACATAATCCAAAGATACACAACAAATGACAAAAAAGCACACTATTGAAAACAATCATCCAAAGACAGAGACCTTTGTGCCATTCCTAAAAATATTGTACATACCTTTCATTTCCAAGGTGTTTGATTTTCACTTTACCATGTTCATATACAGAGACTCATGTGAATGTTGAAGTCAGCAGGACTCAGTGGCATCTGGTCCCAGAAAGAAAAAAAAAGTGAACATACTGATATCAAGAGAAACTATAGGGAATATAGTTCTAAAATTTATTGGGAATACATTTTAGATTTTTCTGGTTAAAATTGCTTTTTAAAATTCATAGAATACACACACACACAAATGTTTCCAACAATATATAATATAATGAACACCAGATATGTTGTGCCTTGTAAGCATAGGCTGTGCTGCATAAAATAATACAACAATAACCTATAGCTGCATATAAATCTTCCAAAAGATTTCAGTAACAACTACGCTAGAGAAAAATATATTGATTATCATATGTTACTTCAAATGTTTCCATTCGTTATGATGATATGAAATGAGATAATAGTAAAAACATGAAGCCTTTGTTTGCTTGGTTTTGCTTTTCAAACGCGATCGTTTCAAACGCGATTGCAATACATTAAAAACCAGAGCTCGCTCCAAAATATGAAACATTATGGTTACCATATTATACATATCTACGTTTGAGCAGATATCCACAAACACAGTAACAGTAAACACGGGTCCAAATATTATAATATTCACCATATATCTAGCAACAGTTCAACTGCAATGTGAAGTTTATGCAACAATAACATGAACTAATAATTAAGAATTTCTTACCTTACATCTTTCTTGTCTTCAAATCGCGTTCTTCTGAGGTAAATCCAAGGTAAACAGCACATCACAGGACAAACACAGTCTTCCAAACTCGATGAAAAGCAGAGAGGAGTAAGTTCCCGAAGTCTCTGGTTCTTTGTTTTGAGGTAATGAGGGTGTTTACAGGTCTGCGTTCTGCCGCGTGGATCATTTGCATGTCAATCGCTCGTGCGCGCCTGGGTGTGGTCACATTATAGTTAATTAGGACGCGTTTGAGAAACTGTACATGCCGCTGCTTTCTTACGGATTATTTAAACAGAGAATATTTGTTTTTTTATATATTTCACATACTTTAAAAATAGAGACTCCAAGTGTTGTATAGACATGTGTTTCAAGACTGTGTGGCAAACATTCGCTGAGTTACAGGTCATTTTCTGTCGTGTTTCAGAATGAGTTTCTCATTGAGAGAGACGGCAGAATGCGCATCATGTTTATTTTCTTTATTTTACGAAAAACACAACCTTTTGTTTTTATTATGAGTGTACACAAATAAAAGAAGACATTTAACAGTTTTTAAATATGTGTAACACTTGCATTTATGACAAAAATCGACGGAGTTATTTGAGTCAATAAAAACAAAAGTGAGCTGGTATCGCCGGCGATACCGCCGACCCCAGGGGGTTAAGACCGCTAGTGAAAGCTCATGGTTGTGCTTTTGAAGCCATTAGTTTGTTACAATTTGTGGTTACACTTTTTGGGATATGGACTGTCCATATGTAACTTCAACTACATGTCAACTAATACTCAGTATTAATAGACTGTTAGGAGGTTAAGTTGATTTGTTGTTGCCAAGTTACTTATAGTCAGTGGAATGTCTTTTGGGGGACCAACAAAATGGTGTTAGCAGATATTAAGCAGACAGTCTATTAATCTAATGACAGTTAGTTGACATGTAGTTACTTAGTAGAATGTCTAAAGTGTTACCCAATTTGTTTAAAAATTCTTGGAGAAAATCATTACCACTAATGCAGCATTTATATAGCGCTTTCATTTGTACTACTGTGCCCCCAAAGACTTCACAATCATATCAGGGTGTTCCCTGCAGAGCTCTTTTGGAAAGATTTGTTTGCCAAATTAAGAGTACCATCCTTCCGATGAGACATTAAACCGAGGTCCTGACTCTGGTCATTAAAAATCCCATGATACTTGTAAAGAGTAGGGGTGTAACCCTGGTGTCCTGGCCAAATTTCCTCCATTGGCCCTTGCCAATCATGGCCTCCTAATAATCCCCATCTATTGAATCGGCTCCATCACTTTCTCCTCTCCACCTATAGCTGATGTGGAGAGCGCACTGGCGCCGTTTTACTGTGGCTACCATCACATCATCCAAGTGGTGGTTAAGGAGAGATCCCCTGATATGATTGTGAAGTCTTTGGGGGTACAATATTTTGGGGATATTTAATTTAATTTGATCAATCAATAAATTCCTCTTGAAACAAACTTTGTTGTATTATTTTAATTTAATACTGTGAAGCTGCTTTGATACAATCTGTATTGTGAAAAGCGCTATACAAATAAACTTGACTTGACTTGACTTGACAATAGTACAAATGAAAGCGCTATATAAATGCCTCATAAGTGGTAATTAATTTCACCAGGATTTTTTCTGTTAAACAAATTGTGTAACACTTTATTTCAATAGTCCACATTAGACATTCTTAACTAAGTAACTTTGCAGCTGCATGTCAACTAACTGTCATTAGATTAGTAGTGACAGTTAGTTGACCACTCAGACAAGGGCGCAGGTTGATGTTTTAAGGTGCTGTACGGTTTCTTCCAAAATCAGACATAGTAACTACTTTCTCAGGTTGTGGTCTGATCTGTCTGACCCGAGTGGAACTCAAGGATGTGCTGATAACCTTTCTGATATTATTGATTTTCTCAGAGGAGGAAGCAAACTCACTGCATTTGCTGTGTGAGAGCAATTCATTGGGAATCTGGCTTGGGGGGTTGTCAGTCTGTTCATAATATTCGAGAAAGTCTGTCTTTGCCTAGTTCCATATTGAAAGCATGGATGCTGTCTTTGTAGATGTTATAATGGACTACAAGTTTTGTCTTCCGCCACATGCGCTCTGCTTTTCTGCATTGTCTTTTCATATTTTTCTTCAAGGTGCTTTTTGTCTGCCACTCTTCTTCCTGACTTTCACTGGAGCAATATCATCAATTACACTTTAAACTTATGAGTTAAAAGAAATAAAGGAGAAAATCCACAGAGTCAGCAGATATGCTTGGTGTTAAAGATATAGCCTTCATAAATAGTACACTAGTGGTCTCATTTAAGCATCCCTTCTTAACACACAGATCTAGCTTCAATTGCAGGTGAGATCAATATATCAAAGAAAATACAGAAATGATCGGACAGTGCTACATCCTTAATAACAATCAATGAAATGTTCAGTGTCATAATGTAACGGAGTACAAATACTTCGTTACTGTACTTAAGTAGAAATTTCACGTGTCTGTACTTTACTTCGCTATTTAAATTTATGTCAACTTTCACTTTTACTCCACTACATTTCCTAGATAAAATGTATACTTTTACTCCGATATATTTCCACTAAGCATTTTCGTTACTCGTTACTACAAAATAAAATCAGAACGGGAGGTTTGGCTGCTCCTAGATTGCATTACGCACGCTCCGCACGGCGCGTGCTCTATTTCAGCGTATGCTTGTTTGTTGCCATGCCAAAGGAGGAGGAAGCACAACTGAAACCGTCATGGAAGCACGAGCAACTACTGGAAGACCTCCCGTTATTGTAGACGACCACCCTGACGATAGTGGTGAACTCGGTAGTGGTGAAGAAGATAACGTTATAATACACCCGTAGCCGTATTTGCAATACATGTTAATAATAATAATGACTGGCGTATTAGTAGCTGCTGGACATAGGTGGCCTGTGTGTGTTGCACACTTAAAACAGACTCCGTCTTCTCTTTTGCAACTTCATTTAGCCAGTTCTGTTGGAATTATAATTTTTTTACACGAAGCAACACACCATTTTATACCATCAGTGATATAGCCTACGTTCACTTCACTTGGCTCAGCCTATGTCTCTTTTTTTTTCTTTTTTTTTTCTGGCCTATGACATCATCGTAGATGAACTTTCACCACTCAGTAACATAAATCAGAATAATATCCAGGATATTTATAAAATTAAATTACAATGAAATTATCAAATAATACTTCTAGAATGAAATTATAAAATAATACTTCTAAATAATACTTCTAGGTCGCAACATGTGTGTGTGTGTGAGATGGTGACCTGGGGAGTAAGCCCTACAAATGCTCATACCACATGACCAAAATGTTCTCCCTACCAGCAGGTCTTTTTTTTTTAAGTTATTATTTATTTTTCATTATTACCTTAAGTTCATATAAAAGTGAAATTTCTGTTTCAGTTTTTTTTCTTTTCTTTGATGTCAGCTCAAAAAGACTGTGATTTTGATTTGATGAGTGAGATTAAGAAGATATGGGAAGTTGGAACTCTGAATATACTTTACTATGAGAAAGCCACAATAAAGTTCACAATCAAAGTTCTAACCGCTTGCTTTACAAAAAATAAATAAGTTTTGTTCCGTCCTTGTTACAACCCTTTGTGTAAATTGACAGACAGTTTAACTCCTCCTCTAGTCACCACACTGGACGAAGGTGAATCGTTTACTTCTTTAATGATGACCAAAAGTAGGGTAAAACTGAAAACAAATATATACATAAATGAGTACTAAATCAATCTTCACATTGAGACTGTTCACATGTTTTAAACAATACACGTACAAATAACTTGTTATTTTACACAATGAAATGGCTATTTAAAGGTTTTTAGTCATAACTTAGCTCAGACTATTCTGATTATACCACAGCCGGCATAAGTGAACATCCGGAAATTATACAACAATTTTAATAACATTACATCTCATCTTACATGAAAATATTCCTCTGCATAGATAGATGACATGTTAAAGAACATTTACATACCGACGATGCTCGTTTATAGCTTGAAC
This sequence comes from Leuciscus leuciscus, assembly GCF_965113295.1. Lineage (NCBI taxonomy): Eukaryota > Metazoa > Chordata > Actinopteri > Cypriniformes > Leuciscidae > Leuciscus > Leuciscus leuciscus. Next base: position 35,388,738 of record NC_138746.1, read on the forward strand.
GTGAGCAGAAGGACTTAGTTCGACTTAGTTAGTGTCTTGTGTACACGAACACAAGACGCAGCTGTCTGAAGACATTACTGAGCGCTTCCCGATGACATCATTAAAGGAAGCCGCAGAACAAACGTGGCTGTGATTTCTTTAGTATACCACAAGGGGGAGACAACAAGTAACAATACAGAACACTCCCCGTCTGGTGTCCCTGGATACCATTACTTAATATACCATACATGTCTGAAAGGGCAGAAGTAGTCTAGTCTTCGGATGGTAAAAGGAGGACCAACTCTGTAACTGGCCTCAGGAACACTTTAACCCCGTCTGGGTGTGCTACCATCACTTCCACTTTGCGGACTCTACCGTCCTTGCTGGGAAACACTTCTGCGATGCGCCCTATAGGCCATGTGTTTCTTTTGGCTTGATTGTCCTTGATGAGCACTACACTCCCTTTAGTGAGATTTGGCTTGTCAGACTGCCATTTTCTTCTTGTCTGCAGAGTGGACAGGTATTGTTTCTTCCATCTGTCCCAGAAGGTGTTGGCAAGACTTTGTACCTGTCTCCACTGACGTTTGTACAAGTCTTTGCCATCAAAGTCGCCTGGAGGAGCAAGAGAGGGACCAGTTTTTTGTGTTAACAGAGTTGCAGGGGTGAGTATAAATGGTTCGTCTGGGTCTGTAGACACTGGTACGAGCGGTCTGGAATTTACAATGGCGGTCACTTCAGCCATCAAGGTGACTAGGACCTCATGTGTGATTCTTGAAGACCCAAGCTGTAAGAACATCGAGTCCAAGATCTTGCGTGTCAGCCCTATCATCCTTTCCCAGGCTCCGCCCATATGGGAGGCGTGAGGGGGGTTAAACTCCCACACGCAACCCTGATCTGTAAGAAACCTCTCCACTTTACCCTTGATGTTGGAAGGGATCAGTAGCTCATGACAGGCTCCGACAAAGTTAGTTCCCCTGTCTGAGTGTAGTTGTTTGACCGGTCCGCGTATGGCGATGAACCTTCTCAAGGCACTGATAAAGGAAGAAGTGTCCATAGATTCGATGATTTCGATGTGGATGGCACGAATGCTTTGACAGCAGAACAAGACCGCCCATCTTTTACTGTCTGCATGACCCCCCCGTGTGCGTCGTGAAGAGACTGACCATGGTCCAAAGACATCAAGTCCAACGTACGAAAACGGAGTATCCGTGTTGAGGCGGCAGTCGGGTAAGTCGGCCATTTTCTGAGTTTCGCAGGTGCGCCGGAGTCTACGACAGGTGACACATCTGAAAATAAGACTGTTCACACACCTTTTTCCACCCACAATCCACAAGCCGGCAGAACGAATAGCGCCCTCTGTAAAGAGACGTCCCTGATGTTGAGTCCGTTCATGATAATGGCGCACAAGAAGAGTGGCAATGTGGTGACGACCAGGAACTATTATAGGTTGCTTCTCCTCGCATCTTATACTAGCCTCTGTGACGCGTCCGCCCACTCTAATGAGACCGTTTGTGTCAATGAAAGGGCTCAGGGCTCTGATGGGGCTGTCCTGTGGAAGAGATCTTTGATTCCTGATACACTGCAGCTCTTTTGCGTAAGTCTCCTCTTGGACGGTACGTATGATTGTGTTTTGGGCCTTGGTGAGCATCTCCACCGTGTTATCTTGGGGGCAGTGATGCCATCCGTTGCAACCCTCACGAGAATCCTCTGTATTCTTCCTGTAGAGGCGGACTATATGGGTAAGACATGAAATGGCACGGGTGAGTGACTTCCAGCTTGAGAAGCGGCAAAACCGTTGGGACCCAAGTAGTCTCTCCCTGGCAGTTGTGCTCAGGGTAGTCACAAGGGGGCGGACATCTACATCCTGTTCTGGCTTCACTAGGTCAAAGGTGACCTGCTTGTTGTGCGTTTGCTCGGGCTGTGACAGGAGAGCTGGACCTGTGAGCCACATGGTGTCTTTGAGGCGTGCTGCTGAGATGAATCTCGTTGCGTGATCAGCGGGATTGTTGTCCGTTGATACAAAGTGCCACTGTGTGGGGCTGGAGAACCTTCTTATCCGCTGCACTCTGTTGTTCACGAAGACATAAAATCTACGCTTTTCATTGTGGATGTAACCCAACACTACCTTACTATCCGTGAAGTAGCTGATGTCATCTATCTGAATGTCCAGTTCAGCTGTAATGAACTCTGCGATGTCCACTGCTAACACGGCAGCACATAGTTCCAACCGCGGGATAGTCAACTCTGGTCGAGGGGCTAGTTTTGCTTTGCCTAGAACAAAGCTTATGTGGCAGCTTCCATCTTGATCAAAGAGCCTTAAGTAGGCCACAGCTGCTACTGACTTGACTGATGCATCCGAGAAAATGCATAGTTCTCTGCGTTGGGCTGTGGGTGGGGAGACCTGTGTATAGGACCTAGGTATCTTTAGGTTTCTGAGTTCTTGGAGTGATTCTCTCCATGCTGTCCATAGCTGCTCTTTCTCGGCAGGTAGCGGTGCATCCCAGTCGTGACAGTCAACTGTTAATTCCCGAAGTATGGTTTTCCCCTGCAACAAGATCGGGGCGACGAATCCCAAGGGGTCATACAGGCTGTTAATGGTTGACAAGACTCCACGTCGCGTAAAAGGTTTGTGTTCATCAGACACCTGAAATGTGAATGTGTCGTTCTTCAGGTCCCAACTGACACCTAAACTTCGCTGCATGGGGAGATCGTCGGCTCCCGGATCTAGATCCTTTAGGTCGCTGGCATGATCGTCTGAGGGGAAGGCCGCCATGACTTCTGCATTGTTTGACGCGATCTTATGCAGCCTGAGATTGGAGCGTGCCAGCATCTGCTGTGCCCTTTTGAGCAGATCGATGGCAGCTGAAGCTGAAGGTAGAGATTTTAATGCATCATCTACGTAGAAGTTCCTCTCCACGAATCTTCTAGCATCTCCTCCAAAGATCTCCTCTCCCTCTTGCGCAGTCTTTCTCAGTCCAAAAATAGCTACTGCCGGTGAAGGACTGTTGCCAAAAACATGCACACGCATTCTATATTCCTTGATGTCTCTGTTAAAGTCATTATCTTGATACCACAGAAAACGTAAGAAGTTTCGGTGGTCTGGTCTGACAAGGAAGCAGTGGAACATCTGCTGGATGTCCGCTGTGACGGCAACAGAGTCCTGGCGGAAACGAAGGAGCACGCCTAGGAGGTTATTATTCAGGTCTGGACCAGTCAGGAGGACATCGTTAAGAGAGACGCCATCGTGCTTAGCACTTGAGTCGAAGACTGCTCTGATCTGTCCAGGTTTCTTAGGGTGATACACCCCAAAAATAGGTAGATACCAGCACTCCTCCTCAGGTTCGAGTGGGGGTGCTTCTTCTGCATGCTCATTCTGAAATATCTTTTGCATAAATGCGAAGAAATGTTCTTTCAGCTCTGGTTTCCTGTTGAAGGAGCGCTGCAGTGATCTGAAACGGTTAAGGGCTTGAGCCTTGTTGTTGGGCAGGCGACGTCTCTGTGTCTTAAAGGGTAAGGGAGCCGTCCAACTGTTATCTTTATCTTTGTAAAACCCTAGTTCCATGATGTTCAGAAATGCCACGTCTTCAAATGAAGGTGCAATTTTGTCGTCGTCTTTGGATCTCTGAAACACAGAGCATCCTATGTGGTCTTTGCTGTCCTTACAGATGAGAGACCCAGTGTTGTCATGTGTTTCTTTCACAAAGTAGTGGTTGGGACATGGCTTGAAGAGGGATGCTCGTCCATTTTCCAGGGTGTTAGTGTAAAAGGTGTTTACTGTGTCTGGTTTGCGGACCTTACCAAGGCAGACACTGCCCACTATAACCCAGACCAAGTCGAGCTTTTGTGCGTATGGAGAGTCGTGCGGGCCGTTAATTTGTTTACGCACTTTATGGACTCTGATGAGGTCTCTGCCAAGCAGCAACATTATGGGTGCCTGGGGTTGTAGAGTAGGAATCTGATTTGCGATACATTTTAGGTGCGTGTGTTGAACAGCTACCTCTGCAGTGGGAATTTCAGATCGGTTGTTGGGGATTTGGTTGCACTCTATCAGAGTAGGGAGGGAGAGAGTAACTTCTTCATCCAAAGACTGTACCTGGAAGCCATGCGCTCTTCTCCCTGACTTCTCCACTACTCCCGCACATGTCCTGAGCGAATATGGAGAACGGTCACCTTTAACATTGAAGAGCTCGAAGAATTCAGATCTTACCAGGGACCGGTTACTCTGTTCATCCAGTATGGCGTACAGTTCGACTGCTTTATCCCGTTGGCCGGTAGGGAAGACTCTGACCAAACAAATCTTAGAACAGGATCTTCCAGTCGTGTCTCCGCCACAAACTTCTGTACACTTTGATGTCACTGCAACGCTTGGACCGACACTCTCATCCTCCCCGCCATGCTCGTGTGTAAGTTTGAGGGTCTTGGTGGACCATGGAGCGGGCCCCGGGTGTAGAACCGAATGGTGTCTGTCGTCGTCACACTCGGTGCATCTAACATTCTTTGCACAGTTCTTCGCGAGATGAGATGTTGACGCACAACAATGGAAACAGATGCCACTTTGTTTTAGAAAGGCTTTTCTCTCCTCGAGGGGTCTCTCTCTGAACGCACGGCATTTGTAAAGGGGGTGGGGCTTCTTATGAATAGGACATGTCTTTGCTGGGTCTTCTATCTTTGTGTGTGTAGGGTCAGCTGGTGTAACTATGGCTGATGAGATGTCAGTCTTATGGACTGATACAGGTGTACGGTAGCTCATGTTTTTATGAGTATATTTGTCTGTCTTGATCTGATCTCCAGTACAAGGAACAAACATGAAACTCGGGTCGTTACGTGTCCTTGCTTGCTGGGAGAAAAGTTGACAAAGAAAGAGAATGGAGGGAAGGCAACTCTGTAGTTGTCTTTGTAGTTGGAGCCTTGTGTCATCCATCTTTCTTGCAAAGCAAACGGTAGCTTCTGTACGATGTTGCTTATGCCGCGTGCTGTGTCTAGATATGCAAGGCCTGGGAGTTCACCTTCTGATTTTACAGCTTGTAGCTCTGTCAGCAAGTCCGCCAGCTCCCTGAGTTTCTGATTGTCTTTGTTTGAAATCCTTGGAAAGTTATCTAATCTCCTCCATAGTGCGTCCTCGATGACTTCGGGTGCACCGTAGCACTCTTCTAGTCTCTCCCACACGATTAACAGCCCTTTTCCTGGGTCGTTGACGTGTACAGCTCTCAAGCGTTTTGCATGTTCTGCTGATTCTGGCCCTAGCCACTTTACTAACAAGTCTATTTCTTCTTTTGCGGTCAGATTAAGGCCTCTGACAGTGTTCAGAAAAGACGCTCTCCATGCCCTGTAATTTCCAGGCTTATCATCAAATTTCAACAGTCCTGTTGAAACAATCTCTCGTCTGGCAAGGAAGCTTACAAAGTCTGTCACATTTTTATTTTCATTAAACGAACCTCTGAGTACCTCGTCTCGTTGTTCGCTATGGACAGACCTACTAGGCGGGTAGTGACGGCCGTCATAAGCCCCTGTGTGACTCTCATGATATGCTTGCTGGTGGTTATTCATAGGTGTGGCTAATGGCAGGTGATAGCTGTCGTATATTTTGTGACCCCGGAGCTCAGTGTATTTTCCGTCTCCTATTGGTGTGTGTGCGGGGTTCTTGCTTAACATGGAAGAACGGTGTGCTTCAATCTGTGGGTCTTCATTCCTTTCAGGCTTGATCTGCGTGGGTTGATAAGTGAGTGCTGTAGGTGCTTGCGGAGGGGGTGTTTGCTGAGGTTGGGTGGTAGTGGGGGAACCCTGTAGTTGTGCCCCTGGCTTTAGACTGCTGTCCAAAATACTATGTTTTTGTACATACTCTTCAGTCATTTGCATGGCGTTGTGAGATCGCTGCTCTGATCCACCCCTTAGCTTAGGGCAATGCCCATCATTCTCGTACTCCAAAGCCGCCTCTAAAGCCTCTGCTTTAGCTAAGGCCGCAGCTGCTGTTTTTTCTGCATTCAGTTTTTCCAATGATGCCTCCAATTGTGCTTTTTGAATTTTGATTTGCATCTCTTTTTCAGCGTATGCTACTTTTGCTCTGGCTGCTTCCGCTTCTGCGCGTGCCATGGCTGCGGCTGCACTAGATCTGCTAGAGCGGCTGGATGTGTGGGAAGCTTGAGATCTGGTTTTCCATGAGCCAACTGATTGTGTATCCTCTTGAAACATTGTGTGTGCTGGCTACCTTTATTCCAGCGGTACAGCGTGCGGGGGTCCAGGTCTGCTGTAGATCAGCTCGCTTATGAGTCGTCGTTTTACTGTTCCGTCCTTGTTACAACCCTTTGTGTAAATTGACAGACAGTTTAACTCCTCCTCTAGTCACCACACTGGACGAAGGTGAATCGTTTACTTCTTTAATGATGACCAAAAGTAGGGTAAAACTGAAAACAAATATATACATAAAGGAGTACTAAATCAATCTTCACATTGAGACTGTTCACATGTTTTAAACAATACACGTACAAATAACTTGTTATTTTACACAATGAAATGGCTATTTAAAGGTTTTTAGTCATAACTTAGCTCAGACTATTCTGATTATACCACAGCCGGCATAAGTGAACATCCGGAAATTATACAACAATTTTAATAACATTACATCTCATCTTACATGAAAATATTCCTCTGCATAGATAGATGACATGTTAAAGAACATTTACATACCGACGATGCTCGTTTATAGCTTGAACGTGAGCAGAAGGACTTAGTTCGACTTAGTTAGTGTCTTGTGTACACGAACACAAGACGCAGCTGTCTGAAGACATTACTGAGCGCTTCCCGATGACATCATTAAAGGAAGCCGCAGAACAAACGTGGCTGTGATTTCTTTAGTATACCACAAGGGGGAGACAACAAGTAACAATACAGAACAAGTTTACTTTTACTTCAATTACTTAAGTACATTAAATATCAGAAAATTACTTTTGATACTTAAGTACAGTATATATCAGATACTTTAAGACTTTTACTTAAGTAATATTCTAAAAGGTAACTTTCACTTCTACCAAAGTATTTTTCTAGTATGATACTTGTACTTTTACTCAAGTATTGCTTTCTAGTACTTTATACAACACTGGAAATGTTTAGACCCTTACTGATAAGTAAATCTAGAGTGTGTCCACAATTGTGTGTGGGTCCATGTAAATGCTGAGTCAGATCAAAAGTTTTTAAAGCAGTTTTGATTTCTTTTGCTATATTGTTTTCTGCATTATCTATGTGGATGTTAAAATCTCCAGCAATAGCAAAACAGTCAAACTAACCCTACCAGTCTACTAATACTCTACTAACACTCTAATGAGAGTTAGTAGACATGTAGGTGCAACGTTGCATATAGTCAACAGAATGTTAAAAAAGGGACCATCAAAATAAAGTGAAACTGAAAAAATTCCACTGTAAGTTAAATGAATGAGATATTACACATAATTTGGTAGTAAAACAAAGTGTTGTGCATGTTATTGGTGCAAAGATGTGAATGTGTGTTTTGTACAACATTTGCAACTGCATGTCATCACTTAAACTTGTTGCCTTGTCAATACGGCTAATTATGGGGGCACTCTGCACAATATTTTAAAAAATATACATCTCGTTTCAGATGTGTTGTGTTCCTGAAAACTGGTGCACACTACATTAAAATGTAAGATACGTCCCATATTGATGCCATTTAATAATAAAAATAATTAATTCATTCATTCATTCATTACATTTATATAGCGCTTTTCTCGGCACTCAAAGCGCTTTACATGAAAGGGGTGAATCTCCTCAACCACCACCAATGTGCAGAATCCACTTGGATGATGCGACGGCAGCCATATTGCGCCAGAACGCACACCACACACCAGCTTACTGGTGGAGAGGAGACAGTGATGAAGCCAATCAGTATATGGGGATGATTAGGAGGCCATGATGGATAGAGGCCACTGGGCAAATTTGGCCAGGATGCCGGGGTTACACCCCTACTCTTTCGAAAGACATCCTGGGATTTTTAATGACCACAGAGAGTCAGGACCTCGGTTTAACGTCTCATCCGAAGGACGGTGCTCTTTGACAGTAAAGTGTCCCCATCACTATACTGGGGCATTAGGACCCACACAGAGCACAGGGTGAGCACCCCCTGCTGGCCTCACTAACACCTCTTCAAGCAGCAACCTGGTTTAACTCTTGGCAATCTATTTCGTGCTCAAATCCATGGGCATGTCTTTTGCGTTTTGCCTCTTTGTAAGCTGTTCTAGCAGTAGTTTCAATCTGTTCAGCCTGTGCATTAACAACACTCTGTATGATTGTTTTCTGACTGCCTCTTTGCTAAATGCTTTCTGCTGCCATATGTGATTTAGTACGACTGTTGCTGTTTTGTTTAACTGGAGCCATGGATGTCACGGCACAACTCACTCACTCAGATGCTAATTTTATCCAAATGAACCGTTTGGTCAGGTCCAAGTGATCCCACTCTCGGACATGCGTGCGGCAGCCCAGTTTTTGATTTTTCATAATCAGCCACAGATATCCATAACAGAACACCCTTATCACCATGAGGGGATGTAGCTCAGTGGTAGAGTGCATGCTTTGCATGTATGAGGTCCTGGGTTCAATCCCCAGCCTCTCCAAAAATGTGGAACTTTCCATTACTTTCTTTGCTTGTTTCTTAAACCTCGGAACCAATTATGTACATAACAGAACACCTTTTTCAATGTAAGGGGATGTAGCTCAGTGGTAGAGCGCATGCTTTGCATGTATGAGGTCCTGGGTTCAATCCCCAGCATCTCCAAGTGATGTTGGTCTTTTAAAGGTAGGATCGGCAGTTTTTTTCAAAACATTTTTTTCCAAATTTGTTTAAACTTTCTTTATATACCAATACATAATTCAAATGTAAGTACTCTGAAAAAGAGAGTATAAAAGTGTCTGTAGTCCTCTCAGGGCGCAATAAACACAGCTACTTATTTCCATTCGGAACGAATGAAATGATTGGCTGGGCGACTGTCACTCTCCCTCGCTACCATGGCTACCACCCCTGCTGCTAAAGGAGCTGCCCACATGCGCGAACCTGTTTGACTCGAGGAGGGGAAGAGGCACGGAGAGAGGCACAGAAGCTAGGAAGAATCACAATAATGGCAGAGAAAGAGCAGTCAAAATTCCCAGTACCTGCATATACAGTCAGCGAAGGCAAAAAAAGGAACTAGTAAGGTAGAAAGGTAGGCTACTTGTCACCGGAGTGTAACGTTAGTCCTCATCAGAGCCAATGATGGTACCTGATGGTAATGGGAAAACGTGTATCAATGCAACCTGTTTTTAGCTTTGCCTTATGTTACTAGCTCGTTACCGAATCAAACTCAGTATATTTTAAACTTTACCAGTATCGATATGCTAGCTTGATAGTGAGTACTAACAGCCATGTTAGTTGTTTATATTCATAATGATAAAGTTAGGTATTTTATTACATGTGATTCTGACATGATGTTACTACATGCACTGCGCTCCTCTCCGCTCATCGCTGGCAAACGCGTCCTCCAAGCCCAGATGGGAGGGGGTGGGAGTGAATGGAATAAGTAGCTGTGTTCATTGCAGTCCTGAGAGGACTACAGACACTCGATTTTTATACTCTCTTTTTCAGAGTACTTACATTTGAATTATGTATTGGTATATAAAGACAGTTTAAACAATTTTGGGAAAAAGTTTTTTTTTTTTAAATCCTGCCTACCCTGCCTTTAGGTCAAAGGCATATCTCACTTATACATCGTGCATAAATAAAAGAATATTAAAGCAAGAAAAAAAACAAATAGCTGTACTAGGGGTTGTAGCTCAGTGGTAGCGTGCATGCTTTGCATGTATGAGGTCCTGGGTTCAATCCTCGGAACCCCATATGTATGCATTCCAGTGTTGACCTTTATCACCTATACATTTTTAATTCAAAGGCACATCTAGGTAAATAACAGAACACCCGTGTCAACGTGAGGGGATGTAGCTCAGTGGTAGAGCGCATGCTTTGCATGTATGAGGTCGTGGGTTCAATCCCCAGCATCTCCAAAAATGTGGAACTTTCCATTACTTTCTTTGCTTGTTTCTTAAACCTCGAATCAGCATATGTATGCATTCCAGTGTTGACCAATTATCCCCTATACATTTTGATATAAAGGGACATGTAGGTAAATAACAGAACACCTTTATCACCATGAGGGGATGTAGCTCAGTGGTAGAGCGCATGCTTTGCATGTATGAGGTCCTGGGTTCAATCCCCAGCATCTCCAAGCAATGTTGTACTTTTAAGTCAAAGGCATATATCACATATATGTCATGCATAAAGAAAATAATATTTAAACAAGAAAAAAAACCCATCTAAACCAGGGGATGTAGCTCAGTGGTAGAGTGCATGCTTTGCATGTATGAGGTCCTTGGTTCAATTCCAAGCAATGTTGGTCTTTTAAGTCAAAGGCATATATCATATATACATCGTGCATAAAGAAAATAATATTTGCTGGAGAGAGTGTGCACAGCTATTAGTCATCCACACCATTAAACTTCATTGGTATGGTGCATATAGCTCTAATTCATCTGAGCTGGTTTCAAAAATGAGGATTGCCTTTGTCTGTCCAACTAGCCACTGTTTTTACTGGGTTTAACCATTCTGTTTTATTTTTTGTTTCTTTGGATGTATGTGTGTGCCTTGGAAATCTGCCACCACCGTTCTGTGCGGACCTGGAATTAGGTGGGCCTAGGGTGGAGGCCTGCTAGTGGTAGTCTGCTAATTTAAATTTTTTTTTTTTTTTTTCTTGTTTGTTTTTTTCTGTTTGTTTGGCAATCATCATACCCCCGTATTCGGCCTATGGGTATTGTGCAATATCTCCTGTGGGGACAGTGCTTATTTTGCCCTGTTCACTAGTGTGAAGTGTGAAACGCCGTTTTAGTGTGTGTGCACGGCCTATTTGGTTTGAAGTGTCTCTTGCAGTGTTGGAGTGTGTGTATGTGAACAGTATCTATTTATTCGACTCTATCCACTGTAGTCTATGTATTATGAGACTTTATACATTGTAACTCATCTACTATGAGACTTTATTCACTGTGACTTATTTATTGTAGAATTTTGTCCACTGTTACCTATGGGGAACATTTGCCTGCTCTGATTGCCAATTAGCATATCATTGTGTCTAGTGTTTAATAAAGTTTTATTTGAGTACATCAGTCCCATTTCTGTTCCTTCATTGGACATAACCTGCCTAGATAGCTTGAAGGGGAGTGCTGTTTGGGTTTTCTAGCTTAGGTATTCAAATTGTACGCTTGAGTGCGCCCCCTGGGGGTCACATAAACAAGAGAAAAACATCAGTTAAAACAGGGGATGTAGCTCAGTGGTAGAGCACATGCTTTGCATGTACGAGGTCCTGGGTTCAATCCCCAGCCTTTCCAAGCAATGTTGGACTTTTCAGTCAAAGGCATATATCACATATACATCGTGCATAAAGAAAATAATATTTAAACAAGAGAAAAATATTAGCTAAATCAGGGGTTGTAGCTCAGTGGTAGAGTGCATGCTTTTATCACTTAAAACTCATATTTGATCATCAATTTTATATATTTTAACGTTTTGTTCCTTGAAAAAATATTATTCATTCCTTAAAATAGCTTGAATGTAACTCAACACCCTTGCCTCATTAAGTTTGGAATACGCTGTTATATTAAGTATACGCTGGAGTTTGATTTGGATCTTGGCTCGGATCAGGTGGTGGTCAGAACCGCAGTCATCCTTCAGCGTTGAGCGGAACCTATTGTTGATCAGAATGTAGACCAATACGGCAGAGTCTTTGCAAGATGGATTTCGCCAGGTAAGTTGATGCTTGCACGGATGCTGGAATCCGTGCAAGCAGTCTACTGTAGTGTTACAGTAGAACACTACTTCCTGCTCAGCTACTGTTCGGACGCTCTTGCCTACTGCTCCTCGCTTTGCTCTATCGCTTTTATATTTTATCTTCTATACTTTTATAATTTTAGCTCCTTTTATCACCTAACTTTAACTTCAAATCAGCACAGTGCTCAAACGACAAAGTCTGGATTACTACAAAAACGCAGAATTCTTCTACCCGACCAGCTTACATTCCGGGGAAAGGAAAACACAACTGCCTACAAGGATAAGAGAGAAAATGCCTCTTCTGGAATCTACTTGCTGCACTAACTGCCACAGACTTTTACAAAGGATTGCAGTTCTTGAAACAAAGTTATTTACGGGACCACCAAACCAGACGGAACACACAACAGAGCTTCGTCAGGGACACCCTCAGCATATAGCCGGTGAGTCCCATGAAACTAGTGCTCCTCGACAGGTAGAGAAACAAGCCGATCGACTTACAAATCGATGGCACAAACAGGGAGCGAGACCCAAAGGCACTCGAGACATCAGATTGTCACGAGCCTCACATATTACCGCAGTAGCATCCTCTACCCCAGATACAGCTCTGACAAAGATTGCAAAGATTGGTCTCCTACCAACACCTATACATCTTGAGAACAGATTTGAAGTACTAATGAATGTAAATGAGGAACCCCCAAACGTGATGAATGTGATCGAACACAGACTGTATCAGCCAGTAGCTAACACTGATGCTAACTGGCGCTCAAGGTCGAGCAGACAGCGGCACTCAGCTCAGAGCACAGCCGAGCCCAGGACTCTGATAGTGGGGGGACTCCATAATCAGAAACATTAGCAGCAGGGATACAACTACATGCTGCCTTCCACAAGCAACAACTTCTGATATAAACAGGGAACTTCAGAACATTCTGATGAAACATAAGACTGCAAATCGACTCATCATTCATGTGGGGAAGAATGACATTCATAAAGAGCAGTCAGAACTCCTTAAGAAGGATTTCAATGAACTTTTTTGAAACACTTAAAAAACTGAAAGTTCAGACATTCATCAGTGGACCACTCCCAGCAAGAGGAACAAACAGGTTTTCACGGCTGCTTGGGATTAATACATGGCTGCAAAAAACCTGCAATATAAAAGGTGTAAACTTCATTGACAACTTCAATCTCTTCTGGAGTCAGAGACAACTATTTCATCAGGATGGCCATCACCCAAACAAACTTGGTTCAAGAGTGTTAAAGGACAATATCTACTTCTCCCTCAATCATCCTTCTGCAGTGTGTGCCAATCCACTCAATCAGAACGGCACACACACACCTGGACACAGTATGAATGACCACAGGACTTCACTTCAGAATGGACATGATGTTGACATATCACACAAGGACAATGATAACACCACTGAGCCACAACAACCTCTGCTCACGGACACAATCTCAGCTGAGCCCTGCCCACAGAGCTCACCACAGACAGACATATTAGAACTGCTCCAAGATTCAGCACCCAAGGACGACTTCCTGGAAAACAGCCAGGGAAGCCAGGACAGCATATCACAGCCTCCTATAACACCAGAGCAACAGCGCCTTTCACCAGACACCTTCTCCCTCTCGCCACCAACTCCACTTCTGTGCTTCTCACAGAAAATGGAAGAACTAGTGCATGCTGGAACCAGACTATCACACTCTTTTGCTGCAAGCCCCCAGATATCAACCAAAAAACGTCGGGCACCGCTACCACCAAAGCCTGCAGGCCCAGCTCGCCCTCCCCCTCCTTCTATGAGAGCTCTTCGGCCTCTGCCACAACGCCAGGGCCCACACCCTCCTCCATCTGCTCGAGGTCAACCAAAAACAACTGATACCAGCTCTCAGTGATGTATGTCGGGTCCCCGCTTTGATAACAGTAACTTTCTCAAATGTTTACAGAACAAGCGGGAACCCAGTGTGCCTGTATCTTTCTCTATTGCTGTTCTATTACAAGATAGAAAGTCTAAGGCCTTCAATAGCCGTACAGCAAACTCAACTAATCTGATGCCTATTGCACGTCTAACTAAGATTGGTGTAGGAAAAAAAAGTAAGACTGTTAAGTTAGCAATTTTAAACATCCGCTCACTTAAAAATAAATCACTTCTAGTCAATGACTTAATAACCACAAACAACCTGGATTTTATGCTTCTAAATGAAACCTGGCTAGTAGACAGCTGCAGTGCAACAATCCTAAATGAAACATCCCCTTCTAACTTTACTTTTATGAGTGTCTGCAGAGCTGTTAAGAGAGGTGGGGGTCTAGCTGCTCTTTTTAAAGATATTTATCAATGTAAGCAAATATCATTTGGGAACTACTCGTCTTTCGAATATCTGGGTATTGTATTAAAAGGTGCTCCACGCATTTTACTCATCATTATTTACAGGCCTCCAAAATATTCTCCAGCCTTTGCTGAGGAATTTACAGAACTGTTATCAACAATTACCTCAGAGCTTGACTATTTTGCCATTGCTGGAGATTTTAACATTCACATAGATAATGCAGAAAACAATATGGCAAAAGAAATCAAAACTGTTTTAAAAACCTTTGATCTGACTCAGCATGTACATGGACCCACACACAATCATGGACACACTCTAGATTTACTTATCAGTAAGGGTCTAAACATTTCATCGATTGTTATTAAGGATGTAGCACTGTCTGATCATTTCTGTATTTTCTTTGATATATTGATCTCTCCTGCCACTGAAGCTAGATCTGTGTCTGTCAAGAAGAGATGCTTAAATGAGAACACTAGTGTACTATTTATGAAGGCTATATCCTTAACACCAAGCATATCTGCTGACTCTGTTGATTTTCTCCTTGATTCTTTTAACTCAAAAGTTAAAAGTGCAATTGATGATATTGCTCCTGTGAAAGTCAGGAAGAAGAGTGGCAGACAAAAAGCACCTTGGAGAAACTCAACAGCAGTGCAAAATATGAAAAGACAATGCAGAAAAGCAGAGCGCATGTGGCGGAAGACAAAGCTTGTAGTCCATTATAACATCTACAAAGACAGCCTTCATGCTTTCAATATGGAACTAGGCAAAGCTAGACAGACTTTCTTCTCAAATATTATAAACTGCAATTTAAACAACACACACACTCTTTTTGCTACTGTAGAGAGACTGACAAACCCCCCAAGCCAGATTCCCAGTGAAATGCTCTCAAACAGCAAGTGCAGTGAGTTTGCTTCCTTCTTCTCTGACAAAATCAATAATATCAGAAAGGTGATCAGCACATCATTGAGTTGCGCTGGGGTCAGACAGATCAGACCACCTGAAAAAGTAGTAACTTTGTCTGATTTCAATAAAATTGATGGCAAAATTTTGGTAGAAACCGTACAGCACCTTAAAACATCAACATGCGCTCTTGACACACTTCCCACATCTTTTTTTAAAAGTGTGCTAAACAGTTTAGAAGCAGATCTTCTAGAAGTGGTAAATGCCTCACTTCTCTCTGGGAGTTTTCCAAACTCCCTGAAAACTGCAGTTGTCAAGCCCCTCCTGAAAAAGAGCAATCTGGATAAGACCATATTAAGCAACTATAGACCGATCTCGAATCTTCCTTTCATAGGCAAGATCATAGAAAAAGTTGTCTTCAATCAGCTGAACAAATTCTTAAGCTCGAATGGATACTTTGATAATTTTCAATCTGGTTTCCGACCGCACCACAGCACAGAGACAGCACTCATAAAGATAATAAACGATATTCGCTTAAATACTGATTCAGGAAAATTATCAGTGCTGGTACTACTCGACCTCAGTGCTGCATTTGACACTGTCGATCATAACATACTTCTTGACAGGCTGGAAAACTGGGTGGGGCTTTCTGGGATAGTCCTAAAATGGTTCAGGTCATACTTAGATGAGAGAGGTTATTATGTGAGTATAGGAGACCATAAGTCTGAGTGGACATCCATGACATGCGGAGTCCCTCAAGGCTCAATTCTTGCGCCACTCCTGTTCAACCTGTATATGCTCCCAATGAGCCAAATAATGAGAAAGAACCAAATTGCTTACCACAGCTATGCAGACGATACACAGCTGTACTTAGCCCTATCGCCTAACGATTACAGCCCCATTGACTCCCTGTGCCAATGCATTGATGAAGTCAACAGTTGGATGTGCCAAAACTTTCTTCAGTTAAACAAAGATAAAACTGAAGTCATTGCATTTGGAAACAAAGATGAAGTTCTCAAGGTGAACGCATACCTTCACTCCAGGGGTCAAACAACTAAACATCAAGTCAGGAATCTTGGTGTGACACTAGAGTCAGACCTTAGTTTCAGTAGTCATGTCAAAGCAATAACTAAATCAGCATACTATCATCTAAAAAATATTGCAAGAATTAGATGCTTTGTTTCCAGACAAGACTTAGAGAAACTTGTGCATGCTTTCATGGTGAGTCTGCTTTTAGCTATTATGCCAGCCACAGCTGGAACCAGCTTCCAGAAGAGATCAGATGTGCTCCTACAGTGGTCACATTCAAATCCAGACTCAAAACACTTTTGTTTAGCTATGCATTTACTGAATGAGCACTGTGCCAATGTTCGTCCGACTGTACTGTACTGTACTGTATTTCATTTTATTTTTCTAAACTGTTTTAATTATTCTTATTTCTTTTGATTATTTTAATTTCTTCTATGTAAAGCACTTTGAATTGCCATTGTGTATGAAATGTGCTATATAAATAAACTTGCCTTGCCTTGCCTTGGAAGCAGCTATTACCGACGAGGAAGTTGTTGGTGGCGGCAAAGGACAAAAGCCGCAATTTGTTGTTTCTCAACCAGTTCTGTCCATGCTGATATGAGCATTGAAGTCGCCTGCCAGGATGATCAAGTTGGTCTCTGGTATTAAATCCAAGGTGTGTTGGAGTGCGTTGTAGAAGTTGTCCTTTGCGGGATCAGGATAGGTTTCGGTTGGCGCATAGACAGCAACAATATGACAATATGAGTCTTGATGGTACCTTGCACCGTGAGGACTGCAAGACGGTCCAATATAGGCTGGAATGCGGTGATACTGCTGGCCGCTTGCGTTTCAACCATAAACCCGACGCCTGTTTCTCGTTTGTCACTGCCGGAATAATACAGTCATCGTTCCAGATCAAGTGAGCCGTAGTTCAGATAGTGCCGTGATCGATATTTTGCATCTGGCAAGGTCCTGGGCGATGATTTATTTCTGCCCTACATGGTGTCCCGTGAATACATTTCATGCGGCGATGTTGAGTTTCAACTTTGGTGTGACCAAATTTGACATTTTTCGCCCCATATTTGACTTCCCACCAGCTTCCTAGGACCATAGTACTGGCACATCGGCTGCCCCGCATGTGGTAGCATTTATTGAAATCGTATTTGGTTTGAAATCCATGTTGTTTTGTGGCTGGTTTCCCCAGTTTCCTGGTTCTGGTCACCTCGCCAGGGTGGCCACCTTCCTCCGTTTCCAGCCGGGCTTAGGACTGTCCTTGGCGGAGTTAGGGTGTGTAGACCAAAAATGTCACATTAAAACCCCATATGAAAATTTCAAATGAACCAGCAGCAAATTAGTCTTCTACAAGTCAACGTGATCAAACTTCAGTGGAAGTTGAATGAGTAAATAAGCCACAATAGAAAGGGTAAAGGTTTATTTTATTGAAGAAAAAAACCTTTACCAAGAAAGTCAAAGAGATCACTTACCTTTGACAATAACATTGAACACCAACAATTGCACCATCGGCCTGGCTAATCGGAGTACCTGCAAGTGCCTCAGGTGTGTAGGTAAGAGAGAAGGTGTAGACAAGCTCTCATCCTCATTCATCTGTAAAAAGAGTGTGGATACCAAGAGGGTCATCCCAAAGACTATAGAAAATAGATGGACTGATGGAGCTCTGATGTTTGGACGTTAAAGTGGGGAAGTAGCTCGAACGCAGGCCATGTTCCCTGGTGTCACTGGTTGGCATTGTACGGCTCATAGACTTGAGCTTGCTATGACTGACTCATTCAAAGGAGAATTCTAGACAAGCTTCAGAACCGTTGAGGTTGTATGGAAACATATCCATACAGCTCCTATACCCTTGGTCTCATCATACATATGCTTTCATTAACAATTTGGGACTCATGTTTGATGCTCTTCAGGAGTTATCATTTGAACTCCAAAAAAGAGACTGCACGATAATTGACGCACACAAATCAATTGTACGAAAAAATCGTTTGACACTATGTCGGATCAGCCTAGATGACACATTGTAATAATCCAGAGGGCAATACAAGATAACTGCTTCCATGGTATCACGATGAATGCAGGAAAATCCAGTGACAGACTAATCGATCAGGTGTGTGTTTCCCGAAATCATCGTTAGCCAAATATTGTTGCAAGTTTCATCAGTATCAGCATAGTTCAACGAGTCGGTGTTTCCCAAAACCATCGTTCCAACAAACATTTGCAAACAGCATCGCAAAACTGTGTGGTTGGAACGACAGCTCTTGACCTGTGGTTAGAAGAAAAGTTTCTTGTTTGCATGACACGTGGACTCAATAAATCATTATCTTGAGCCAAATAAGCAAGCTGACATTCAGGACAATATATATGTATATTTTGTTGACTTGAGTACTTGAATTATCCCAAATGTTTCCAAGAATTTTTAAAGCCAGAGAAATGATCAGTTTTAACCCGGACACGTACCATGCCACTGCGTTGCCTATCAATGACATCATACCCGCATTACCCTCAATTTCCGGTTTTATACTTTAGAAACCATGGAAACACCAAAGACGCTTTAATATATTACATGTTTTATTAGACAGGTGAGTAAATGTTCTGTCGATGAGGATACATTCATTGACAGAAAACTAATCATTGTTATACAGCTCAACACAGTTAGTCTTCTTGTTTAAATCTCGTTTTCGTGATTTACCGCGAGTACCATGTTTTACAATGCCTAATATCGATCTAGCTCACTGCAGTGTCTAACAAGTGTCTCATAGTAGCCACATAGTAGCGAACACACAGAGTAGCATTATAACAACTTTCAACACACTCAAATGTATCTAAACTGTTACACCACATATGACCGGAAGTAGCGGAAGAGTCTGCGGCATAATAAAAGCTCCACTTGTCTCAAGCCGAAATCACTGCGGCATCAAGCTACAACTTTGTTTTAAATAAGCGACCTCTAGCGGCGAAAAATTACATAGTGTGCATTTCAGTCAAAGGCCCGTTCACACCAAGGACGATAACTTAATAGGTTAATCGTTCTAATTCTGAGAGTATAGGGAAATCCACACCAGAGCTATAATTGTGGACGAGTATTTCAGATAGGTCTACATATAGCGGATTTGAAATACGTATTTGAAATCCAAAACACTTGTATTTTAAAGCGTTTTAAAGCCTAAAATCAAATGTTATATTTTTGTTATACAATTTTTTATACATTTTGTCCACACAGTCGGTTGTGTTTTATTTTGATCTTTGTAAAATAAAGTATTTTGTATTATTATTATTCCGTGTGCCCATCTCTGGGTATAATGATAACAACACAACACAATTGCATTGTAGTTACTTTCAGAACAATTTTTATCCTGCTGATGAACGATAAAAACTGAATCCACTGGCTTTAAAGAGC
Organism: Leuciscus leuciscus; assembly: GCF_965113295.1. Taxonomy (NCBI): domain Eukaryota; kingdom Metazoa; phylum Chordata; class Actinopteri; order Cypriniformes; family Leuciscidae; genus Leuciscus; species Leuciscus leuciscus. Next base: position 35,408,204 of record NC_138746.1, read on the forward strand.
TTGAATGTTTAAAGTGGCAGACTACAAAACTGCACCTGTAAATTTTCAGCACTCACAACCGCATTCCAGGAAAATTCACACTGTGTGAACGGAACCGGACTGGACAACTAGTTATCTGTCACTCATACAGTGCGAGAGCTGCTCTGCGCTGCACAAACGCGAGTATACCGTGTGTTGCATGTTTTCATATATGCAGAGCCTAAAATTAACACTCGCCAAAAGCCAAATGCAAGTAAAAGTCGGTGTTGCTGAGTTTAAGAAAAGGTTTCAATCGCAAGTTGGCCAGTGTTCGTGTCCTGGTCCTGGCTGACCATCAATGGATTCAGCGAGTTCGTCCGATCTAAGAGAGTTTCTGTCCAACAACAGTGTTCGCATGGATCATCAAGAGGAACAGATGGCTGTTACGGGTCGTGCGGTGCAAACCTTGGTAGCGCAGGTGTCCGAGCTCACCAACCATCTTCAACAACTGAGAGCGCCCACTGCGCCACCCCCGCCGTCCGTTCCTCCCACTCCACCAAACAGCAGTCATCAGCATGAGCCGTGTCTACCCACTCCTGAAGCATACTCTGGTGAGCCTAACTTCTGCAGAGCATTTCTAACCAAATGCTCATTGTTCTTTTCTCTTCAGCCCCTGATGTTTTCCACGGAACAGTCTAAGGTGGCATTGGTTATGATGTTACTGTCGGGGCGCCGCGGTGTGGGAAAACCAACATCCGTGCTGTTCCTCGTTCCAAGCACTCTCTGAGGAGATGAGGTGGGTCTTAGATTGCGCGGTAGTGGGGCGCGAGGCAGCCCGCCTACCTGCCGATCTTCATTAGGATAACACACCCGTCTCGGACTATTCCATTCGAATTTCAGACATTTGCAGCAGAGTGCAAATGGCATGAGGAGACGCAGTGGGACATGTTCCTGCATGGGTTGGCTGACCGTATTCAGAAGGAGATTTTCACGCAGGAACTCCCCACGGATCTCAACGGACTTATTGAATTGGCACTGCATGAGGACGCACGACTACAGCGACAGGAGCAGTGAGCACGCCAGACGAGAACCCAGAGTATTCCAGGTCCAGCGTCAGCAATACGGTCAGCCTCGCAATGGATCACGAACCCATGCAAATGGGTAGAGCTCGGCTTTCCCGGGAGGAGAGAGAATGGCGGAGAATGAAGGGACTTTGCCTTTACTGCGGTGGAGCCGGCACTTTCTGATGAACTGCCCGGTAAAAGATCAAGCCCGGCAGTAGAGCTGAGGCTACTGTCGGGTGGACTCTCCGTGGAGAAATCCTCATCTTCAACTCTCCTCCCGGGGAAAACTGCAATGGGCAACCCAGTTTCACCACTGCCAGGCCTTGTTGGATTCGGGAGCTGAGGTAATTTCATGGACCAAGCATTAGCATACAACCTTCAGATCCCTATCATTCCCCGACTCACAGGATTTCTGTCAGTGCACTTAACGGACAAGAACTTCCTGACATTTCATTCACCACCGGTATCATAACCCTCATCACATCGGGGAACCACACGGAGGAGCTGTCTTTTATGCTCATGTACTCTCCGCTGGTCCCCATCCTCATTCGTCCTTCCTCTTCTCCTGCTGGGGCGGGGTTCTTTTTCATGGAAACGGATTGGTTCATTGCCACTGTGTATTGACTACCGAGGGTTAAACAACATCATGGTAAAGAATACTTATCCTTTGCCGTTGATGTCTTCGGCCTTCGAGCGGTTGCAGGGAGCATCTGTCTTCAAGAAATTGGACCTGCATAATGCTTATCATTTGGTTCGCATAAGGGAGGGGGATGAGTGGAAAACCGCGTTTAATACCCACAGGGGGCACTTTGAATATCTGGTCATGCCTTTTGGTCAAACTGCCCAGCGGTTTTTCAAGCACTTGTTAATGACGTGGTGAGAGACATGGATCGACCAGTTCATATATGTCTACCTGGATGACATATTGATAGTTTCTTCGTCTCACCAGGAACATGTTCAGCATGTCAGGAGAGTGCTCCAGAGGCTGCTAGAGAATGGGCTTTTTGTCAAGGTGGAGAAATGCGTTTTTCATGCACAGTCTGTTCCTTTCTTAGGTTACATCATCTCGTCCGAGGGAGTGCGCATGGATCCAGACAAGATTAAGGCTGTGGTGGAGTGGCCAAACCCAGATTCTCGTAAGGCCCTACAAAGGTTTCTGGGGTTTGCCAATTCTTACCAACGTTTTATTCTCAATTTCAGCCAACTCCCCGCTCCCCTGACTGCCTTGACCTCCACCAGGACGATGTTCAGGTGGTCTGGTGCAGCCGAAGCTGCATTGTCCAACCTCAAGATCCACTTTGTTCCGGCTCATATTCTGATAGCCCCTGATCTGTCACGTCAATTTGTGGTGAAGGTTGACACATCAGAGGTGGGGGTAGGTGCGGTTCTTTCCCAGCGCTCTTCCACGGATGACAAGATGCACCCTTGCGTATTTTTTTCCCATCGCTTGTCGTCCGCCGAACGTAACTATGACATTGGTAACAGAGAGTTGTTGGCAGTCAAGTTAGCTTTGGAGGAATGGCGTCATTGGGTACCTTTTATTGTCTGGACCGATCACAAGAACCTCAAATACATCAGATCCACTTTTGAGTTTTCTCTTTCGTACCGTCCGGGTTCTAAAAACATCAAACCCAATGCCTTGTCTCACGTTTTTGACCGTTCTGAATGCCCGTCCTCTCCCTATTGTATTATACCTGAGAGACGTATTGTCTCCACACTCATATGGGAGATTGAGTTGCAGGTCCGCACAGGCCTTAGAAGGGGTAACGCCCCCGCCCGGTTGCCCACCGAGTCGTTTGTTTGTGCCGGAGGAATTACGGTCCAACGTTAAACAGTGGGGTCATTGTTCCAACATGGCGTGTCATCCAGGAGTAAACCGTACCAGCTTTTTAGTTAAGCAACAATTCTGGGGGCCGATAATGGCTCGTGACATTCAGAGTTTTGTTTTGGCCTGTTCGGTTTGTGCTTGTGGTAAGACTTCCAATCGACCCCCTGGATGGGTTACTCCAACCGCTGTCTGTCCCTTCGAGACCCTGGTCCCATATAGCGCTCGATTTTGTCACCGCCCTTCCGCCCTCCCAGGCCAAGACGGTCCTTTTGACCGAAGTTGAACGGTTCTCGAAGGCGGCTCATTTTATCCCCTTGCCTAAATTACCATCTGCCAAGGAGACAGCGGTGGCTGTCGTAGATCACGTCTTTCGCATACATAGCCTCCCGATGGACGTGGTTTCCGACAGGGGGCCCCAATTTGTGTCCAAATTCTGGAGGGAGTTTTGTAGATTACTGGGGGGCGAGTGTAGATTACCGAGAGGGCCAACCAAGACTTAGAGAGAGTGTTGCGATGTTTGGTATCCAAGAATCCTTCCTCCTGGAGCTAGCAACTCTCATGGGTTGAGTTCTCACATAACTCGTTACCAGTGTCGTCCATGGGCCTCTCTCCGTTTGAATGTAGCTTAGGCTACCAGCCACCTATTTTTCCAAGTCTGGAATCCGAAGTCGCGGTCCCCTCCGCTCACTTGTGTTTGTCAGATCGTTTGGAGTTCCCAGTGTTTGTGTCCTGGTCCTGGCTGTCTTTGTGGTCCCTGCGTTTCGTGTCTGGATTACGGGTTCTGTCTTCCTGGTCGCTCTTCCTTGTTTTCCACGGAGGATTGGGTTGCCCATTCGCTTTCCTGCGCTGCCAAAAGAGACTGTTCCCGGGGACCTCTATGCATCGGACCCACGTCATCTACTCATATTATCTTCTGAAATAAATACTTAATAAATGTTTTCACACTCGCTACTGAATCCTCTTTCACTGACCCTTCCTCCAGGGTTAGTGACATCACTAACCCTAAAATGTACATAACCTAATTATCATGACAGAATATGCTAATCATTGACTAGAAGATAACTACACATAAGCTACATAGATTCATCAACTAAACATTCAGAAATGTCCTGTTGCATTCTACATATTCTCACTTCTTTAGTCTCTACATCATTGTCTAACATAAAAGGCAATTTTCATTGAAATTTTCATGTCTGTGTGAGGTAAAAGGACACAAGGTCTTGAAGCTCCCCTGTGCCAGGAGCAGCATCTAATTTGCATTTAAAGGGACAGACACAAAACAGTGCGTTTTTGCTCACCCTCAAAAAGTGACAATTTTAACATGCTATACAAAAATATCTGTGGGGTATTTTGAGCTAAAACGTCACATACACACTCTGGGGACATACAAAATTTTACATCTTGTGAAAAGGGCATTATACCATCCCTTTAATAATGTTTTAAATGTATATTAGTTAGGTCAGCTGTGTTTATAGTAGTTTCTAACTAACTCTTTCATGGTAAATTTTAAGTCACCGGCCATTGGCACAAATGTGGCAAAAAGTTTGTTATAGGTCCTGCATTTATGGTTTTGGTCATTTACAGCGACGGAGACATGAGCTGTGTGTCGTCTGAAGATTTTAGATCCAGTCACTGTTTCTTACCGGAGCGGCTCACTTCAGTTTTGGCTCAATTGCTCCTCTCTTCAACATCTGAACCAGGAAGTATGACCATATTAGCCCGGTTCTGTCAACACTGCATTGGCTCCCTATTAAACATCGTATAGATTTTAAAATATTCGTGATTACTTACAAAGCACTAAATGGTTTATCTCCGCAGTACTTGAGCGAGCTCTTAACGCATTATAGTCCTTCACGTCTATTGCGATCTCAAAATTCCGTCCAGTTGATAATACCTAGAATATCAAAATCGACTGCTGGCGGTAGATCCTTTTCCTATTTAGCACCAAAACTTTGGAACAGTCTTCCTAACATTGTCCGGGAAGCAGACACACTCTGTCAGTTCAAATCTAGACTAAAAACACATCTCTTTGACCTAGCATACACATAGAACATTATCAATTTCTATAATTCAATGTTAGGCTGCATTGATTAGGTCAGCCGGAACCGGGAACACTTCCCATAAATCCTGATGTACTCATTACATCATAAGAAGGATGGCGTCTACGCTAATATTAGTCTCTCTTTTTATCCCGAGGTTTACCGCAGTCCGCCGGATCCAAGCTGTATCCAGATCTGATGAAGGACCTGCGCCTGGACGCGACGACAAGGCAGTCCTGAAGTGTCCACTAGTCTCTCCCCTGTGAAGGCCTCCTTCCCTTTAACTCTGTACAGATAAAACGTTGTCAAAATAATTCCAGTTCGCATGGACACGCGGAAGTGATAAAAAAAATTCTGTATTATGAATTTTTAAGGCCAGACAGGTAGTTTGTTGAGGTCAATTTGTAGAGAAAGACTACGCCTGTGCACATACATATTCAAATGCGCATACCTATAGACTAAACACGTAATTTGCATGTCCACGCAGTCTGCGTTTTCACATATTCGCGTTTTTGAAGTTTGCGTGGAGATGATAACTTTTTTTCTTTCAAAATTATTCAACTCCTGCACCTTGGAACCTGTTTCAATGTTTGCGTTCTCGAGCCATCAGACACTGTTGTCGTGCGGATGAGCGGCCGGAGCACATTAAGGGTTTTCTGTTAGAACGGTGTCATGTTAGCGGCCCCTAAGTCAATAACTAATGATCGTTACAATGGAAGTGAATCAATCAAAACTAACTTTAGCTGGACAATAACTTTATCCTACAGCTGCTGTAAAGCCTAAACAATCTCAGTTACTGTAATCTCCTATTATCACTGTAAAGCTGCTTTGAAACAATCTATATTGTTAAAAGCGCTATATAAATGAAGGTGACTTGACTTGACTTCACCCAGGCATAAAAGCTTCTGTCAGTTAATGAAGATTTGACAGATAAACTCGCGGCTCGATTGGACTCTTGTCATGTCAAAAGTGATGAGATTTTTTAGTTTAATGGACGTCGTCATCTTTGATATTACTTTGGCCACTGTCGCTAGACCATTGGAGTGAGGACAAAGAGTAAAGTGAGGACATTTTGTCCGGTCCTCATTTTCTAAGACCCCTTTAAAGGCCTGTTTGAGGGTCAAGACTTGGTTTTAGGGATAAGGTTATAATGAGGTTAAGGGTCGGTTTAGGGTCAGGGGTCGGGTTAGGCACTTAGTTGTGATGGGTAAGGTTAGGGTAAGCGGCTAGAGATTGCATTTTGTCAATGAATGTCCTCATAAAGATAGATGTACAAGAATGTGTGTGTGTTCATGTCTGCTGCAGGTGGTGAAGGAGAACGTGCGGGTCCCGGTGTACGTGATGATCCTCAGTGTGTGTGTGTGTGTGTGTGTGTGTTTCTGTTTCAGTAAACCCTACATTATGGGGACAAAATATCCCACTAAAGATGGCAATATCCAAAATCCTTGTCCTTGTTGGGACATTTTTTGGTTCCCATGAGAAAAAAATCCAGATTATAAATCATACAAAGTAATGTTTTTTTTAACATGTAAAAATGCAGAAAGTTTTCTGTGAGGGGTAAAGTTAGGGTTGGGGATATAATATACAGTTTGTACAGTATACAAATCTAGGACTATTGTTCCTTCTGTATTGAAGGGAATCAGAGCTCAAATGATACTAAAAAAGGATACAATACCGCAGCAGAAAATGACAGATACTGGTCGGCCTGCTTTTTATTGTATGAAAAAAATCAGTAGCTTTGATATTTTTATAATGCCTCTTTTCAAGGCTGAGTTTGGAGCTACATGAGGGGTTAACGGTGACACAATTGTGAAGTTTTGACTTTAATGTACTGAAGGTAATAGATGATTATACTGCATTGTAAAGAAACCCTTTTTTGGTCCCACTTTATATAAGGTGTCTTTAATTATGTACTTGCATCAAAAGAGTAATTGTTAGTTACAGTGTACTTATTGTGTTGATTTTGTATTGCAAAACTGCTGCTATTGAGCTGGATACAGGTAAGGTTAGAGACAGGGTTGCTGGTATGGGCAGGTTAAAGGTGCAATTACAGTGTAATTATAGATGTAATTTCATAAATTAATTACAGCTCTGATTACATGCAGATATTTTGGTAATGCTGTATTCTACAGTGTCATTGTTATGTTAAATGTACACTCGCCTAAAGGATTATTAGGAACACCTGTTCAATTTCTCATTAATGCAATTATCTAATCAACCAATCACATGGCAGTTGCTTCAATGCATTTAGGGGTGTGGTCCTGGTCAAGACAATCTCCTGAACTCCAAACTGAATGTCAGAATGGGAAAGAAAGGTGATTTAAGCAATTTTGAGCGTGGCATGGTTGTTGGTGCCAGACGGGCCGGTCTGAATATTTCACAATCTGCTCAGTTACTGGGATTTTCACGCACAACCATTTCTAGGGTTTACAAAGAATGGTGTGAAAAAGGAAAAACATCCAGTATGCGGCAGTCCTGTGGGCGAAAATGCCTTGTTGATGCTAGAGGTCAGAGGAGAATGGGCCGACTGATTCAAGCTGATAGAAGAGCAACTTTGACTGAAATAACCACTCGTTACAACCGAGGTATGCAGCAAAGCATTTGTGAAGCCACAACACGCACAACCTTGAGGCGGATGGGCTACAACAGCAGAAGACCCCACCGGGTACCACTCATCTCCACTACAAATAGGAAAAGGAGGCTACAATTTGCACAAGCTCACCAAAATTGGACAGTTGAAGACTGGAAAAATGTTGCCTGGTCTGATGAGTCTCAATTTCTGTTGAGACATTCAGATGGTAGAGTCAGAATTTGGCGTAAACAGAATGAGAACATGGATCCATCATGCCTTGTTACCACTGTGCAGGCTGGTGGTGGTGGTGTAATGGTGTGGGGGATGTTTTCTTGGCACACTTTAGGCCCCTTAGTGCCAATTGGGCATCGTTTAAATGCCACGGCCTACCTGAGCATTGTTTCTGACCATGTCCATCCCTTTATGACCACCATGTACCCATCCTCTGATGGCTACTTCCAGCAGGATAATGTCACAAAGCTCAAATCATTTCAAATTGGTTTCTTGAACATGACAATGAGTTCACTGTACTAAAATGGCCCCCACAGTCACCAGATCTCAACCCAATAGAGCATCTTTGGGATGTGGTGGAACGGGAGCTTCGTGCCCTGGATGTGCATCCCACAAATCTCCATCAACTGCAAGATGCTATCCTATCAATATGGGCCAACATTTCTAAAGAATGCTTTCAGCACCTTGTTGAATCAATGCCACGTAGAATTAACCCCCTGAGGTCGGCTGTATGATTCTGTTAAATGTGTATTATTTTTGTGTATACTCACAATAAAAACAAAGTGTTGTGCTTTTTGCCAAATAAAGAAAAATAAACACAAAGCGAGTTCTGCCTTCTCTCTGCCAGTGAAGTCCATTCTGAAACGCGTCCGAAAATGAACAATAACTCAGCGAATACTCAGTCAAACAGGCATACAGACACACAGGCATGAAGCTTGAATTCTCTTCTTTTAAATGAAGTAATTTATATAAATAACAAATATTCTCATCTTGTGAAATCTGTATTAAAAGAGAGCGATTCCAGTTGAGCTCATTACAGCTCATTCAAATGTAATGTGACTCCGCCTACGGAGAGCGCGCGCTATTCAAACGCAAATGAATGAGGCCATCCACGCAAACCTGTGAACGCCCCCATATCAGCTCGAGAAAACACAAGTTTATTCAGATCATTACTTGTATACACCGTCTCGCAGCGCTGTGAGGAATAATAATAATGGAAAATGTCCCTCAGAAGTGTGGGTATATCGAGGAGCAAGGATCCGACTGAGCTGAGGAAAACTGTAGTAAGTTTTTTTCCTTCTCACGTGAATCGCGTTTCTGTTTTGTGAATGAATGAACGGCAGAGATGCGCGCTGTTTACCACAGCTCGCAAAAAGACAGTTTAAATTTAAATCGCGTGTGTGAATGAATGATGATGTTTTAGCAAACTGTATTGCTATACTGAGATGAGTAAAAATCGACTGAAATATGTTGAAATAAAATGTAGGCTATTTGTATAAGCAACGTATTAAACTGCAAATTAACATTTATATGCCCTAATATTTCATAAAAACAACGTTGCAGCCAGGCGAAATATGAAAGACAACATTTTGTTGACTAGATTTGGGTACAGTTTGTACTGTAGAATATACTGCAACATCAAATAAGCTTTTGTTTAGCAATTTCTATATATATAAAATACTATTTTTGTCAAAAATAAAGTCATCAACTAAGATGTTAGCTGTTCCAATGTTGGTTATATTCAAACTAATGAATACATAGATAAAATTAAGGCCTATAATAATTTTTTTTACAAAGAAAGAGTACACTTGAAATATTGTTGAAATTGTAATTATTGTTGTAATTGTAACCTTTTTAATAAAATAGCAAAACATATTTACAAGATAGATGTAAGCAAAATCTTAAATGGTCAATATAAGTCTTCTTCTAAATATATCTTTTGTCCTTGCATTGTGGCTCAGTCAGTGTCACACCTGAATGAATGGCTAATTATGCAGAGTGGGTGGGACATTGTGTAAACCACTCCTCGTTCACGCCCCCTCGCATATTGGCTTTCCAAGCAAAACCTGTTTTACATCAATTTAGATCAATGTATAGTTTTATGTGAACGATAAAGCAAGACTATTTTCACATAAGTTTGAAGCCAGAACTCGAAGGAACAACATCCATTAGTCAAAAGTCTTATTGACACATATTCATTATGAGTTTTGTGGTCATATTTCAGCAACTTTCATTTGAATTTTTTTCAATAACCACGCATAAACATTATTCTCTTAAAAATTAAAAAATATACATGCATGGTGATCACATATTTTGGTAGCCCTGTTTGTGCTCTATAGAGTGAATTTACACCTTTGCCATTAACATGTTTATAAATAACTGAAAAAGCACTAATGTCAGAGCATGTCAGAACACCCCCAGGGCCCAGAAAACCGCTCAGACTCCAGAGGGTTAAGGCAGTTCTGAAGGCGAAAGGGGGTCAAACACAGTACTAGTATGGTGTTCCTAATAATCCTTTAGATGAGTGTAGTTACTATAGTAATACATATAAATATATAAATAATATAGTAAAACTATAAATTATGCATAATTACATGCAACTAACCCTGAACCAAACCCTAATCCAAACCCTATAGACATGCAGTTAATTAGTATTACTCAAAACTTGTGTAATTAAATGTGTTCAATGTATAATTAGTGTAACTATGACACCTTAAAATAAAGTGTAGCCAATATTTTTAATTTACGTACATTGTAAAAACATGTATGCGTTGCATCCGATTTATTTAAATGTTAGTACAGAGTAAAATAAAAATCACCAAAGATACAGTTGTTCTGTGGAAGTTAGATCAAAATTCTCTACTATTTTCCAAGTCAATAATAAACAATGACCACACTAAATATAATTTTTCATGTGATGAGTTAAGTATCGACAGATTCTGTAAATTATGTATGAACTGTCCTTGGACGTCAGATAAATAGAGACCTTGCTTTTCAGAGCAAAGAGAAATATAACTCACAGGTTATGTGAGATCGAATGTTCAGACATCACCACTAAACTGATCGATATTGCTTCTTGAATTATGACTGTAAAATTATAGGACTCTACACGACACATGGCTTGGTTCTCAGGCTCAACTTTATTTGGCTAGAATGCATGCAGATACTGTATTAACAACACAAAAGACAGCAAATGTCCACATTTCCAGAACTATGGAAAAATTCATTTCTTCCAAATATAAAACATCCACTGAAAAAAGACCCTGCTTATCATTTTCAAATAATCTGTAATACATAATAGTACATTACTGAGTGGTGGTTCAATGAGCCCATAATTACATTTATAGAAATACTGCCGAAAAAGATTATTTAGGTTTGTTTTTCATAATTAGAGCTTTAAAGTTGTGGAAGTAAAAAAATCCCACTAATTTTCTCCAAAGAGAAATAGATTTTTTTTTTAATATCATATGAACCTTTTGAGTGATTAAAAAAAAAGAAAGTCATCCATAATTGTAACCAAAGTTAAAATGCATTATAATATTTGCAGATTCCTTGTTGCATCTGATTTTGGTTGTTTTTCATGTGCTTTAATGTGTTTTACTTTCTAAAGGAGTAAAAATGAATAGATAAGTATTATAATGTATTATAACTATGATTTAAATTATTCATGAGATCATATAATGCATTATAAGGTGCATAATTGATGCATTAAACATATTTGTATAATGCATTATGTATGAAGCTTTTAAGTAAAGCGTTACCAAAAAATGAATATGTTGTTCTGTACTTATAATCAAAACTATATATATGTCCGTAGTTTTATATTTTTACCATTGTCTTTGATTCACTTAAGTCCTTCACAATGCTTTATAGGCTGAGCAGTTCATTTACTCATAAAATACATTTGTGCAAAACTACTGAAATGATATCATGTATATATATATACATATATATACAGTACAAAGAATGAAAATGGTACAATTCACAGGAAGAAACAGAGTCTTTTTACTAAAACCACTAGAACACAACAACAGTCACAAGACAATGCCAGTATAATCAGAACTCTGGTAACACTTTACAATAATGTTCATTAGTTAATTCCATTAGTTAACATGAAGAATGAACTGCACTACTTCAGCATTTATTAATAGTATTTAATATTAATTTTAACATTTACTAATACGTTATTAAAATCAAAGGTTGTATTAGTTAATGCACTGTGAAACTAACATGAACAAACCATTATCAGCTATATTTTTATTAACTAACATTAACAAAGATGAATAAATACTGTAAGAAATGTTTTGTTAGCTCATGTTAGTTAATACATTAACTAATGAACCTTATTGTAAAGTTTTACCAGTAGCGTTACTCTTTAATCGTCTGTGATATGGGTGACGTGAAAGCCGCTCAGTTCGACTCCCTTCTTACATTCGGTGAGGTTGGGATTGGTGTCCGTCTCCTCTACGGTCTTCCTGGAGTTGTACGTGGATTTCCAGCGCAGGAGAACGATCCTCTTGAAATATCTGACGGTGTTGTTCTTCACACTGACGAAGCAGAAGGTGTTGATCATACTGTTGCTCATGGCGATGCATTCGATGATGTAGAACGCCACCAGGGAGTTGCGCTCTCGCGAGATGAGCGTCGGGTGGAAATCCCGCAGGATTGTGTATCCGTAGTACGGAGCCCAGCAGAGGATGTACGCCGTGAGGATCCCGATGAGCACCATGACCGTCTTCCTCCGGCAGCGCAGGCGTTTGCGGATCTGCTCCGTCTGGAAACCCGGCACGCTCTTGAACCAGAGTTCCCGGGAGATGCGCAGGTAACACAGGGCCATGGTGAGCACCGGCCCGACGAACTCCACGGCGAAGATGAAGAGGAAGTACGAGCGGTAGTACAGCTGCTGGTCCACCGTCCAAATCTGGGCGCAGAAGGTTTTGCTGCGGTTCGCCCCGTTGGGGACTTTGGTCGCGGACGCGAAGTATGCAGACGGGATGGAAATGAGCACTGGGACGACCCACACCCCGGTTATGAGACAGTATGCGGTCTGGAGCTTCATTCTGGGCCTCAAGGGATGAACGATGGCCATATACCTAAAGACGACAAAGATGACCAGGGTCAATTTCCATTCATACTGTACAGGGAAATTCACTAAAAACATGCTTTTTGTTTACTAACCAGTGCTGTTTGACCAGGTTTAATTATCTGCACTGGTATAGTGCTGCGCCAAGCCAAATTTTTGGTTTACAAAAATCGTATTTATTTTGTTGTTGTTGAAAAAATCGAGTTGAGGGAATGATTCAATGACTCACTCATAAAGACTTCACTTGTTTTATTACTGGGTGCATCAGCATTTTAATGAATGAATGATTCAATGACACATTTTTAACAGTCACTTGTTGCCACCTACTGGTGTAATGAAGTAACTGATGCAATCTTTACTTGAAGTGTTAAGTTACTTTCAAAATGTGATTTACTCTATTTGGATTATATAATTATGAACAATAAACTTTTATCCCAGTACTTCTGTAATCATATGAATGATTGAAAGACAGAAATACTGATAATGTGTGGCTGAAAAAAAAAACACTGTTTGTGAAGCAGTTTCATATTACTATTCATGACAACGGCTCTCTCTGGATCAGAACACAGATCTGAATGTTCCTGTGATCAGACTTATCAAAGGTTTAACAGAAAGAGCCGAATCTCTGTCGTTTAGGAATAAGATCGCAATCTTTTAATGATTAATCATGCAGCTCTGTATCCTTTTCTATGAATTTGCATAATTATGTATTGCACCCTCACCAATGTCATTAAATGTAAATGTCATACAAGTAAAGTCTGCTAGCTTGTGGACTTAGGGTTTTTTGAGTGAACTATCCTTTTTTTCATTCTGAATTGTGAATGATCACATCTTTCTTATTAGTTTATGAATATAAAATATTTTAACATAACTGCTAACTTTACACAGCGACTGTGTTGAGTCTTGTGTGAAAACCTAAAGCTCTCTAACACATCGAAGTCACTGTGAAATCAATTAATTTCAATATTGCAATATTTATTATAAATAATTTATCAGCACATCATTGCTGTGTTAAATTGATGTTTCTGGTAATCTTGAATCAGAATAATTCCCTCTTGCAGCATCTCTTCTCTTCTCTGATGATGTGGGCGGGGCAACCTGTCACTCACATGAGATCAGCCAATAGCAAACCACAACCATCCAATCAATTCCCCACAGACAAAATCAAGCCCCGCCCACATTCATTCTTGCTCCAGAAGCGTTTCACTCAGATAAACGGCACAATAGAGGAGAAAAGACTACAGCAACTTCCATTTCAAGCTGACTGTAACACAGTTCTTTTGCTGCACTGATGGAAATGTTCCTCCAGTACAATTTGTTCTATTTAAGGATTTCTATCAGTAGATCAGACACTTGTAAGCCATTCATAATTACATTTTGAATTAAGTCAAACAGCAAAGAAAATTTAATCACAAGGGGTTTTCATGAGGCCTTTTTCATAATTAAAAAACCCTCTGATGAGGTTCAAACAAACTCTCCCCTGTCATCATTTAACTGTGTAAAACGACTTGCTTAGATGAAGTGTCGGGGGAAACTTTAAAAACTATGAATAACTGCTGAAGAAATAGTACATGAGCTAAAATATAATCTTGATTCACTATATAGGACAAAACTGATCATTAATATGGTCAATGTTCCCACATGCTTTATTCCATTTCGAGCTGTTAGGGATATGCAGCTTGTGTAAAGGACACATAATTGTTGTTATACTGTACATTCACTGAAGGATGTTAAAGAATAGAGACACCATTTTAAACAATTTCTTGCCCGTGGGATTCACTCACATTTTTACAGAAATATTCCAAACAGTCTTTCATATGTGACCATTAGCACAGTCTCTACATTTGGAAGCGGGTTGGGTTTTATTGAATAAAACAGGGTTCAGAGTTAATATTCTGTCATACTGCCCACAAAACCTCGCACAATACCACTTTAACATCATAGGATGTCCTGTTACTTTATCCTCTACAGTAAAAGACCTGGGTGTTATACTCGATTGCAACCTGTCTTTTGAAAATCATATTTCATATGTTACAAAAACAGCCTTTTTCCACCTTAGAAACATTGCTAAGCTACGTAATATGCTATCAGTTTCTGATGCAGAAAAGTTAGTTCATGCATTCATGACCTCGAGACTGGATTACTGTAATGCTTTATTAGCTGGTTGTCCTGCATCCTCAATAAACAAGCTACAGTTAGTCCAAAATGCCGCCGCTAGAGTTCTTACGAGATCAAGAAAATATGATCATATAACACCGATTTTATCATCACTGCATTGGTTACCTATAAAGCTCTGTATTAATTACAAGGTATTGCTACTGACTTATAAAGCCCTAAACGGCTTAGCTCCAGTCTATTTAACGGATCTTCTATCGCCCTATAATCCATCGCGCTCTTTAAGATCACTAAATTCAAGGCTTTTGGTCATACCTAGGATATCCAGAACCACCAAAGGAGGGAGAGCATTTTCACATTTGGCTCCAAAACTCTGGAATAGTCTTCCTGATACTGTTCGTTGCTCAGACTCGCTCTCCCAGTTTAAAACTAGATTAAAGTCGCATCTCTTCAGCCAGGCATTCATATAATCCTACAGTTCAAACTACAATCCGGCCTCTAGCTCATAAATGCCAGAGGAGAACTGGCCCCCGACTGAGCCTGGGTTCTCCCAAGGTTTTTTTTTTCTCCATTAGGTCACCTGATGGAGTTTTAGGACACCATTAGGTCACTTGATGGAGTTTTTCGGTTCCTTGCCACTGTTGCCTTTGGCTTGCTCAGTTGGGGATATTTTGGGGATATTTAATTTAATTTTATCAATCAATAAATTCCTCTTGAAACAAACTTTGTTGTATTATTTTAATTTAATACTGTGAAGCTGCTTTGATACAATCTGTATTGTGAAAAGCGCTATACAAAAAATAAACTTGACTCGAATGGATTAGACGTGTTTGAAGCTGGTTAACACACTTTTTGTGAAGCCTTTATTTAAAATGCATTATAGCGGTATTCTTAAGGCATTATAATGCATGTATAATTACATATAATATGTTATATCATCTTATGAATAACCGTAATCTCATGTACTCACGTTCATGTGGTTCCAAATGTACAGAACACATTTTTTTTTTTTTTTTTTTTTTTTTAACACAATGGGAGATAATATTATTTTTACAACAATAATTCATAGTAGGTTTTTATAATGCATTATGCATGCATTATAATGCATTCAGAATACCATTATAATGCATTATAAATATCAGTGTCATAGAAAGTTATTCTAAGAATTAAACTGACATCACTCTTTACTCATGTTTATGTTGTTCCAAACATGTACTTTACATGTACAAACATTTATTTATTTTTTAACACAAATAGATTTTTATTTATTTATTATTATTATTACAATAATAATTCATAGTCACTATGATTGTCAAATCTGCCAAGTATTAGTAGATCCAGGTGAAGTAACAGTTGTTATTCACCAATAATCTTTCCCTTCACCGATGTTACTGTATGAAATGTGACATATTCAGATGTGAGTGTGTAATGTCCAGCTGCGACACACACTGACATCAGTCCTGCCGTGGTGTGTCGACATGTGAATGCAAATGAGAACGAGATTTCAGTTAATAACAGCTTCAATTTCTATTTTTTTTTTATTTCCTGCTATTGCATGACATCAGAAGACTGGGAATATAGTCGTATGGAGTATTTTATCACACAAAGCTTTTTATGCTGTTTATAAAGTGTTTTGTGTTTATGAAGTCTCATATCATGGAAAACAGCTGTGTAACGATTCCTCCAAAATTCTCCTTTTTGAGTAACAAAAAAATAACAGCTTATGGTTTTAGAAAAAAACAAGAGTGAGTAAATAATGAGATTTTTTTTTTATTATTTTTTATTATTATTCATCAACTTTAAACAGCTTACATTTAGACTAATGAATTATTTTAATTGCCAGAAGTATTTTTTATTGTGATTATTGATAATGCATCACATTCTCTCATGCTTTAATGAACGATATATTAGCCACCATATCGATATCGGACGATATATGATCATTTTTAATGTTATAATTATCGGTTCAATAAGAAAATTTGGCCGATATATTAAAGCCAATATATAATGGATTATTTCCTTCAGCTGAGACACTTCAGATGTGCACTGTTCACCGGGACTGTTTGAAATATGTTTATTATTTTTATTTTTGGTACAGAAAGTTGGACATAGGAGTGTAACATTTATTTTGAAAACTTACACTGGTTCAAATTATGCTACTGTACTTTTTTCATTTGATTTATGTTGAACTGCTTGGGCCATGTCTTTTAATTGTGAGACTTTTGTTTTGTAATCAGTTTTGTAATAAAACAAAAAATTATTTAGATTTATTGGCCAATATATCGTTATCGGCTTTCAAATATAAAGAATTATCGGTAATCGATATCGGCAAAAAGTTTCATATCGGTGCATCCCTAGCCTTTATATTTCATTTTAAAGGAATAGTTTCCCATTGACTTCCATAGAAGGAAAAACATATTATAGAAAAAATATATTATAGAAGTCAATGGGGTCCAACAACTGTTACCCATACTCTTCAAAATATCTTCCTTTGTGTTCAACAGAAGATTGAAATTCATAGAAGTTTGAAAAAACTTGAGGGTGAGTAAATGATTTTGAAAATTTTCATTTTGAAGTGAACTATTCCTTAAAGTACAGCTCTATTTTAAGTTGCTAAGATATTGAACAGGTTTTCACTTGCTTTGTTCTCAATACAGGATAATGCATGGATTTTAAAATCCTGCTGAATAACTGGAAAGCTTTTTTAATAAATTTTCCTCACAGTTGAGTAATATTTGAAGGGTATAGGAGCCTCAATACATAATGCATGAATCTGAAAGCCAAGAATATTTTGGCCACTGAACATGCAGTATATAGGAGGATATCTAGATCACACCGACCTGTCGACGGCGATGGCCAGTAAGGCATTGGTGGACACATACAGAGACACAGTCCTGAGGTAGTTGACGGAGGCACACAGCACTTTCCCATGGTCCCAGGAGAGCTGCTTGACCACGTAGTAATCCACCAAGAAAGGGCAGCACACCACCGCCACGATGAAGTCGGAGATGGCCAGGTTAGCGATCAGCAGGTTGGTGAGGTTCCTGAGTTTTTTGTATCGGGCCAGAGTGGCTATGAACAAGAAGTTTCCGAAGCCACACACCAGCATGATACACACCAGGACCGCTCCGATGACGATGGTGGCCACGAAGTAGGCCAGTCCCTGCGTGGTGTCCGGCATCTCGTCAGCGGGAACGCCATAGTCCATGTCGTAGAAGTCCGTGTAAGTGTCATGGACGTCCAGAACGGGAACTTGACTGTGAGGGTTTACGTACACGGCCGCCAGCTGAGAGATGTTAGCGTCCGCCATGGCAGGAACACCAGAGGAGTGAGTGACTGAGAGAGTGAGTGAGAGAGTGAGTGAGTGAGTGAGTGAGTGAGTGAGTGAGTGAGTGAGTGAGTGAGTGAGTGAGTGAGTGAGAGAGTGAGAGAGTGAGTGAGTGAGTGAGTGAGTGAGTGAGTGAGTGAGTGAGTGAGTGAGTGAGTGAGTGAGTGAGAGAGTGAGCTCTTGTAATTTCTGTCGGGTTTCTCGTCTCGTAAGGTTTTTCTAGCAGTCAGCGGTCATGATCCAGGCTGGTTCTTGTCTTTTGATAATGCTTCAGATGTTACATTTTCAGAAGGAGAAAGCCGCACATGAAACACAAAACCATCACGGTCAATGAAACAAAACATAAACACAGCCAATAAACACAATCAAACACTTTTGTTATTTCATGTGGTAAACAATATTACTGAGTTTAAAAGTAGACACTTCAAGCTTTCTAAAGACATATCTCTCATGTCTGCGTGGGAATTATTTGCTGAGTTTCGGTTCATTTTTGAGACGCGTTTCAGAAAGAAGTTCACAGAGGCTGAGATGGCAGAAAGCACACACTGTTTGTTTTCTTCATTTCACAATAGCACAAAGTTGTGTTGTTCTTGTGAGTGTATAAATAAAAGTATCCCTTTACAGTTTCGAATGATATATTACATTCCTGTATGATAAAAAACGACAGTATTTTAAGTTGATTTTGCAGATTTCGCAGATCACAATCCAGGGGGTTAAAGAGTAGTTCACCCAAACATTAAAATGGTGAAAATCCTTAAATCTGCCCTCGATCTCGTTCATGTGTTCATCAGAGAATAAGCGATGTCTGATTCAAGAACAAATCACAAAAGCGTT
This sequence comes from Leuciscus leuciscus, assembly GCF_965113295.1. Lineage (NCBI taxonomy): Eukaryota > Metazoa > Chordata > Actinopteri > Cypriniformes > Leuciscidae > Leuciscus > Leuciscus leuciscus. The sequence goes on from NC_138746.1 coordinate 35,427,037, forward strand.
GTACACACAGCAGTTATTGAGTAAATGTCTCACTGTGGAAATTTAACAGTTCCCATATGACAAAAAAATATATACTTTCAAATATATTTTCAAAAATTATTTTAAAATATACAAGAAATGGCCCAAAATATATATATTAATGTAAATATATTTTCTACCAAGACATTTTTTGAATTTTGTATATTTTAAAAATAAAAAGATTTATTTTTAAAAGCATTTCAAATATATTTTGCCCTCCATATATTTCAAACCAAGATAATACATTTACAAATTTAACATTTAAAGAAAAACTTTACTTGTTGTACATGAATAAATTAACTTTAAAATGTAAATAAAAAAAAAAAAAAAAAAAAAAAAATTAGAAATTGCCACACTGCAAAAGTTGGAGTTTATAAAAAAGCAGGAGAAATACTTTGAGGAACATAACCAAAAGTTCAAGGTGTTGGCTGGTGGATTTATGTTGTGGCTGATCAGTGTATTTTAGAATGTAATTTTAAATGATGGATACAAAACATAGTGTAGATCTTCAGAAGGCTATTCCATCCACATTTGCATTTAGCAAAAATGCAGTATACTGTAAGACTGGAAATGTGTTTTCTTGCCCCTGAAATATATTTTGGTATATGAACGTCCGTCCATCCATCCATCCATCTTCTACAGCTTATCCGGGGCCGGGTCGCGGGGGCAGCAGTCTAAGCAGGGATGCCCAGACTTCCCTCTCCCTAGACACTTCCTCCAGCTCTTCCGGGGGGACACCGAGGCGTTCCCAGGCCAGCCGGGAGACATAGTCTCTCCAGCGTGTCCTAGGTCTTCCCCGGGGTCTCCTCCCGGTGGGACATGCCCGGAACGCCTTCCCGGGAAGGCGTCCAGGAGGCATCCGGAAAAGATGCCCGAGCCACCTCAACTGACCCCTCTCGATGTGGAGGAGCAGCCGGAATTCGGTATTCCACGTATTCCGGTGTCAAGTATATGAACGTTAAAACTAAATATATTTTCAATTTCAAAAATGTTTTTCATTGTGTACAACACATATTTAGCATATATTTTGGGCAGAATTATTATTATAAAAAAAATAAAAAAATTGCAGAATGGGATTTCAGAACACTTGCAATATATTTTTTGAGAAACTTTAATCGTGCTTTTAGTTCATTGAAAGCTTAATTTCCCTTTCACTATAATTGTATGGGAAAGAGCAACCAGAGTATTATTCAAAATATCGCCTTTTGTGTTCAAAGAAAGAAAGAAAGAAGTCATACAGAGTTGGAACGATTAGGTGAATAATGATAGATTGTTCATTTTGGAATAAACTGTTCGTTTAAATAATGAACACATTTTCATTAACTTGAGGAGAGGAGATGTTGAAAGAGTCCCGTGGAAGAAACAGCTCCAGTCTCCTGCGGATAACGTATTTATAATGTATGTACTTTCTCCTTCTGCAATGTGTCTGTATTACTAAAAAAGTGGATGAACGTGATTCACTATGAGGGAAACATGAGTGTATGCCACTGAGAAGCATCCAGACCTCTTAGGAAACCAAGCAGAAAGAAAATGATGCATCTTTGCAAACCAAAAGCATTTAGATGGTAAAATATGACATTTTAAAGAAGAAAAAAACAGTTTTAAAGCAGACAGTTTGACTGTATATACATTCAAGGATTGATTATTAAAGTGTGATGCTTATTTTTACATTATTAAACATTTTGCCTTCCTGGCTCCACCACAACATCCTATTCCATTTTAATAAGATTCGGCTTTTATTAAACATGTATTAACAATGCTTTAAAAGGGTGTTAACTTATGATACATCAAGTAAAGCTTTATATATTTATATATTATAATTAATTGTAATCACAGTCATAATACATTATAACCCCACAGTATGTAAATCCTAAATAGAAAAATGCAATACCGAATATTTTATCACATCTGCATCATGAGCTTTATTATAACCATGAAGAGGCATCATAATGCAACTGTGCTTACAATTATTGTTTTTTTTCTTGAAATGAATAATCAACAATTCTGTTTGCTGGCCGTTTACTTTATTACATTAGAGCAAGGCTGTAAACGGTTCATAAAGAAGAAGAAAAATAACAGACCTCAATAATGACAGATATTTCACAGTCAATATTTACCACTTTATCCAACATTATTTATGCTGTCACCTCATGTTTTATAACATGTTTAGTATAAATAACGATGAAGTTGTCTCATCTGATGTTGTGCGTAAACTTACCGACTTGTAAGAGTTGAGAGACGCGTGTCATTGTCTCTCGCGCGCGATGTTTGCCGCATCCGTGTAACGCGCGTGCTGGTGTGCGCGGCTCCGCTCGGGTCCTGCACAGATGAGCATCTTCTCTCTCCCTCTGGTGGCTCATGTGAAGTCTGATCAGTGCGCGATCAGTCCTCCAGCACGGCTTCATCTGTTCACCGTGACGCTGTGACGCGCGCTAATTGTAAGAGTCTCTACAATACGCCAAATTATACATTGAATACAGTCCTTGAATTAAAAGGCTCAGTTGGGATTATAACATTATACAAAACTAGTTATAAAGTGTCCCAATTTACCTGACTGAATTCACCCAATATACTAGTTTGTATTTTTTCGTGTCATTATAATATCTAATATTTCATAGGAATATTGAAATATAATTCCTTACCCTATTCACTTGTGTCTCCCGAAATGCCTGATAAACATGATTTCAGTCCTGATGTCCTGTACATGTATGAAATCTATGCCTTTCGAAACAGAAAGTCATATTTTGATTTGAAACCCCATAACATTTTCCTGAGATGTTTATTTATGACAAACAATTAAAAAATGTGTCAGATTTAAATGATAATTACAAAATATGATCATATTTCGATGAGAGTGTTAAATTTGATCAATAAACGAATGTCAGTCATTTTGAAAGTCCAAGGAGAGGCAGTTGTCATTGTGAAACTTCCAAACATTTGGTGTCTCTGAAAGCCCTGAATGTGCTCTTTACTGGACATCCATGATGAATGATGTCAGAGAAATGCACAAAATGTCCACTACAGAGGACAAAAGTCTATTCCTGTCCCAGGAGGCAGATTTGTATTCATTTAGGAGACATTTTTCTTTGTATATATATTTTTTTCTTTCCTTGATTTTTATTTACTATAATGCATTTTGATTTTGAAAACTTAAGTTATTTTTTATTTGATTTTTTTTAAGCAACAGCATGCGAAGTCTCCATTACCTAGACTAGTAACAACCGGTGGTCAGTGTTGAAGGAACCGTGAGTAATGTAATCTGATTACTTTTCCAAGTAACTAGTGAATACATTTATTTTAAATTTACAATGAAATATCTGTGTAACATTTTCAAACATGTAACGCAAGTTACTTTGTTTTCCCATTGACTGACTCCAGTCCTCATGTTGAGAGAAATCAGGAGTGCAGAGGTATTGTGTGCTTTCCTTCAGCTTGAGGCTTGTTCATTTCACTTTTTGGTGAGAAAGAGCCTTTAAATGTGCCAAAAATATGACCTTTTTTGTTATTAAAAAAATTAACAAACAGCCAAGCCCAGCACAGAGAAAACACAACACAAAAGTAACATAATTACAAAAAAAAGTAATGCAATTAGTTACTTTTTAGGGAGTAATGCAATATTAGTAAGTAAAGTAATATACTAATATAGAAAGGAATGCATTACTTTTAAAAGTAACTTTCCCCAAGGTAGTGAAAAATATATATATTTCAATGCATTAGCATTGCATTTCAAAACAGCAAGAAAACGCAAAAGCATTAACATATTTTTCCACCCATCTAATATTTTTGAAATCACAATGTCAGCTCCTCAGGGAACCACGCAACTTGTCTAATTAAAATTGTTCTTATACATTTAAATGTTTGAATAAAGGCTGTGAATAACCGTTGAGATAAATAGTCCGAGCCACTTCAACCACTCCAGCTGACATTAAACTGAAGTAGACAAACAATGGCTTGTGTCACGGTTCTCCTCTTAACAGCTGAACTTAACCAACAGCCTGATGAGTGAAGCATCCGTCAGTCCATCAGCTCATCCGATGGGTTATTAAACGACTGCAGACGCTCTGATGAGCAGAGGGACTGAGGCTGTTTCCCAGGTAATGAGGACCTGATCCATTCTTTCATTAAACACAGAGAGCCAACAACTGCTGTTTCTGGAGCCGCATCGACTCCCTGTTGTTTTTAGACTAATTCTATTGATATATGTTCATTGTGCTGAGGTTTTGTTCTGAGAAAGTTAGAGCATCTGGTTTACTAAAAAGCCATAGCCAGCAGGATAAACAATATTTTCTTCACTTGTCAGACAATATTTTCAGTAAAAAGACACGCATTGCAAAATAAATGCATGCAACAAATGCTTTGTCAAGAGTCAGGAGAGACAAGCTGAACATATTTTGCATACAGAAGTCTTGGTTAGATGATGCCCTTAGTTGTGCCAAGTTCTTCAAGTCATATGCATATGCTAATATGCTCAGGCTATTCCCTGAGTCAGTGTGATTCATTACAAGAATGCTTTAGTTAAAGAAGCCAAGGAGCAGGAGGAGATCTGGATCATTTCATTGAGGGAATCTTTGTGAAAAAAAAGGTACTTATTATGGAAATAATGTGCTTTAAAAGAATATGGCTGGACTGCATGTTAATTGCAACTGAATGCAAATCTATTACAGTGTGAATTATTATTACATTCAATTTATTTATTTATTTATTTTGCCTTGTCCCTGCGTGCTTTCCTAACTTCTTACATGAAAAACTTGCAGTGTATTAAGGGAATATTCTGGGTTTATTAAAAGTAAGCTGAATCAACAGCACATGCCCATCATTTTGATTACCACAAAAATAAATTACAACCCGTCCCTATTCTTTTATAAAAGTAAAAATCTGGGTTACAGCTCCAAAGGAAGTTAATGGGGACAATTTTGCAAGGTTGTTGCCTAAAACTAAAACTGCCATAGAAATGACCGAAACTTTACAGCCCTGCATTGAAATCCTCCAAAAATTGGTTTCATTGACTTCCATTGTAAGTTTCTCATTATACTTCCAGGGACAAGTCTAAATTATTTGATGTGTTGACATGCTGTGCCACAAACGCTGTTGATTGATCTTAACTTGAAAAGAACCCGAAATATTCCATGTGTTCCATTGTTTTCAGTATTAGTTACATTCCATCCTGCATGATGCCATTATAAATAGAGCATAAGTGGTATTTCTGTCAGGGAGGTTCGTAGTGCTTTAGTCATTCAGTCAAACAATTCTAGCCTATCACAGTGCTACTTTAGCTTTAAAAGTTCATGATGGCCTACATTTATCTGCGTTCATAAGCTGTCATGGCAACCGCCACCAGTCCCGGCCCATGGGGGGTCAGGCTCGCGTCCCAGCGAATTCTCTCAGCGGGATCTGACAGTTAAAAAAAATCTAAATCAATTTTAAGCTGGCATCTCAAACAAACCTGGTCATAAACTATCCCTTCCCTCAATGACTAACCCTAGGATTATTGACTAAGAAAGAACGCCTCATGCCAAAAAGGTTCTATAAGGAGAAATGTCTTAAATGATTAGATAATACTTTCACATTTAATGTGTTATTTCAAATTTTCCAGTGATGTTTCTAGAATGTTTAAAAGCTGTTTAATTCATAAAATTAAATGTAGAATGTTAATATTGCATTATTGATTTGTTCCTAGTTATTCACCAATAAAGTGTTACAGAATCACTTTGTGAGTGTGTGCTGTAATGTGGAAAGCCGTGCAGATTGTGGTTTATATGTTTAGTCTTGAGGACTGAGGTAGACTACGTGACCTAAATGGCCGTGCTGTAACCCAGTGGGTGAGTGCTAGAATGTCAGCAGGCATTACGCTTACAGGGTCAGATCACAGATCAAGTGCCTCAGAGGCTAACGTGAGCTACACGGAGCAAATGATAACCAAGAATGAAACACGCAAAAAAGGGTTGCAGTTGTTGCTGGAGTAACCCATTAGAAATGGTATATAATTGGTCACATCTTTTAGAATTTTCAGTCAGGTTAGGTTTTATTGCCATTGAAAATAATGCTTTAAATATCAGGCCATTTGGGCACAGAATATGTGCTTTTGTCATCATTCTGTTCAGTTTAGTTTAGTTTTCGTGGACTTTGTTTTCATTTGTCGTGTGTCTTTCTTCTGATTAACGTCCCTCATCAGCATCCTTGGTTAGCATCATTAATAGTTTATCCGTGTCAGCTGTGTTAGTTTAATCATCTTGTTTGAGTTTGCGTATAGGTCACCTTATCCTGCACTCTTTTCCGGTATCGTGTATGATATGGTGTGTGTTTTTATTCTTTGTATGGATCGCTACCTGTTGGATTATTATATGTAAAGTTACCCGTTTGAATCTTCATCTTCTGTGTCTACGTCTTCCTATCTGCATGCACCTGTTACAGCTTTAAGGTCCTTGCACACTGAGTATGCGTTTTTTCGCATTCATCAATTGTCAAAATGCTTGCTACGTTTGCGAAAAACACAGAAAATCGAACCCGATCCCAATTTTTTTATGATGGATGAAAGTTTTGGAGGCAGTGTGCAAAGATGATTGACATAACGTGAGGTCGTATTTATTTTATACGTACAACATTTCCGGACTCATTATTCATTTGAAAACAAACTAAATGTTTTGTTAAAGTTTGCAAAGTGCAAAAAGCTGACAAATTGATTTTTTATTTTATTAAATTTTTTCGGGTAGCGAACATCTCAGACACATTAATGATGAGATTAGTAATTAATTAGTAATTATTTATAATTTTTCATAGTTACCTATTAGTTCTTAATGATGCAAATCTCATTCAATAGGCAGGTCCATGGTGGGAATGGTGTCAGTAGAGCGCCATCTTTGGCTTACTCTTACTGACATCAAAGAAAAGGATAAGACACTCTATAAGACAAAAATAGAGTGCTTGAAGCCACTAGCAGAGTACTGGGCCACGTGGAAACGTCTGCCCGAGACCTCACAATGGGTGTTACATACTATTCAACAAGGCTACACCATCCAATTCCGGAAAGACCCACCTCTTCCCAACGGGGTCATTCCCATGACAGTGAGTCCTTAGGAGGCCTCGGCTTTGAGTCAGGAGATTTTGTCACTCTTAGAGAAAGGGGCTATAGAAGAGATACCCCCGCTCAGATAGAGTCAGGCTTCTACAGACGTTATTTTGTTGTGCCCAAAAAGGATGATGCGTTAAGCGTTGCTTAAATCTTGCGCTTAGAGCAAGCAAATTCAAAATGCTGACGTTAAAGTCCATTTTGTCTCATGTCCAAACCGGAGATTGTTTTGTGACCATCGATCTAAATGATGCGTACTTCCACATCCAGATCGTCAAGAGACATAGGAAGTTCCTCAGATTCACTTTCAAGGGCAAAGGTTACCAATACCATGTTTTTCCGTTCGGACTGGCTCTGGTTCCTCGAAAGTTTACAAAGTTATGCTAAGCTTTGGCCCTGCTGCGGCTCCAGGGCGTCTGGATCTTGAACTACCTGGATGATTGGCTGGTTTAAGCTCTATGTCCGAATTTGGCAATAGTTCATCTAGACCTAGTAATCTGTCATTTGAGGAGTCTTGGCTTATGCATAAACGTCAGGAAACGACTTTTCTGGGTGTGGACCTGGACAATGCGGGCACAATTGTCTTCTGCACGCTTTCATTCATTACAGGACTGTCTGGGTCAGTTCTGGGTACGACTTCTAGTCCACGTTGATTTATGTTGCAGACTTATGGCACCTGTGGTTCAGCTGGGCCTGCTCCATATTAGACCATTCCAATGGTGGATCAAAAGCCAAGGGATCTCGCCTCATTGCCACACTTTCCGCAGAGTTCTGATCAAGCGCATTTCATGCCCTGCATCCGTGGATGAGACTCCCGCTTCTTCGCAGAGGAGGTCCAGCTAGGGCAATATAGTCGTCGCAAAACGATCACGACAGATGCATCCCTCATGGGCTGGGGGGCAGTCTATCAAGGACACCCGACCGTTGAAGTCTGGTTAGAGGTGCATCGTGGCTGGCACATAAATTGTTTGGAAATGCTGGCAGTGTTTATGGCACTCAAAGGTTTCTTACCTTATCTGAAGGGATCATTTGACCCCTACACGTATTGGTCAGGACCTACTTTCGAGGCAGGGGTTGGAGCCAGGAGTGTGGAAGCTGCACCCTCAGGTGATGAGCCTCATATGGCAGAGGTTCGGCCGAGCGGAAGTGGATTTGTTTGCTTCGAGCATGACAATGCAGTGCCTGCTCTGGTTTACCTTGTCACCTCCGTCAACACTGGGAATAGATGCTCTGGCTCAAGAGTGGCCCAGGACCAGACTTTTTGCCTTCCTACCCTCAGCGGTGCTGCTCAGAGTACGAACTGACGAAGTGAGACATCTGTTGTCGGTGGCCCAGTTCTGGCCCACTCAGATATGGTTTTCAGACCTGGTCAGTCTGTTAGTCAAGTCAAGTCAAGTCAAGTCAAGTTTATTTGTATAGCGCTTTTCACAATACAGATTGTATCAAAGCAGCTTCAGAGTATTAAATTTAAATAATACAACAAAGTTTGTTTCAAGAGGAATTTATTGATTGATAAAATTAAATTAAATATTTAGTCTGCCCTCCTTGGGAGGTTCCCCTGAGACCACACCTGCTGACTCAGGCCCAGGGTATGATTTGGCACCCCATCCGGACTGTTGTGGGTGTGGCCCCTAAGCAGGGTGCATTAATGTTTTCTGGTCTCTCGGCTGAGATTACAGATACTATTCTTAACTCTAGGGCTCCCTCCACAAGGCACCTGTATGCCTTTAAGTGGAAGCTGTTTGCCTCTTGGTGCAGGCAAAGTGACCTGGACCCAGTTTATTGCCCTGTCGGTTCAATACTGGAGTTCTTGCAGAGTCGCTTTTCGGGCAGGGACTCTTAAATTTATTGTGGCAGCTACAGTATATCTGCTGAACATGTGCCTATGGGAGGTGTTTCTGTTGGAGGTCACCCCCTGGATGGATGGAATAGGCCTTTCCGTGTACAAATTCCCTCATGGGATCTTTCTGTTGTCTTGGAGGGTTTAACAGGTGACCCCTTTGAGCCATTGGAGTCTGTGTCAGAGAAGTTCTCAACCCTTAAGAAAGTTCTTCTAGTTGCTTTATCCTCCTGTGACGAAGCGGTGTTCGCTACGGCAGTTCTAATTAACCTATTTTCGACTACGCCACCTGGGGAATTTCACCCCAGGAATCTAACGATACCTCTAATGTAATAGGCACGCACAGGTCCTAATCACTTCGAGTCAGAGACACAGATGAATTGCAAAAAAGATGTACATTTATTTTATTAATCGTTAAAAGACATTTGTCATTAAAAGGTGTTGACCAGCAATCACTTCAATTTGCTAAATTCTAATGTTGGCGGTGGAGGGACCTGGGCACACCCAGGGGGCAGTCTCGGGATTTCACCTTTTTGGAAATTACTCTACTCAGTGCACACACACACACCAGCACAGCACACTCAGCGACTCATGTCAGAGAAGACCACGGCACACAGTGAGGACACCACCACCTAATTTTGTCACTTGTCTGCCCCCGGGTGCCCAGGACCTACCAAAAAGCAAAAGAAAAGAGACATTAACCAGTGATATGTAAACAAAATAATATATAAACAAAATGATAAGTAAACAAAATAAACTTGGTTTACAATTTCAGGAGGGGACCAACTCCTTGGTCCCGACCTAATCGTCACAAATCAAAACCCAAAAAAACAAGAAAACTCTATAAACAACAGATCACAATTTCAACAGCGTAAGTCAACCAAAAATAATATATAAATTCACCAACACAATAATTGAGTCGGAAACAAATACAAATTCAGAAAACCCACTCACTCATTAACATGAATCAAAGTAATAAACAAAAAGAAAACAAAATAAACTCAAAAACATACCACGGTTACAAAGTCACCGTCAGTGGAAATAGTTCGTTTGAAACGATTCACTCGATGCGGTTCACCGAAACGGTTCACTTGCGATGGTTCACCCAGAATGGGTTACTTGAAGTGAATCTCAAAAGCAGTTCGCTTGGATAATTCGCTGGAAACGATTCACTTAGAACCATTCACCTGGCGTGAAACAGAACAAAACAAACCGAACAGCACAAAACAGAACAAAACAAACCGAACAGCACAAAACAGAACAGCAGCTGGTAAGGCACAGCGCAAACAGGCTCCACAATGAAGTACCAGGCAGATAACTCTCGTTCAGAATGGCGATATGGTCCTTATCGCATGCAACTGAGCACGCCGTCCCGGGATCAATATGCGATGAATAGAGCCGAATGCCTCCGACAACGCTCACCGGCGCCGACAGATCTTACACTGTCTCAGAGGTCCACATTCAACTCTCCCGACAACAGTGACCAGCAAACGGCACTGCCAGTGGCTAGCAGCTTCGGCGAGACTTTTACGAGCGGCAACACAGCTGGCCATAACTCAATCAAACAGCAACAGGGCACATGGATGACATCACGTCCCTGAACGATGACGCATGCCAAAGAGCAGGTAATCCGGGCTCTTATTTGCACCAGACGCTGGGCCATTGGCCACGCATTAAACAATTACGAGTGGGAGGGGCGATAGACCGTCCTGCTACACTCCCTTAAGAGAATTGGGGATCTACAGGTTCTTTCAATCAACCCTTCTTGATGGATTTTGCCCCTGGGTTGGTTAAAGTCTTGTTGCGACCTAGGCCAGGTTATGTTCCTAAGGTTGCTTCGACCCCTTTTCGTTCCCAGCAAGTGGTCCTGGAGGCTTGTTCCCCTCCTGACTCGGTGACTGGGAGTGATGTGCGGCCTCTTGGTCTCTGCCCGGTGAGGGCGTTGAAGATCTGTGTCAACCGTACATCCCAGTGGTGTAATGGCTAAAAGGCGTTTACTATACATTCAATTAATCATTAATTATAAGCTTATTTTTTCTTATTTATTTAACAAATTGTATAATAATTGCTAATATGTCCAAACTATATGTTAAGTTAATCATTAATTACTAGTGTGTTCGTGCTTAACTAATGCATAATTCTGGACCCTTAAAACGAAGTGTTACCCTGAAGGGGACTGAGCAGTAGATATGTCCCCTCAATTATTCTTGTGGAGTTTTTAACAAATTTGAAACTTTTTTCGTTTTTAATTCCACTCATGGAAACTAATGGGGAAAAAACACTTACTGTTCATGAATTTTGTTAAAAGTTGTGTATTATTTTAGTTGTAAAGTTTTGGTCATTTTTTATGATAGATTTACAGCAATGCATAGCCTAACCATTAAAGAGATGTACAGTATGTGCTATTCGGGCATTTAATGTTGCTCTGTGTGAATGCTCTGAATGTGTTCATTTACTCTTTGAAAAATGCTGTCTGTTCAGCTGTCATGTTTCTGCAAAGTTCTGCGTATCATTGTGAAAGCTAAATGCAGCAGACACAAGAATATTCCACATTGTGAAATATCAATTCCAAATGACAAAAAAACCCTATTGATGTCCCAGTGAAGATTCTATAGCCAGGCACACACAACGCACAAGAGAATGTACACAACTCTGTTCATTCGACACACTCATACGTCATCCTCCCATTTGCTTCTAGCCAGTCACGTCCCTCACAATGTCAAAGGAGAGCGTGTTCATTTAGAAAGCAGACTGCAAAGTAAAGGAGAGGGGAGCTCTGCCAGCTTATGCTTTGAGCAATCACTTGAGGATGCTTCAGTGTGATAATAATCCATTATGACAGAGAGTAGCTCCATCTCCAATCAGAGCATGGCAGAGACCCCTAAAGCCCTGATGTGGATGACTCACCTTCACCTGAGCGGGGCCACAGTGCCCTGGTGCGCCAGACAGATCGCAGTGACCAGCTGATTACCTCCGAACACCTCTTAACAAAAGTGGACTCCAAATTCTGACTGGGTGAACAAGAAACTAGTGGTCAAAAGTTTTCATAAATCCCGACCCGACCCGACCTATCCCGCTAAATTTAGATCTCGTTTACAGAATCTCACGTTTAAATTTCCCCTTACAAAAGAGAGCATGATTGGGGATAACATTACCAAATATAAAATGTTTGCTTTACAATCATTTTATTTGCTATTTTGGTCTTATCATGACACTGTATGTAAAAATTAAATAAAATAAAAACAGTAAAAAAAATGTCACAGAGAATTTTTTATTTATTAAATGCGATATTTGTCACAAAAAAATATAAACTAAAAATATGAATAAAAGAAAACTGTTGGCTTACTAGCTATAGTGCAAAATTAATTTTTTCCTGCTGTAAAAGTTAAGGCCACCTAATACAGTAATCAACATTTGAAGTGGATCAAAACCTTTCATTAAAGTTACACATGAATTTTGAACAATACCCGTTCTTGTTTTAGGACAACTTTGATGTACTTTTTGATCCACTTCAAATGTTGACTGCTGTATAAAGTGTGATTGTAGGCCACTGGGTCTTTGAAAGAAAGAGTGGAAATAATTACTATCTCATTTCCATGCAATAAGATATCAATTTCATGAGGTTAATCAGCAGATACACCAATGGATGTATTGACATGCTGGCTGGGTAATAAAGTACTGGCTGTTATGCGTCATTGCCAGACTGTAGTTGAAATGTTTAGTTGTTTTGTGTGCCCTAAAACAGCAGGCCTTGCAGTTTTTCATTGTCAAACAGAGGGCTATTGAATCTTATCATTGTGATCATAGACTTAGCTGCTGTTCTGGAAACAAAAGCAGAGATCAAAAGATCATTCAACACAGCAAAGCCCTTGACAATGATGGTGCTTTTGCTGGCCTTGTGCACACAGGACTCCACTGGAAGAATCCATACGTCACACCATGTGAAACACTGGGATGAAACATTTTTTAGCTATTTGTCCCTGTGGCCCGAATGGGCAGAGTTTAGTCTAGCATGAGACAGCAGAGGGTGAGCACCCTAGTTTTCACACACTAAAGGTGCTGAGGGGTAAAGCACTTAGTTGAAGATCGCAAACAATGTTGAAGACCAGCTACAAGCATGAGGTACGCAAGGAGAAGTACGAGCACTCCGATGTGTACGAGGAGCCCAGCAGCCCAGAGACGGAGTCGACTCGGGACGTCCCGGGATGGCAGAACCTGCAGGAGCTGAACAGCCGCTTCGCGCGCTACATCAACCGCGCGCGCGTCCTGGAGCAACGCAACGCCGTGTTTCGCAAACAGCTGGAGACTCTGCAGCGCATCGAGGGGACGCCGGGGCTGGAGGAGGCCTTCAGCGAGCAGATCAGAGTCAACCGGACACGCATCCGAGAACTGCGGTCCGACCGAGCCAAGCTGGAGAGAGAGCTGAAAGATGCAGAGCGCATGCTGGACGAGTACAACAGCAGGTTAGACAATCTGACAGAGGATGAAGAGTGTGGAAGGTTGTGGTTGAAGACTTCTGATGATTGATAACCAGAGGGGAGGCGAGAATAATGCGAATATAATAGATTTAAGATAAGAAAATTCGGTTTTGTTCTTGGTGTGAAGTGAACAGGCCTTAACTCTCCCTTGTGTTGGTTTCAAATGCAATGCAGTCTGTTGGGGAAGCATCTTCAATCTGTTCATTGACTACATTGCATTTGAAACCAACACAAGAGAGAGTTAAGACATGTTCACACCAAGAACGATAACTATTAAAGATAACTTTATTAGCGTCCACACCAACGCACGATATCATTCTGTTTATTGTAAGCGCACACTGCAGTTTCTTCGTCTGTCTCTTTAAATGCTCGGGCTCTTTAAAGCAGGATGGATTCTGATTGGCTGTCAATGTTTTTATCATTTATCATCTGGACAAAAATCATTGTTAAAGTGATTCGGTTCCACTTTATTTCATCCACTTTAGACATTCTACTAACTACTTTGCAAATACTATGTCAACTATCTCTCATTGGAGTATTAGTAGGTTGTGAGTAGACTGTTAGGTTATGGTAAGGTGTTAGGGTTCGGGTTAGAGGAATAAGTTGACTTGTAGTTAGCAAGTTACTTATAGTCAGTATAATGTCTGTTGAGGAGCAGCACAATAAAGTGTTAGTAGATATTAACCAGACAATCTATTAATACTCTAATGAGAGTTAGTTGACATGTCGTTGCAAATCCTACTTATAGTTAGTAGAATTTCTAAAGTGGACTATCGAAATAAAGTGTTACCAGTGATTCCAGTGATATCGTTCCTCTGTGTCTTTAACTTTACAGTTGGTGTGGACTGTAGATTTTTAGAAATATTTCTTTTTCGATATTGTTAACATTTTTTTCCTTGGTTTGAATGGGCCTTTATCGTGGTTATTGACCAATGCAGATGATATCAAAATGTCCAAATATCGAGATACTGTTTAAGGGATATATAAAAGCAAAAACTATAGTCTAATTATGAAACTGATAAAAAAAAAACTAAAATGACACCAGAATACACTGTATGAGAAATGTGTTATCAAATGACTTATTCATGTGGTAACATCTAAATAAACTGATTTATTCAAGTCAGTAATATTATTTAACAATAGCAAATCTTAAATTGATTGTGTTTTCAGACCTTTGACTAAACCGTATAATTCCACAACAGTACAACTCTACATTACAGTGTATTCTGGTCAGGATCTGCTCAAACAAGGACTGTTGAGCGGCTGCTTCAGCCGAAGTAGATTATATAATATTAATAGAGAAGAGAAGAAATGCTATTTAAACAAAAGCGCAGCAAAACACAGACATAAAGTTCTGATTTAAATAATAATGCAGAAAAACATCGATTTAATGAAAGACTTGAATGTAAAGTTCTGATTTCCATCTTGTTAGTTTACTTTCTAGTTTACCCTGCCTTAAAACTCTGAATATATTTCAAAGATTTGATTCTGCTAAACTTTGGAAAATCATAGGTCCCAGTTTACATCAAGTGTCTTTAACTACGATGTAGTAACATTTTAGTTGCACTTATTGTGTACATACATGTTTTTACATTGTACTTGCATTTAAAATTCCTAAATGTAATTACATAATTACTGTTAACCCCTTAACCCACCTATAAACCAACAAACCTGTCCTAACCGTACCCATATCCTCCTCAATAGTGTTTTGTAATACAACAGCAACACAATAAGTACATTGTACATCTTTTTCTTTTTTTTTTTTTTGATGCTATAAAGTGTGACCAAATATTGTAGTCAATTATTCCTCAAAGGTGCTCAATGATTCAATAAGAAAACTTTGTTTCCTGATAGACCCATTAAGAAAACCTCAAGTTTATTAATGAACTTTTTCAGAGGTCAAGGGCATAGTAAATGAGAATCAGTCATGTTTGCATGCTTTATAACACCCAAGAAACCTCTGAATTATTACCAAACGAAATTACATCAGAGTCCACAGATCAAAGCAGATCAATAACTGTTAGAAAGAGCCTTGAGATCAAAACCGTGAACATGCATGATTGCTGTGATGAACTGTACTTGAAATACTCTCTGTTGTCCACAGATACAGAAATGAATGTGAATACCAAGAGCAGCTGCGGCACACGCTGGAACAGCTCAATAAGGTACAAATATACTGTGACCTGCAGTTTCTCAGGCCATTATGAGGGATCATGTACATCCAGACGGTCATTCTCTCAAAATAACCCCTAAAGTCCTGATGAGGTCTTGATCAGAGACACACACACACGCACACACACACACACACACACACACACACACACACACACACACACCTGAAGGGGGTTATTTTGGGAGAACCACGACTGGATGTACATTATCCCGCTTATTACACGGGTACTTGCAACATAAGTAAATAATTGACACAAAATATTGATCTGAGTTGAAATATTTTATACGGTGTTTAAATGCAAATGGAAAGAGAGAGCAGTTTCAGCGGCAAGATCAAACTAGACGGACATTTAAGAGATACGGTTTACAGTCATAACACTTATTACACAGCATTTCACCACATAAATAATGATGGCGATAAGAGATATTGATTTCAGAATAAACCGTTTTAAAATCGCACCTGTTTGTATCTCATAATCCAACAGTGTACAAAACAGGAGTCACAAAATGGCCGCCGCAGCGTTTGAATGAAACAAGAGAGAGCGAGTCCATGATACTGGAGGGCATAATTAAATAACTGTACACAAAATATTGATTCGACTGAGTTTTAATACTTTATTAGCTCACCAAATACAAAACTTCCACGAAGAGAAAGCGTTCCTAGAAGGCATATAGCGCTGCTGACTTCAGTGACCGGGATGAGCCTGTGTTTCTGTTCACAGAGGTTGTTATCTGGGAATAATTTACCGCTGGATGACGCTATTGACCAATCAGAATCAAGTATTCCACAGAGCCGTGTAATAAAAAGCAATAATCCATGAGATATCATGCATCTCAGAGATATAACCACAGGCGAGGAGGGTTCGAAGGCTCAAGGTGAAGTACCTCAATCCACCTTAGCAGCAGTGAAATCTATGAAACACGCACTCAAGTGACTTATCATTTTTTTATGAATGCAATGCTGTAAGCTACTCAAAACGCTCTTCATCAAGCCTAAGGCCAGAAACATATACAAGTTATTACAAATGCAAAGGCTTTTAGTTGTCTAAACTCGAAGTTGTGCATTGTTACAGGTTGTCTTGTAACACTCCGCATTCTCAGCAGTAACACATGGGGTGCTATAGCAGACATTAGTTTAAAAAGGATAATATTCAACTCAACTTCTATAATGGAAGTTAATTAAAGTTAGTTAAACTGGAAGTTACCCAAATATTGAACAGGACCTATTATTGATTTTCCCATGTTTATCTATCTTCAGTGTGTAATGTTACTGTTTGAGGATGAAAAAGCTCCAGTTCTTCTCTATATCAGTGTCAGTGTTTCTGAACTCCTGAAACGCCTCCATTGTAGTCTTGAGTTTCTCCCAGGAACGAACACGTCACAATATTCCTCATTATAATAATTAATACGCAGAATAAAGGTGCGGGGCCTGGTTGAGTTAGTGTGTTAAACTGATGGTTATGGTAAGGGGTGAGACATTTCCCAAACACACTCGAAGCGCTCGACCAATCACAACACACTGCTCCAGCCGACCAATCAGAGCACAGTGTGCTTTTCAGAAGGAGGGGCTTCATAGAGACAGGAAGTAAACAGAGCGTTACTGACAGACTGGGAAGAGAGGAGCCGCAACAATGGAGAATATGAGGAAAATAATCAACATTCAATCAGGAAAACCTGTTCTAGTAGAGCCTGAAACTACATCAAGACTTTGTAAAAGAGCATAATATGGACTAAAATTAACACATTATTGAAAATCAGGCCTTATGTTGAGACAAGTGTTTCTGAGTAACTCCACCACCATAGTTCACTGAACAATGTTTTCCAGAGAAAGCCTCAATTATGAGTCCCTTTGCTCTTGTGTTTGCAGGAAGCCGACACAGTGCTATTGAGGAACCTCGAGTATCAAATCCATCTGCAGTTTCTGCAAGACGACGTCAACGCTACCAGAGAGAGGCACAAAAAGGTAGGAGGAAAATATAACCCTGATTTCCACTTCTGTCTTTTCAAGGAGCTTCTGGAAAGTTCTTGTGTGAATGTTGTTGAAAGGAGTGTGTGTGCCGAGCTGACATTTACTCATTTACTCGTTCACTCAGAGAGCAGAATCTGGCATCTTTAAATGTGATGTCAGCAGTGTTTTTCCGAGCCGTCGAGTGACAGTCCATTGTGTGGCTGTGCTTTATCTTTAATCAGTAACTTATGTTGTACATCACATTCAGCGTCTGAACGCCAGAATATTCCCATCAACATGTGCATTAATACAGAGACTATGACAGGAGCAGCCGGAAGCACAGAAGCACACGAGCATAGGCATATGACACCGCAGCCAGAATGATAATAATATAAAAATAATAATATAAAAGCATTATTATGTAATAATCTTAATGCTTGTCAATAAGCTTAATGCTGTCCAGTGACCCAAAATATCATATATATATCAGTAATATTCTTTATCTGACATTTATTTTAAATATCTAATAAATAGCTTGACAAGTGCAGTTTTTCTTTCTTGCTTTGACATATTTCCTATGGAAACAGGAAGTCAGGGTGGAATATATCAATGCTAACGCAAATTGGAAGGAGGTTTGCTTTTTGTCTGCATTTTGTTTTCCACTAAATAATCTGAACATCATTCAAGCATAACGAAAAAGTTTTAAGTGACAAAACAAAACTGAAATACAAAATGAAGATGTACAGTAAAGACATTTTTACTGAACTTTTTAATTAGGCTTTTTAATTAGACAAGCTGTTGGACTGACACCCTGTCATTGTAAAGTTGATGAATTTGGTTTGTTGTTTGTAGTTATTTTTCCATCCAAAGTTGTGAAAGTTGTGAACCAACGCATACAATTGGAAAATCGCATAAAACCGCATAAAAGCAGCTTTTCCATTCCATGTGTTCAAGAGAACAAAATCATCACTTAAATTGGTGCAGAATATCAGTAATAAAACTGTAAGTTTCTGCAATCGGACTCTTTTTCCCTCCATCATAAACGAGTGTGTCTCAGAGCGTCAGACGAAACACAGTAAACGCTGTCATGTTCTCTGGCGTTCAGATGCTGGTGTTCGGGAACACACTCGTGTGTGAGACGCTTCTGGAGGGAATTAAACCAAATCATTCTGATCACACACTTCGACTCCGGCGTTTCAGAAACACCAAACCAACATTAGAGATACTGTGACGCCATTGGTCCACTGGTTACTCCAGTTATCCAATCACAGCTGACGCTGAGGCAAAGTCACATGAGGTTGAGGGATTCACTCAGTAAATGTATTGTCAATGTAGTTTATGCGAATGTCTTTTCATTGGATAAAAAAATATCCACCTCATTTGAGCGCATACATTTGACAAGTTTAAGTGCCTGTACGCTTTTTTTAATGCACATTTTTAGAATTTGTGCACATCTTGTGTTTTTTATGCAATATCCCAATATTCACGTAAAGATAGGTGGATAGGGAAACATAGCTAGTGTTGTCCATATCCAGTGTGTTATACTGATGTAAGGTAAGTGTCAGCAAGATGCCAAAAGACTTTCTCATTTGACAACTGAGAGTAGATGCCAGTGTGGAAAACCAGAAGCTGTTATCCTGCTCGTCTGTCAAGAGGTGAATGAGAGAACGTAAGCGACTGATGCTTTTTGCACAGTCATGCGTATACTGTGTCTAAAGCCACTGACTCGGTTAATCATTCACTGTTTACTACACATGAATAGCATATGAGGAAAAAGTGAGCAAAATGTGCAAATGTAACAGTATTTTGTCACATGTGCGTAACATCCCCAATGACAACTATTTCTGTGAGTTGAACTATTTCAAATTTAGATGCATTGCAAAATACTACATTTTAATCCAAATCTCAGTTAGACCAGGTTTGTACACATTGCTTGCGCATCTCTTTCATGCTTACTTTTTTCCCAGATGTTTTATAATTCACATTCAAATTCTCACCAAATCACCACCTCGTAAAATAGTTTTCCAATGAGATCGGGTTGGTTTTCTGTTGTTCAGACTACAAAATGACAGATTTATAGTTCTGAAGTGTAATTCAGTATGAAAGTATTCAGACACTTTCTAGTTGTCAAAATATGACATCCATAGTTTGTCTGAACTTCATCTTTGTTTACTCTGCTAGTACACATGGGTGATCTTGACTTCATATACTATCATTATTATTGTTATTATACATTTATTTATAGGTGCCTTATATGACACTCAAGGGCACGTTACAAACATAATAAAACAATCAACATTAACGCTACAATATGTACGATTTTTGTAGTAAAATATCCAAAAATCACTTGCACAGTGTGATATATTTCCTGCAGTTGTGTACTTACAATATCCCAAAATTTCCAAAGATTTTTTATTTCAGAGAAATTCCAATTTTAAATAATGGCTCGTCCCTGTCGGCCTGTCCCACTTTTCGCCTGTCAATGACGTAATATCCACGTTATCCCTGGTTTCCGCTCGTACTGCCATAGTAACCATGGCGACAGACATGGACAACTGCGTCACGTCTAGCGGCGCGCTCACGCTGTTGTTGTTTCGTTCAAACATTATGGACCATGGCAAGCAGACTTTGGGACAAAAGGAGAACTAAAATGAGGATCAATATCAGCGTGGTGTTTTCGAGATGCCGAGAGCTAGCATCCGTGACTAACTTCGACTTGACAGAGATTGACATAAAGCTAATCATTGTTATACAGCTCCACATGATGAAATGTTAGAATATGATCAGTATGTTATTCTAATGTTGATCTAGCTCACTGCTAGTCTCATACAGATAAACTAACACATAGAATAACATTAAGGGCCCTATCTTGCACCCAGCGCAATTGACTTTGTACACCGACTTTTCCCTCCACAGACGCACGTCAGTTAACTAGGGAATGAACTTGCGCTCCCGGGGGCGGTTCAGCGAAAAGAGGAGGCGTGTTTCGGCACAAACGTTCCCTGGTGCTATTTTGCAGTTTCAGAAAACAATTCAGTTTCAGATGCTATTTTAAGGGCGCATGCTTGGCCATAATCAATGTAGCGTGTGCACAACGCACATACACTTTGCTTCTCTCATCTACACACAGAAGCAGCAGATCTCATTTTTAGAAAACCATACATTATTACAAGGAAAAATATTAACACATGAGGGAAATCATTGTGGTGTCCATGAAGATGTGAAAAAATAGGCATATATCTAGCTTAAACATTTACCCAAATTATTATACGCGTTTAACCGAAGCTAATTTGGGTGTGTTTCTCCATCCCCAATGTCACTTCTCTGTGTTTTACGGCCCTGACGAGAACGTCGGTCTCCTCGGCTGTGAACCGCTCCTGGCGTGCGTCTGGCAAATCCGCCGTTATAATAGCATCCGCCATGGAACAAGCGCGCCTGCTCTTAAAGGGAATGTGAGATGTCGCTCTGATTGGTTTATTTCATGTTTTGCCCAGACCACACCTATGAATAATGAAGCTACTTCAGACCAACACATTTTAGATTTGCGTCAGATCCGAGATCCGCCCACAAAGTTACTTGCGTTTCGCGCTTGATACTTGCGTTTCAGATCGTTAAAATAGGGCCCAATAACTTTAACACACTCAAATGCAGTTTAGTGTGATAGTGTAGAGCAAGCGAAACAGCGCTGCGTTACCTCACAAGTTTCATTCGTCTAATAAACTGCCCTGTGTGAGTATTATTCAGCACTTGCGGGTAAGTTAGTTCGGTAGAATGAAATGTCCTTAATACTTTATATCCGCGGGACTCGCGTGTGGCGCTGATATCTGTCTCTCATTAGCACTCGCGCCCTGCTTCACACCACAGTCATGTTAAACACATCAATGTATTCACTCATCCATAAACATTATTAGATCCATCAGCATGACGGCAAGTTCTATATTTCTGCTTAATAAACCTGTCCTAAGTGAAAGAAATCAAGGCAAACAGATCGAATCCAATATTTGGTGAGGGTGTAGAGAGAGGAACAAGAGATTTATAATCAAATGTGTACAAGTGTTATAGGGTTTTCAACATGATGCAAGGGTTAAGAAAGTTTAAAGTTACAAACCTGCCTCATGTTTTTCAATTACAATTACTTTAACAAAGAGTTCCATATGATTACAAATGTACCCCCACCCCCCCATATTAACCATTTCCACCAAAATGAATTATTAAATTATACATAGAAATATTCTTATAAATAATAATAATACAAAATAAAGAAATACAATGTATACCATAAATAAAGACATTTACAAATAAGCATATCCATTTAAAAAAAATCTTAAACCCTAATTATATTTGGGTTATGTACATGTAATATTATGACTATATAAAATCAAACATAACACAGGTCAAGAGTCTTTCTAAACCTTTAAGTGATATACATCAACTTAAGGGGGAGAGTCTTCGTCCTCTCAAAATATGTAATCATGGGTTTCCAAATAACCCCCAAAAAAACAAGGGGGTAATCCATCAGCCGGAAACTGAAGCTTCCCCGGGCGCCGCCATTGATTAGCGTACCATCACCTGCTGTTAGCATTCCATTGACTCCCATTCATTTTGGCGTCACTTTGACAGCGAATAACTTTACATCTGAGGCGTTTAAAGACTCCATTTGTCCATTATTTATTTCTAAAGAAACACGAAAATTTATAAAAGGCTCCATTACCTTGTATCTTACGTTATGGCCCCGTAGAAGCAGTTTTTGTAAAAACAGGCTAACGATTGCGTCATAACCACGCGACTCTCTGTCGCACAGTAGAGAGATTACCGTATGGACAGGAGGAGAAGCTTGCGGGCGATCGGGGGGACGTGGAGGCAAAATGACAAAATTATTAATCAGAATACTTAGCAAAAGTTTCTCCTGCTCCTAGCTCATGGACACCTCATACTCACGCTCTCCGTCTCTGCACGTTTCGGAAGGGAATGATTCAGATTTCTCTTGGCACAGCTACTAGAAGACAGACGGGTTGCTCACGTCACATCTACGTCATCAAGCTCAGTTTTTAGTCTGCGCAGTACGCTCAGCCATCAGGAAGTGAGTGCTTCTAATTGACTTCACTTTTCTCCGTTGAAGTCTATGGGGTCGCTGTGTCCATTCCTTTTACTGTCTATGCAAAAAACTGACTAATCCTTTCATTAAAGTCCCCATGACTAGCCTAGAAATCTAGACGCACCCTAGCGGCAGCATAACTGCAATTTTATTTTGCAGCCAGTGTCGTCTGGCAACTCTCCTTTAGCTTGCGAGCTGGAAAAACCAAACTCTAGTCAGGCCAATCACATCGTGTATAGAGTGCGGGCTTAACATAATGATGGCAGAGTTGTGAAGTTCCGCGTGAATTCCCTGCTACTTGAAAACAAAGAAGAAAACAGCTGTCTTTCCAATCGGCTTTGGCCGCGACTCTGGAGGACTTGGAGTTAAGCTTTTCTTTGAGAAAAGAACAAAGAACGGCATTCTTAAAAAAGGAAGATGTGTTCGGAGTTTTGCCGACCAGATACGGCAAAAGTTTAATCTATCAACTAGCTCCGCCGGTGGGCAAATGCTCTGGTTGGTTGTAGCGCTGTCCTGTTGCGTGCAGAGGGAATCTGAAGGACAACCGTTTATCCCGCCCCTCAGATTGAGCCCTGACAATGGTGTGTTTTGTTTTTTGAAGTATTGCAGTATTTATTCTACATAATTTATACGTGCGCATTATTATTATTATTGTGTCAAATTGATGTTCCTGGTAATCTTGAATCAGAATAATTCCCTCTGGCAGCATCTCTTCTCTTCTCTGATGACGAGGGCGGGGCAACCTGTCACTCACATGAGTTCAGCCAATAGCAAACAACAACCATCCAATCAATTCCCCACAGACACAATCACAAGCCCCGCCCACATTTGTTCTTGTTCCAGAAGCGTTTCACTCGGATATACGACACAATAGGGAAGAAATACCTCCTCAACTTCCTATTCAAGCCGACTTTAAACATGTCGTTTTAAGTGAGTGATCCAGCGTAGTGGTTTTGAGACCCTGTCATTGGAACCACTGAAGAATAATTTCTTTGCATATACCACTTGCTTTGATAATTTGTTATACAATCAAATCTAATTTATAGAGTGATCTATATATAATCATCTATTTTCTTTTTATTGTTCAAGGGAAACATTCTTTGCATCCTCTCACGCCTGTTTCTCTGTGATGAAATTGACCTTTCACCAGTCCCACTCCTGATGTCCCCCTCCATTGATCCCTGTCCCGTGTGTGTGTTTGTCCTCCTCCACAGAACCTCGCTGAGATCCAGACGTATCTGAATATCCTGCACCAGATCAACCAGACGATCCCCCTGATGTCGAGCTCGTCTGTCTCAGAGGTGGGTGAGCTTGTGTCTCTCAGCGCCTCGGGCCCGTTCTGACTCTCGGGTCACAGGGAATAAGAGCTGTGTGTCTCTGAGTGGTCAGAATCCCTGAGCGATGACACCCTTTATCTTCCTTTATCACCGTTCTTCTGCGGTCGAGAGCCGCAGGGCTTCAGACATCTGAAGCGCACGATTACTGCTGAGGAAAGTCTCATTTTAGAACCAATGTTTTGCTTTTTGGCTTGTTTGTTTTTTACTTAAAGGGGCCTTTCACAAGATGTAAAATATGTCTCTAATGTCCCCAGAGTGTGTATGTGAAGTTTTAGCTTAAAATACCCCACAGATCTTTTTTTTAAATGTTAAAGTTGTCACTTTTTGAGGGTGAGCAAAACACAGCGTTTTTGTGTGTGTCCCTTTAAATGCAAATGAGCTGCTGCACCCGGAAAAGAGGGTGGAGCTTCAACAGCTTGTGTGTGTGTGTCTGTATGTGTGAGGTAATCGGAGCTGCCAACACAAAAACACACACACACACACACACACACACACACACACACACACACACACACACACACACACACACACACACACACACACACACATTGTCTGTGTATCATGCCAAAAGTTTCTCATTGAAAGCACTGCGCATTAAAAAGACCAAGAGTCTGTATGTGACGAGTAGGGTGTGAGAATGTGCTGTTTCATTTGAGCCCCTTTCACACAGAGATTCCGGAAAATAAATGGATAAAGTGACCCGGGATCTGACCTGGGTTCGTTTGATTTTGGTTCATTCACACTGCCAGTGATTTTCCGGAATCAGAAATCCCATAAAGACACGTAACATCGATGTGACTTGTAATGTCTCAGCAGCGTCTTAAGTTTGCTTATGAGCTGCGATCTGCGAGAGAGAGAGAGAAACCACGCTTCTCTCTCTCTCTCTCTCTCTCTCTCTCTCTCTCTCGAGAAACCACGCTTGTGCATTTTTTTCTCTGATTCGATCATAAACTTGTGCATTACGTACCGTTTCACAGCTGGCGAACGATCGCGGCTTCAGCGTCATCACTACGACACGGCATTATTACGGCTTTTGTTCACACAGCGCGCGTTCCGGGACTGAACACGGCAATGTTACTAGGTCCCCAACACGGCATCGATGCCGGAATCAATCCCGGGTCGTGTTTGCATTCATACAGAAGGCGTTCTGGCAATTTTCCGGCAATTTGCCGGGATCATCGCGCTGTGTGAAAGGGGCTTCAGTAACATGCTTTTTAATGTTGATGATCACATTATTTTACATATGCATCTGCTTACATATGCTATCGCTTGTTTCCGCCTCTTCTTCTCCTGTGTTTTGATCAGGAGATTCTGCACTCTTTCAGTAGATGTGTAATAGCGCCCCCTACTGTATAACAGTGGAAACATGGAAAGCCAGAAATGTTCATCAATAGTGGGGAAAGAGTTAATAATTTGTTGTATTTGTTGTATAGTCTCTATTAGTGGCCAAGTCACTCTCAGATTGTTTCAAAGCAGCTTTGCATTCATACACAGGAAAATAACAGAGTTAATGTTTCAGAATTCGTCAATTATTATAAAACAAATTCAATTTCAGCTGTAAAGCAGAAGACAATAGTGTTATTCAACTCAAGTCAAAACAATTTTAAATCAGTTCAGTTCAATAAGTGTTGAAGTTTCAAAGTTAATCAATTATGAAACAAATTTATTGTCTTGATTTACATCATTTTTGTTCTTATCCAATAGTGTCAGTGCAGATGAATCGATAATATTCCTGAATAGTTATTGTCTATAAATTGTCTGCTGATATAGAATATTAGGGGCCAATAGAAGAATTAGTGAGTTATATGAGCAGTGAATCGCTCATCATTCACTTTAATTTCAGCAGTTGAGATGTAAACATATGCACTGAATTTAAATTAACTTTTTTATTTGCTTACAATTTACAAAAAGAAAAGAAATGAAAACACATTTTTGAATCATCCCAAGGAGGAAAAATTTGTCGGAAAGATAATTTTTTAGCTTCTTGTGATATTTGGGGGGTCTAGTGATCATAGGTTACACTTTATTTCGACTGACATTCTCCTAACTATAAGTAACTCACTCTCATTAGAGTCGACTGTTAGTAGACTGATAGTTGAATAAGTTGAATAAAGGTTTGTAGAATAAGTTTACATGTACTTGTCTAAAGTGGAGCATCAATATAAAGTGTTACAGAAGAACAAAAAAAAAAAAAAAAAAAAAAAAAAGAAAAAACCCCTGCTAATCTAGAGTCAGATCAAGTCAATGATATTCTGAGCTAAATGTGAGTGGTGCATGTCTCTGCAAAGCTCAATGGTACAACGTTGAAGTGGGTTGCTATCCTGAAATGTGGTTGCTAAGGTGTTCCGTGTGTGTGTGTGTGTGTGTGTGTGTGTGTGTGTGTGTGTGTGTGTGTGTGTGTGTGTGTGTGTGTGTGTGTGTGTGTGTGTGTGTGTGTGTGTGTGTGTGTGTGTGTGTGTGTGTGTGTGTGTGTGTGTGTGTGTGTGTGTGTGTGTGATTGTTTTGCTTGTCACCAAAATGCCATTGTCGTGTAAATTCACAAGCGTTCGTTTTTTAAACCCTAAGTTGTCAGTTTAGACAGTTTTAAGAGCTTTTTAATTAGTTTTATTCAAATGGTGGTACAGCAATTAATTAAATATGTTCAGGAAAAAAAGATAGCATTCCTTTAAAATTGACTACATTTGTAAGTAATTAAACTGTTTAAAATGTCATATTGTCAGTTTTAAACCTTATTGATGTACCTTTTTCTTTTTAATGAATAATTGAATCCTCGTGTGGTAATTCTAGCGTTCTTGTCCTAATAAAGAGTCTTGTGCGTGTTTGACCTTCAGCTCTTTTAGAAACGTCAGTGTCGGGATTTGAAAGGTGTACAGTGACACGAGTCGAAGTGAAACATGCTCGAGCTGTGTGTGATCAGATCACAGGCACGCTTTGATGATGAGTACAGTAAGAAGTGTGTGAGCTGCTGTTTTCCTGCAGGATCAGGAGCGTGTGATGGCTCAGAGACGGATGCCGGGTCTGAGGACTCAGCTGGAGGAGTACAAGAGCGCCATCTGTCAGCTGAAGGCCCAGAAGCAGCGGCTGCAGACTGAGGTACCAGAGAGTCTCTCTGTCACAGACACAGCAGAACCACAACACCTGGAAACATCAATAAATTGGCAAAAAAATAAATAAAATAAAAATATGTTGTCTTAAAATTTTAAGTTAAGAAATTCAAAGTTTAAGTAAGCAGTACTGGCAGATTCTTATTTTGTACTCATACATTTTACTTATTCTTAACTTGAAATGTTTGATTATACTTATTCATGCACTTCAATGTCAACATTTTTATTAGTATAAACTTAGCTAGTTATAACAAGCTAATTCAAATAATGCTAAATTGCTAATTTGCTAACATATAGCATGGTAAAGCACTTGCTGTAAGAGTGCAGCAATATAAAGCTTTTAACAAACTTGCTCTCCAACCAAGCTCATGCTCCACCTGTCACCATGATGATAACTCTCCTAAAACCAACATTAACAGAAATTATTCTAAATTAGCATAACAAAACATGTATCACTACTAAATCTCCCAATTAACATTAATCTAGCACAAAAAATACATTATATTACACTTAATTTGAGCATTTATTCTCCCTTTCGAGTGCCATGGGCAAAGCATGCTGGGAAATCCCAGCCCAGTTTCAGTTAAACTTAAGTTCGTTTAAATTAAAATAAATAATTTCATAAAACTCAAAACAATGAAACCGTTCAGTTTACTTAAAATATATCAGTTCTGTTAATGTGAAAGAAAAAGAAAGTGCTAAATACTCATAAAAGTTAATCTGACTGAACTAATTAGTTTAATTCAAGTTTGTCCTACTCAAACCAATTAATTATTTTGAGCGTTAGGGTTTACAATAGATACAGTAGCCAAAAATGATCAAATTAATGATGGACGGGATTTTAAACCCTTCAATTCATTTTCTACTCACACATGTATGGGAGACTCTTTGAAGGGTTAGTTCACCCAAAAATGAATAAATCAATCAATAAATAAACTGTGATCAATTACTCACCCTCAAACCTGTAAGACTTTAGTTAATCTTCAGAACACAAATGAAGATATTTTTTATGAAATCGAATGAATCTCCATTAACAGCTCCGCATCTACCACTTTTGACGCTTAAAAAATGTCTTAGCTAGAATGCTAGATCATAAAACTAACCCGTATGAATTGAGTGTTTTAGTTAAAATATTCTGAAAAGACTTTCGCTTTATATGATGAACAGATTCAATTGATCACCTGTCGATTTTTTTTCTGTTATCAGTACTATTGGCCACTGCAAGATTCTTAAATATAGATATTGTTATGCTTAGTAGTTTTTTTTTTTTTTATAAATAAATATTTTATTCAGCAAAGATGCATTCAATTGATTAAAAGTAACAGTAAAGACATGTATAATGTTACAAAATATTCTATTCAAAATAAATGCTGTTCTTTTGAACTTTCCATTCATCAAATAATCCTGAAAAACAAAAGTATCACCGTTTCCATAAAAATCTGAAGCAACACAACTATTTCAACATTGATAATTAAAAATAAATGATTTCTGAAGGATCATGTGACACTGAAGACTGGAGTAATGATGCTGAAAATTCAGCTTTGATCACAGGAATAAATTACACTTTACTGTATATTCACATAGAAAACAGTTACTTAAAATAGTAATAATATTTCACAATATTGTTGTTTTATTTGATGAAAAATACTGTAAAAACAGCAATATTCTTTCAAAAGCATAAAAAAACAATTTTGCCAACCCCAAACTTTTAAACGGTAGTTTAGTTTGTATATACATACAGTATCTTCATTAGTCTTTATGAAGTCTACATCCCTATAGAGGAAAACTTGATCTGTCTTCTGCTGTGTTTGTCAGAGCAGAAGTCCAGTATAAATGGACTATAATGTTTTTTCTGTTAATGAAAATGTTTTAAAGTGAATGTTTTTCTATAATCTGTTTTTCTAGACCTCTGCGATGGAACAAAACATCAGGACGAAACAAGAGAGCTACGACGACGAGATCCAGCGGTACAACGATCAGATCGAGACTCTCAGGAAGGAGATCGACGAGGCTGAGAGATCCCTGGAGAAGTACACCAGTAAGTGCTGGCAGCTGGCCACGTACCAGAGCTCTCTGGAGAACGAGCTCGAGCGCTACAAGAGAATCATCGAGAACGAGGACAACCGGTGAGAACGAGCTCCGTCTTACACTCCTCACACCACATCCTGAATGACACCTGTACATGTGCATCCGTCGTCTATGTGAGATGCTGTCACGTTATTTTATTATGACCACTCTAACAAATGCTGGGTTAAAAACAACCCAAGTTGGGTTGAAAATGGACAAACCCAGCGAATGGGTTGTTTAAGTCAGCGCAGCGGTTGGGTTAAATGTTTGTCCAGCCTCCTGGGTAGTTTTATTTAACTCAACTATTGTTTAAAAATTGTTTGCTTAAAATGAAAATGAACATTTATTAATAGGTTTAATAACTGAACATTCATTAATAAGTTTAATGATTAATAATTAAACAATAAACATGTATTTAATTGCTTATTAATAAATGTTTTGATTATTATTGTTGCCTCTAGTTATGTGTCTGATTTGTAATTTCTAACCTATTTTTGGTTCATTTTCAAGCTAGTAAGTTTTAAAGAGTTAAACAGTTCAATTTTTAAATAGTTGGGTTAAAAAAAAACTGTCCTGCACGTTGGACAAACATTTAACCCAACCGCTGGGTCAAAACAATCAAATCACTGAGTTTGTCAATTTTTAACCCAACTTGGGTTGTTTTTAACAGCATTTTTTAGAGTGTAAGCACCAGTTTTCTTCATTACTGTACTGGCCAAAAAAGTCATCATCGTTGCATTTGTTGTACAAAAGAATGCAGAATTAATCATTTCAAGCTAAAACTAATAGCATTTTTCTTTGGCTTCCACACAGTGGCAGTATAACTACATCATCTTTTTACCCAATAATCCAAGGGAGATTTTATGTTGGGCAATTTCTTCATCTGTAATTAAAGCCTTTACAGATATTTTAGCATAAATGTATTCCAGCATCATTCATTAACACTTTATGTTTGATGTGCTTTGCATATTTGTAATATCTGACAATGCTTTCTCTTGGAATCTTCCTCAAGTCTTTAATACGGCTGCTTCATTTTCTTTCTCCTTCTCACAGATTGAACTCGGCGATAATTGGGACACCTATTACTCTGCTCACAAACAAATATGAAAACCCCCACAATCCTGGCGTGAGCAGGCCGGGTAAAGGTGAGAGTCTGGGGGTGTGTGTGTGTGTGTGTGTGAGTTTTATGTAACATGACTGCATCATTGTGATAGTCTTTGTGAACAGCCAACAGATCAAGAGCTAGCAGCTGCTGGCCTGAAGCAAGGGTTACGCCCACTCAGCTGTCAATCAAACCCACTCTGTCTCGCTCAGGCGCTCGCAGGCTCGTTGAATCTAGAAGCATAATACAATTGCCTGTAAGATTCTTTGCATTGGCCCTGCTAACAATGATAAATGACAATGACCTTATGTCTGGGCTCAAGTAACTGCTGTTTGTTAAGAGCCACAACACGTTTCTTAAGAAGAAAGGGAATGGTTTAGGTTACACTTTGCCCATGTGTTTGTTTTGGGGTGAATTTTACACTAGTAATTTAGTAATTTCACTATTTTAGATGAAGTTCCATTTAAAATATCACAATTTTAAATATGAAAATAAATAAAATTGATATATTTTAAATGGAACTTCAACTAATTTCAATAGTGAAATTACTTCACCCCTATTTACACTCTAATTTTAATTTTTTGTTCAATTGTAGTGAGTGAATTATATATATATATATATATATATATATATATATATATATAGATAGATAGATAGATAGATAGATAGATCATTTACAAATAATACAAATAAGAGTGTAAATACAGGTGAAATAATTTCACTATTTTAGTTTGAGTATATGTTACCATGTGCCAATTGTAAAATTCTAAAATAGAATGTTCAAGCAATATTTAAAAATAGTCCATATGTTTCTAAAATGTTTTCTTTCTCTAATGAAATTTTTCAAACATAAGACATTTTCATGTAAATATTGATAATAATCAATTATAGGTTTGCCCTCTGTCCTCAAAATGACTTTCCATCCAGTTAGTTCCCGTTAGCTGGTCTTGTGTATCCAGACCTTCACCTGGTTCATGAGGTTTGGCCTCAAGCCGCTGGGATTGGCCAAGGACCGCCCACTGTGAAGTGACCAATCACAGTTTAGTTTTGTTCAGCGTCATGTTTAGCGGTGGGTAGATGTCTGTGCAGGAACACACAGGCGTTCTGTAACAGACTCAGGGTATACTGTAGTGTTTACCTGCATATGCCGCAGATATTCCCTTCTCAGCGAGGAACTTCACACGATCTTCCATTATAGATGTGAGATGACACAAATAATAAATTAAAATCACTTTGAAATCCAAAGGGTCGGCCATGATATTAGCAGGGTACAATGGGGCTAAAGAAAAATTTGCTTTTCACCACTCCCATAGTGTATGATTGCAGAAAAAAAGATATGTTTTTGTTGAACATTGATGGAGCAACCGATTTGTGTGAGAATAAATCATAAAAGTGGTTTATTTTGGTTAAAAATATTATAAATGTATAAGGTGGGCCACATTCACACGGGGTAAAACTTAAAATCATCAAGGGGTCAAAAGACCCAGCTTGATATATGACATGTCCTTTCTGAATCTGACCATGTCATGTCAACAAATGGAAAACTCAGCTGGCTGTTTATTATCATGTTAATTATTGTGCCTCAGCAGGGCTTTGACCCCAACTACCTTTTACATGTTCTTCTGTTATTGAACATAAATTGCTTTAATTACCTTGAACAAAACTGAAAGTCATTAACAAGACCTTTGTCTCACAATATATTCAATAATTTGAGTGATTCTCATTTGCTGCTTAAATCTACAACAAAAAATTGGCGAATCGGCAATTGCGTCAAGGATCAGTCAAATTTCCACGTGCATCATCAAAAACGGTTGTTAAGAAAAGTGCTGAGCTGGGTTTGTTTTTGTTTTTTTTGTTTTTGCCATTTAGTGATTTAGAAGAGAATAAAGTCAAATGCGCCTTTTACCCCGTTGTGCCCTGCTTTTCTGTATCCAGTTGGTAAATGTGTGAACGGATCTCTTTTAAAGAGTGCCTCCAACAAAACGTCTGAATGTCTTTTAAGTTTTTAAGCCGTGCACTTCACAAACTTATCTTAATTCAGCATTTAGTTGGTCTTCTGAAGCATTCATTGCTGCAGTCCTGGAACTTGTGATCATGTCTTTTTGTTTCCTGGTGGACCGTTAAATATCGTTGCACACTAGGGGCCTCGTTTATAAAATGTTGCAAAGAAACCATCCTACATTTGATCTTACGATCATTTCTCAAATGTGTGTACGAGTGATTCAGAGAACGGACATACTGTACGCACAAAATAACCGGTGACTCTATATAGGGGTGGTAGTGGCGCAGTGGATAAGACACATGCCTTTGGTGTGAGAGACCCGGGTTCGAATCCACTGTGAGACACCAATGTGTCCCTGAGCAAGACACTTAACCCCTAGTTGCTCCAGAGGCGTGCGACCTCTGACATATATAGCAATTGTAAGTCGCTTTGGATAAAAAGCGTCAGCTAAATGAATAAATGTAAATGTAAATGTAAATGTACGCCTCTCTTCCAGATGTGAAATTTATAAATCGCAAATTATCTTGAAATTGTGCGCAGCTGAATGGTTTCAATCTCCGACTTGTAAACGCAGCCTAATGAATGTCATTAACATATAAAAGACCGAAGTCAACATCCAAATCCTTTACTTGAGAACAGCGAGCAGCAAGAATTTAGGTTTTAGATTATATTAGAAGCTTAGATTTTCAAATACCTGCAGGACTCTTATTCTGACATGGCGCTAAGCACTTTTCCACATCAAAGACCGTTTTCATAAATGCCGTGGATTTTGGCGAACGCACGCTCAAAGATTAAATCTGCGTTCACTCGTTTTATAAATGAAGCCCTAGGTTTCCAGAAAATCTGTAGAAGTCAGCCAATCAGATTTAGAGTTTTGTTTGCAGTTAAGCCCTAAGTATACTTCAATACTGAAGAATACATCGTCTGCGCTATTTACAGTTATCTCTTAATCCCCTCACACAAGCGCTCATCAATGTGGGTGTCTATTGTCATTATGTCTCAAGCTGTTTGTTGTTGTTCTGTCTCATTTGTGTCTTTTTTGATTGAGAAATAATGGGCCTGTGCAGTGTTGTCATTCTCTGGACAAACTATTTAGTGGAGAAAAAAAAAAACTTCAAGGTACATGTGTGAGCTGAGCATAGAGTATGAGCGGTTAGAAAAATCTGCAATTAAATGTGTTCTAGCTTGCTAAGTGGGATTCTCTTCAAAAGGATGTTCAAACATAAGAGTATAAAACCCTGAAAGAAAAAAACCTGCCAGTAGAAGAAGACAGTTTACATTGATGCTTACTATAGTGCCCCCATGAGGCAGTGTTGAGAATGCAATGCATACATTTCCAGTGCAAAAATATGAACAATCGTTTGAGAGTGTTTCACGCCTCAGCTTGGCCAGAGCATATTTCCAAAAGACTGATATGCACCTTTAGTGAAATACTTCAGTTCACAAAGTATTTGCATAACAAGACTGACCCTCAGATTGCACCAAAATCTATTATCTGCTTTTTTCAGATCTCACCCAAGTCATCCAAGTCATCACCAAAGTAAAGCCTCGTCAGAAGAACTTGGCTAAGAAAGTGTTTAAAATGAAAGAGATCAGTTCCAAACAAGCTAGTGGACTTGAGGATAATGCTGCAGATGAATTTTTGGAGGAAGAGAAAGAACAAGTGATGGAGGAGCAGGGGGCGAGAAGAGAGGAACATGCTCCTGGAGAAGATGTGCCTGATGGCGCACGGATCAGCAAGGCCTTCGACACGCTCTGCAACATCTTTCGTAATCGCAAGAAGCGGGGAAGGAGACCAGAGCCCATCGCGGGCTTCTTCACCAAGGGACGCTACGTACTAGTGACCGGTGACTCTAGCTACCTGGACCCCTGCTTCTGTTCAACCACCCCTTCTGCCAGTCACATCTTTGTTACATTCCGAGGTGACATGATGCCTTATGATCCTCACTGGACACGTACACCTTCCCCTACCCCAAGCCCCCTACCAGGACCAACACCCCTACACCCTTCCACACCTTCGGACCCAGGAAAGGGAAAAGGCGACGGAGATAAGACGAAGAGTGGAAATGGTAAGGGAAAGTCCAAAAGTGGAGAGCCTCATCCAAAGGGGAAAGAACCAGAACCAGAACCGAGCCCCAGTCCAGCACCAGGCCCTCATGAAAGGAAAGACCCCAGCCCTCCTCCCCCAGGCCCGAGGCAGCCCTCACCCCATCGCGGAGGCAAGAGCAAGATCCCGGAGGATCCCAGCATCTTCCCAC
This sequence comes from Leuciscus leuciscus, assembly GCF_965113295.1. Taxonomy (NCBI): domain Eukaryota; kingdom Metazoa; phylum Chordata; class Actinopteri; order Cypriniformes; family Leuciscidae; genus Leuciscus; species Leuciscus leuciscus. Next base: position 35,461,524 of record NC_138746.1, read on the forward strand.
CCATGCCATCGCACAGCTCCATCCCCCCAGACTCCATGAGTTATGAGAAGCTCGAGGTCATTGAGTCAGTGGAGAAGCTCTCGCCTGACAAAAAAGTGAAGGGCTATGAAGAGACAACCACAGTGGTGGAGACCATGATTGAGAAGACCAGTAGAAAGAAACATGCCGATAGATCCTCTTGAGCCACAGAAACATTCTGCACGTTCGATCCATTCTTGCCTCTGACCCGCTCCGGTTTTGCCGTTGACGAGATTCCTAGTGCTGCTGTTAACTTCCTGAACCATTGCCTTTGGCCTTTACTGTCTGAAAACTTGGGAAGCTAAAACTGAATTGCCCCATCTCCCCCCTCACACAAAAAGATGACTTAAAGGAGTAGTTCACTTCAGAATTAAAATGTCCTGATGATTTACTCATCCCCACGTCATCCAAGATGTTCATGTCTTTCTTTCTTCAGTCGAAAAGAAATAAAAAATTTTAAGGAACACATTCCAGGATTTTTCTCCATATAGAGACTTCAATGGGGTCCAACGGGTTGAAGGTCCAAATTGCAGTTTTTTTTGTGGAGCTTCAAAGTCTCTACACGATCCCAGCCGAGGAATAAGAGTCTCATCTAGACAAACATCGTCATTTTATAAAAAAAAAATATATAAAAAAAAATGTATATACTTTTTAACCACAAATGCTCGTCTTGCATTAGGTCTGCGAAGTGCCATGCATTACGTAATCATGCCGAAAGGTCACGTGTGACGTAGGCGGAAGTACCGACCTAGTGTTTTCAAGTCAAACTTGCAAAGACAAAGTCAAGAGCCCTTTGAGGCTGCATTGAAACTGCAATGTGGACCTTCAAACCATTGGTTCCCATTGAAGTCCACTATATGGAGAAAAATCCTGGAATGTTTTCCTCAAAAACCTTAATTTCTTTTCGACTGAAGAAAGAAAGACATTAATATCTTGGATGACGTGGGGGTGAGTAAATTATCAGGAAATTTTAATTCTGAAGTTAACTAATCCTTTAAGAAACATGACATGGAGAAGCTTACTTGCCCTTTTCAATAGGATTCACAGGCTCTATTCCAAAACCTTGTGAGCTGCCTTCTTATGCGCCAAAAATTATTTCAAAAGAGTTTGGTGTTACCATGTTGCTAAGCTAACAACACAATGACACAATAAAAAGAGATGGCTTACAAATCATAGGTTAAATAGTGAATTTCAGTTTTATATTTTATATTTTATATTCTGCATTTCCTTTTGCTTCATTCACCATCTTGGATGGATGTTTTTTACTCTGGGATTGCCTTCTCTGCAAAAGACACTTGCAATTACCCTGATGTCAAACTACAGCAAATATTTAGAGTTTTATTTGCTATTATTTTGTTCAAATTAAGATGCCATCATTGCCCACCACATTCACAGTCTTGATGTGTATTAACTGCACCAAAAATAAACATTGAAACCAAAAATCTCAACTTGTGTTGTCTGTTAGTTGTAGAGCCTTACATGGCACTGTCACCGCCTGTTGTAGAAACCAGTGGATTTTAAAGTGCAGTTTTTTAACAAATTAAACGTTTTGACAGGGTTTTTTTTAAATGAAGTTCACTCACACAAGATTACTTTGTCATATGAGTGTTCTAGGGAAAGCTGTTTTATTCTACACAAGGCTTCTATTCACTCTCTGCAACTCAGTTTAACCCCCTACTTTAGTCTGTAGAATAAATCAATCATGGGTGACTGTGAACACAGTATTTCTCCGCTGCTATGGATGACTTTATATGATGCTGAATCCACAATAATAGGTGTCTGGATAAATTCCAAGACCACCATATTAATGATAAAGATGAATAAGAGCTGACAAAAATGACAGTGCAGCTTTAAACATATAAAAATGTTGGTTACACTTTATTTTGATGGTCCACTTTAAAAACTCTACTAACTATAAGTAACTTTGCAACTACATGTCAACTAACCTCTAATTAGAGTATTAGTAGACTGTTAAGGTTCGGTTTAGTAGAATAAGTTGACATGTAGTTGCAAAGTTGCTTATAGTAAGTGGAATGTCTGTTTGGAGCATCAAAATAAAGTTATAAGCAGATATTAAGCAGACAATCTACTAATACTCTAATGACTGCTAGTTTACATGTAGTTGCAATGTTACTTATAGTTAGTAGAATGTCCCCCTGTGGTGAAAATCCAGCTTTTAATGTAGTTTATGTGTCTATGTGGTGTTAATACGCTTTAAGACAAACCATGTGTAAGTTCATAAGTCGACGCCATTGCTGAGTATTTCCTCCTTAAAACTGCAGTGAACCAAAGACAGTCTCAAAAACACACTTTGAAATCGCTGGTGTTTCTGACGTCACAAACTACCTTGTAACCAATCAGATCAACGTGTGATCGTCAACCAGTGGATCTCTGAGCTGAGTGAGTGAGTGAGTGGAGGCGGGGCTCATTTGCATATTCATAGAACCGCGTATATTAAACGAGGCAAGGGTGTCGAGTTACATTCAAGATATTTTAAGGCATGAAGAAACCTTAACAGGGTTCAGTTAGTTCTGCAGTCTCTCGCTTTCACTCCTCTGTGTGAGGCTGCTTCTCTGCGTGAGCCAGTCGCAAAATGAAACTCATCCATTTTTCATTAAGCTGACCTTGCGGGATACAGACGTGACCTCTGCATAATCTACTATCCAAGGTCCAGAGAGCAAGAGAGGGAGAGAGAAAATACTGAAGTGTCACATTAAGGATTCAAAGAAAGCCTCTCATTTGGGCACAATGCACCTTCTTTTTTTATAAGTTTACATAATGCGTATTTATGCGACTACAAATGTACATTGACAGAGCAACTTGCAACCAAAAACAGCCAATAGTTAGGATACTGAAATATATTACCTAGCAGAAGAATTGTTTATTCTGATTATTAACAATAACTTTATGTATTTATTTTACATTACTTTAAATTCTTATTGGATACGCCACGTTCAAAGATTTGTTGTCAGCTTCTTGGGAACCACAAACCATAGTTTGGGAGTTAGACTCCAACTCTAAACTATTGCACCCCAGATCAACCAACCCAATGGGGAAATTACTGTCTTAATCACTCAGGTGCTTTAACAAACAGCTAAATAGATTTATTATATATAGACAATGCTATGAAATATGCTTTGTTTGGCCATAAGCAGTATAATGACTCACATTCCATCTCTTCATAATAAAAAGTAATCTTCTCCTCACAAAATATATTTATATATTACAGAAAGAAATATCACTGCTCTGTTTGCAAGATACTAAACTTTAAGGAGAACCACACAAAATGATTTACAGTCACAAACTGTACAGCAGAGGTGTGGGACAGCAGGGTAAGCAAGAACATAATCAAGAGTAGATATATTTGGTTTATATACATTTCTGTAAAGAGTTAAAAAAAAAAAAAAGTAGGTGGAATGTAATATTTTTTTCGGTGGGACATACAGTGGTGGCAAAACGTACATTTGGACACTCGAGTCACACTTTTTGAATATCTTTGAGTTTGAATGTCACTGGATTAAAAATCAAAATATCAAACCAAGACAAAATGATGCTGGAGGTTTTCTGAGATATCGTTTTTTAATTACTTTTAAGGGGTGTTGGGTTCGCTTGGTCTGGACCACACACACACACACAAACAAAAATGGTTGAGACGGCACTATTATTCATATGAATCGCACTAACAGAGCAATCGCTCCAGAGTTTGGTTTAATCTCTGGTTTAACCAAACAAGCCTTAACCAACTGCTGACAAGACGATTTACTACTGTGAACTTCACCATTATCATTTGAAGCCTGAAAACCTTCTTTTTGTAAAGTGTTTTGCTTTTAAAATGTGCTTGTGTTGTCTTTCTTTACAAAAACTGACACTTGCATATTTTGACTTTTCTAAGTGTGTCTTGAGTGTCCGAATACTTTTCAGGGCCACTGTATCATTCAGAGAATACACTTTTAACATGAGAGACTCACATATGAGAGACATTCATTGAATAATCACAAGAAAAAAGAGAAAGCCGAGAGAGAATGGGCTAAGAATATATGCTTACACAGAGAAGACATCATGCACATGGCTAGTTATTTTTACTCAAAAGGCTTTTCAAGCTTCTCTCCACAGCTTCGTCTAATTCCTCCTCAAGCTCTTCTTTTTTGGACATGGCCAGTTTGGACTGGTAGTCCCTCACCACTTGGTCTATGTAAGGAGCACTTTGTGTGCCGTGCAGCATGACGGTCCACTCTTTCAGCAGGCCGTTCTGCGGGGTTTCTCCCTGGAAACCCACCTCCAGCAGCCAGGTTCCCCGAGGGTCCTCGCCCCACGTGTGTGTGGTCATGAAGGGCCATTTGTCGAAGCCCACCTTGGCGTCGTCGTCCCGGGGTCGGCGGCTCAGCAGGATCGACTTGGTGCCCATGGGTGAAGTCATGTTGACGTTGAGATCTCCGCGCCGGCTGGCGTTGACGGTGATGACGGCCTGAACGTGCTCCAGATACCGGACGAAATTGTCCTTTCCCTGGCAGGCATCGGTTGAGATGCTCAGCACCAGTTTGTTTCCCGACTGGATTTTACTGCACAAAGAAAGAGAGCGAGATATTATAAAGATGGCATTTAATACTGCTAGTAAGCTATGGGCGACGGTGGAAGATACTGTCTAACTGGCTTGTTCACAGACAACAGATGATTTTATCAGGTGCACTATACGTTAAACACGGCTGTTTTCCCAGCACCACGCTAACAGCGGTTCATATACATGCTAAAGCTCCACGGGACCTTTAGGCGAGCTATAAGCATTTCAACCGAGACAAATGTTATGTTCTTCCATTATCACTTCTCTGGAACAATGGAGACATACAGTACACAACATCCTTACTGATAAATATGTTTTGGAGGAAAAGGCCATGTGGAGAAGTACTGCAGATTTCTGTAGGATCCAAGTTCTGTATCTCAACCCATGCGTTTTATAAACAATCCTGGTATTGATTTGATTATTTCCAGAGGTGGACAGTGGTGGAGCATTTCTACTTTACTCAAGTACATTTTTCAACTATCTGTAGCTTTATCTTTGGAAAACTTTTACATCATTTCCAAAGCATAATGTCGTACTTTTGACTGCACTACGTTTCATAAATAAAAGTCCATGGTCCAATTGTTTTTACCTTTGATACTTAAAGTCCACATGAAATCAAAATTGACCCTATTTACTTTGTTAGCGCATATTACTAGTCTTGTGGAGAACAATTAATCCGTGCAAGTTAATACACAGAAAAAAAATTGTTTGCCGTGGTAATCTTTAATCAAAGTCTGAAAAGTTACTTCCGGTCTGGAATGGCGTTCCTTCTCCGATGATGTCAGTTTGACGGCTTGGGTTGAAAACGCTAAACCACTCAAACCGTTAGTCTGCTATGAGCGAGAGATGGAGAGGAGGAGCGCTAAAGTCAAACCCTGTCCTCTGTTCAATATTCCCTTTCACTGGGAAATACGTCACAACACTGGAGAAAAGTCGTTTGCAACTTCCGGTTCACGCGGACTTTAAGTACATTAGAAATGTAGTACTTTCTTACTTGTGCTCAAGTAAAACTTTGAATTACTTTTACTTGAGTAAAAGTAAGAAAGTACTAGATTTCCAATGTAATTAAGTATTAAATAAAATTCAGTATGAAACGTAATGCAGCAAAAAGTATGACATCATGCTTTGGAATGTTGTGAAGTAAAAGTTTTCCAAATAAAAACACTGCTTATGTAAATTTTTCAAGTGTCTGTACTTTATCAGAGTAAAACATACTTCACTACGGTCCGCCTCTGGTTATAAAGACGACTGTAGTTCTCTTAGCTCTCTGAATTTTGAAAAATTATAATCTCATTTATTTCCCCAATCTGAAATATTTCAGTCTAAATGAATATTCAATGAGAAAAATGTAGGATACGGTAGGACTTGCTTTTCTCCATTGGGAATTGATTGCTGAAAGGTAGGTGTTGTATACTGGAATAAGGAGGGTTTGAAACTAAACAGACTTTGTGATAATGAAAGATGTTCATTTTTGGATAAAACATTGCAAAGACAAACATTGTTTACAATAACACCAAGAACACGCATTCCCTAGTGAGAGACAAGTGTGCTTGATTGTATTGAATGTACCCATGTAGTGAACTTCAAAGTACTTACAAAACTGTATATACTTGCAGATCATATATTACTGAAATAAAAGGCCACTTAAGTGTACTTCAAGAGAGTAAACTTTCATGAGCGTGTGATGGATTTTTTTGTTTGTTTAATTAATCATAACTAACATTTATTTTTCTTGCAGGATTAACAATGATATGCTTTTGAAACCTGAAATATCCCCAAACACTCAGTCAGTCAGTGTGTCTGAATCATGTCTGAATATAACAAAAGGGGAAGTGAAAACTAGACAGATATCTAAAGTTATAAACTCATTATTGAGTAACAAAGTGAAATAAATCGAGAAATTTCTTCTACCTAGTAACAGAAGAATTAATAGCTGGATTATACATATGAAAAACCAATCATATTATAGGAAAATTATGTAATGTATCATGTAACCTTTGCCATGCTCCTATTCTATAAAAGCTGTTGTATTCTTTTTGCTGGTGGGATTCTCTCTGAAATTGGTCTGAGATCCTCCGACCGTGATTAAAACATATTCGAAGGCATTGTCTGGAGTCTGTCTAGTTAATGATGCGCAGCAGGTTATAGGACTCTAGACTCGAGATCTTATTCCAGAGTCATAGTGTAAAAAGGGACGAGACGTTGTCCGACTAGAAGCCAGTTGTCGACTGTAGACGCAGTGCTAGAGTATAAATATTATTAAGTGTCGACTGGAGATGCCCTGGTAAACTTAAGTCAGGTGTGTAGGTGAAAATCTACCACAACTGTTTCTTAGCACACTTTAAAAAAATACACATTGTAATAATGTCAAATTAAAAGTTTTAGCTTTTTTTTAAAATCATTACCCAGGTGATAAAGACGTACTATTAAATGTATTAAAAATTTACTTGAGTATGTTTTTACTACAATACAAATATACTATAACGCATTTAACAGTAAATATTTTTCACATGTTGTAATGTCTAGTTCAGTCATAAAACTCTAGAGGGCGCAGGCTGATCGCTCTTTTACACGCAATCTGCAAGCAATCACATTATTTCCACATGACACAAGCTGATTGGCCTCTGCTGGTCCTGCAGCCAATGAGATCGCTTGCTCAACATTTAAATAATCTGGTTCAGTGTTTGCTGTAATCTAGTCCTGCAGCGATATCAGAGTTCCTCTGAACCCCTCCACCTCCCCAGCTCCACCTGCTGGATCTGCAGCGGGACTGATGTATGTCTGGTGTTTCTGTGAATCTATTAGCAGCAGCAAGTCCATTCTTGCTCTGAAGCAGCAGCAGGATAGCAGATCTTTTCCACAAAGACTAAATGCAGTACAATTGAATAGTTCTTGCATGTTAATGAATATGGTTGTCATTGATGAAATAATATTTTGTTGTGCTTTAAAGAAATGCACTTATTTTGATGTGTTGACTAACATAAAACATCATGTATAAAGTACTTACATACAGTAGTGTTTTGCAATATTACATTTTAAGTTAATATATTTTAAATGTACTAAACTGCAACTTCATCATTACAAATGTTTATTTACAAATATATTTAATAACATGATATACAATTTTCAATAGAAATTACATTAAAGTACATTTTAGTTTGCCATAAATACTTGTCAGTACACTTTAACCATATTTCAAAGAGACAATATAACTAATTAAGAAATTACATATGTGCTATTTAAATTGGATTAGAAAGCACTCTTAAGTTCAACTAATTGTGTTTTATATACATCTTCATTTTTCATTTCATTAAGTGTCCAAAAACATTACATTCAGTTCGCTCTGAAGTATATTCTTTAAAAGTGTATTATTTCCGCAGTAATTACTCTTTTCAAGTGTACTTCTTTTTTTTTTTTACAAGGGTTAAGAAAGAAAACTGGGTCAGTTATTATTTCACATTGATTTGAAACCCTTCTGCAGACTTTCCTAATAAATCAGTGCAGAAGAAAAAGTCAGTAGATTGGCTATTAGATCACATTAATGTTCCCAGTGACATTTACAGAGTTAATATTAATTCAGCGACATTACCTAATAAACAAGTATGAATATAAAGACCTCTCTGGCCGTAATGGATAGGCATCAGGCTCAGACAAGTGTGTTTCGCTTCAACTACAGAAATCTCAAATAAATAATCGCCAAAATTAGTCTCTGTTAGGGGTGTAACGAGACCCTCGTGTCACGATTCGATACATATCACAATACTGAATTGTGATAGTGTACTTCTATCAAATTGACGATACAATATTATTGCGATACTCCAAGATATATGAGGTTAACAAAAAATGACCTGTTGATTAAAATGCTAAATTTGATATAACATTGCGTGTGTAAAAGTCTTGGACTTGGTGCTGAAACCCAAAGCACAGGACAATAGAGACACCAGAATAGCAATATTCATGATTCTGAAGCTGAAAATACTGAATTATTTTAGACTAATATGCTTGAACTCTGTCACTGACTAGATATATTTAAAATAATGTAGGACACTTTTACTGGTAACATCAGACATTTGGCATTACCGGGACCCACAAATATTCCCCCATTGCATTATTTAACATTATATTTAACATTATATATAGTAGTTTAATGTAGTACTAACACTAAAGCTAGTAATTTTCCACACACAGTAATTTTTATTTTGGGTGAATTATACACAATACATATTGTCACTATCCACGATACATATTGATGCACTTTTGTATTGCGATATATTGTGACACCCCTAGTATCTGTGCAAGAGCTAGAGCTTTAATGCAATGCTTCAGTTTTCATTTCATAAATTTACCGTTCTACCATTCTGATCTTCTGCCATTTCAAAACAACAAGCAAAACTGGGCCATGGAAAACAATGATTATATGTTCCTCTATTTTCAATGGCACAGCATCGTGGTGCCAACAATTGCTTTGGCCAGATGATGTGTTTTCCCCTCTGTAAGGTGTCTTTGTTGAGGCGCGAGCACAAAGGCCCGGCGCTGCTGACTGGCTGTTTTGATGATAACAGCGGAGGACCCGAGCGAGTGGCTGTAAAGTGGATGTAATGGCATTATCAGAGGCAGGTCTCCCAGTCTGGCCATTACAGCGCTCAGATTAGTGGGAGTGTTTGTGTGCGCGTCAGTCTTTGAGAGGCTAGTGTTTCCCGGGAAACTAGTTGATAGAAATATCCAAGGGCCACACAAAGAGGACACAAGGGTGTGGATGTGTTCGGTGCATAAAGACAAGACAACGGTTATTAAAAGGAAACATTTAAGGACATGTAAGGTCTCTGTGTTTGCAAAGACCTATTTAGCACATAAATGTCACACAGCTAGCATCAAAAGTGAAGGCTTTCTTGTTAATCAGGTTGTTGGCAACTATTTTGGTAACACTTTACAATAAGGTTCATTAGTTAACATTGGTTAATGTATTAACTAACATGAACTAACCATGAGCAATACATTTGTTATTGTATTTGTTAAAGGAGCCATATGTAAGATTGTGGCCAAAACTGGTACTGCAATCACTTTCAAATGACTGTAGAGCGGTGTATCCCCTCCCCCTCCCCCCTGACTCGAGGTTGCCAGATAGGCCGCAGGATCCAGCAGGAACGTAGGCTGCTACGTACAGTAGCTGTGGTAACTAGAGCAGAGCTGGCAACCCCGATGCCGGAACACTACTGACTTCGTGATTGGTAGATAGGTGGAGGGTGGCGCTTCAGGCCAAAACACAAGATGACAACATCAACATCAGTTGAGGGCTGCAACTTCACTTTTTAAATGACAATATCCTGGCCAGACTACTGTTGTCAGTGATATAAGTATTTGAAATGAACATGATTTCTTAATGTCTAGTGACATATCAGGGCCATTTTATGATTAATTGAAATACATTTCTTACATACAGCTCCTTTAATCTTTGTCAACGTTAGTTAATAAAAATAAATGTATTAGTAAATGTTGAAATTAACATTAACAAAGATTAATAAATGTTGCAGTTCATTATTAGTTCATGCTAACTAATGTAGTTAACTAATTTTAATTAATGAACCTTATTGTAAAGTGTTACCACGGAAATATAACTATTGTTACGTTAACTAAATGCAGCAGTTTACATAAGAAAGTACATGGAACACAGTACAATAATATGGAAGCTTGTTTCCACTACCGAATAAAAACTAAAAAGGTACTTGTGATTTTTATTTTGCAATTATATGTCATTTGTTTCTGTCATAGAATAAAAACATTAAAAATATATATTTGTGATTTTTTTTTTATCTCAGACTTCTGATTTTTTTGTGAGTTTATGTCTTACAAATCTGTGCGTACCAAATTTTGTTTCAAAATGTAGAGTACCATAACTCACAATGATCTGACAACATACAGATGTTATTACCGGCTTGGCTTACAACAGTAGACACATGAGTGAACAGGGAGAATAAACTGAGCCATGACCTGAAGACAGTGAGAGTTATGAAGAAAAGTAATGTTTGTAGCTGTAGCTGAGACAGAACTGTGGGACTTTGGGGGAGATTATTGATGAACATTGTTTTTGATAGAACAGCTTGCAAACAAGAAGTAATATGATGTGAACAAGAAACGTCTCGGTTACGAATGTAACCCTCGTTCCCTGAGTTGGGAACGGAGACGTTATGTAGTGACGACGAATGGGGTTTCGCTTAGAAAGCCTCTCACCCTCGAGTATTATAAAACAAGCCAATGGCAAAGAAGCCAATGGCTTACAGAATACACATATGACCCACGAGCGGGCTGCATATGGAGAAACACTGGGGTGTCCAGCCCACAGGGTGGAATGTTTCAATCCCAGGGGGGGCAAGGTGGCTTGCCAAGGGAAAGACACATGCTCAGAGAGGCTTACAGTCAAAATACACATGTGGGGGTCACCCAAGAGGGGAACCATGCACTTGGAGGCACCTAGCCTACTGATTGCAAAGGCTCAAAGGGAGCACTCTGCAGGGCGGATAGAACCACTGCAAGGTCCCAAGAGGGTACGAGAGGAGAGCGAGGAGGATTTAGTCTCCTCGCTCCTCTCAGGAACCTGATGACCAGGTCGTGCTTCCCCACGGACTTACCTTCGACTGCGTCGTGATGTGCGGCGATAGCGGCAACATACACTTTGAGGAGGGAGACAGCCTTCGCTCCAACCCATCTTGCAGGAAGGAAAGTACGACACTGATCGAGCATTTTCTGGGGTCTTCTGGTACTCTTCGAGAAGAGTACCAGGTGACAAAGAGGTTCCACTCGACGCATAGGCATGTCTCATGGACAATGCTCTAGTGGAAGTGATGGTAGCCACCACCGGAGGTGGTAGGGTACTCAAACCTGCCTCGTCCCATCCAGGAGCTACACATGGATGTTCCAAAGATCGGGATGAGGGTGCCAGAGGGTGCCCCGTCTCTGAGATAGGAGGTCCTTCCTCAGAGGGATTGGCCAGGGAGGTGCTGTTGTGAGGAGTACTAGTTCGGAGAACCAGGTCCGGGTGGGCCAATGAGGTGCAACCAATATGACCTGCTCCTCGTACTCCCTGAGCTCATTGGGGGAAATGCATACTTGCGGAGGCCACCGTGGCCAGCTGTGCGCCAGTGCATCCGTGCCGAGCGTGCCCTCAGTCAGGGAATAAAACAGGCTGCAATGGGAAGAGTCGTGGGAGGCAAACAGATCTACCTGTGCATCACCGAACTGTTCCCAAATCAGCTGAACCGTCTGGGGATGGAGTCTCCATTCTCCAGGAAGAGGCTGAAACCGTGAGAGCTCGTCGGCTGCACGATTCAGGTCTCCCGGGATATAAATGGCTCGAAGCGACCTCAGATGCCTCCTCAAACTGTCTCAGGCAAGTCAGCAGTGACTGCGCGCGCTCGCTCGTAAGCTGCGCACACATAGCGACCGAGTCGATTTCCATACTGAGAAAAGAGATCCTCTGCACGGGGGAGAGTTTGCTCTTTTTCCAGTTGACCCGAAGGCCCAGACAGGCTAGGTGCCGGAGCACTAGATCCCTGTGTTCGCAAACCTGGTCTCGAGAGTGATCTAGGATCAGCCAATTGTCGAGATAGTTCAGGATGCGAACCCCGTGTTGGCGTAGCGGCACAAGGGCTGCCTCGACGATTTTCGTGAAGACGCGAGGAGACAGGGCTAGCCCAAATGGGAGAACCGCGTACTGAATGCCCGCCCCTCGAAAGCAAACCGTAGAAACGGTCTGTGTTCGAGGAAGAATAGAGGCATGAAAGTAGGCGTCCTTCAGGTCGATCGCTGCAAACCAATCCAACATACGAATGCATTCGAAAATGTCTTGAAGACTTCATTTCAGCTGAATGGACAGTCTCGATCACACCCTTCGCCAGTAGGGTGGCGATCTCTGTACGCATGACAGGGGCATTGCCACCGACCATGGAGTAGCGGACTCCCCGGAAGGGGAACTGAATCCCATAGCCGAGCCTGATGATTCTCGCGACCCAGCGGGACAGGTTGGGAAGCTCTAGCCAGGCTCCAAAAAACTGTACCAGCGGAGTCAAGTGAACCACAGATGTACCCTCGATGGGGCAGCGAGGCGGAATGACCGGCCAGGACGTGGGAGGCGTAGCATCCCGGTGTGGGGGCACGGGTATTTGGCACGTGCTGACAGAGGAGGCCAGGGAAGGACCAGCGTTCCACGGGGGCCTGCTCTGCCAGGGGTCTGGTGACATGGAGGACGAGAGTGGCGAGTCATCCGAGACCTCTGGTGGTTCAGAGATGGGCGTGTCAGTTCTCTGGCCGCCGAAGAGGCCAGCCTGGGATATGGGAGTGTCGAGGAAACGAGTTTGCTCGGCATCTCTCATATTGGCCAGGTTGAGCCAAAGGTGTCCTGGACCACATTAGTGGGCATCATCTGGGCCAGGGAGCGTGCGGTCACCTTCGTTGCTCGGAGAGCGAGGTTGGTGGCGGCACGCTGCTCATCAAAGAGCCCTGGGTCAGTCCTGCCCTTGTGCATGTCCCTCAGCACTATAGGATTTCGCGACGAGGGTCAACAAAAACCTACAGGCTTTGGAGGGGTGCTTTGGGTCACCACAGGAGGAAGCGCTCTGAGGACACAGCTGCATCGCAACAGAACGTTCTAAATTACGTACCCTTTGGCCACGGCCTGATCAAGGGGAGGAAAGGCGGAGGAGGAGCAGATTTAACGCAAATACTCGTGAGTCATCATGATATATTAAATACAGTGTATTGAGCAGAATCTGCTCATATCTGGATTACTTAAACACACACGTCACTACGCAACAAATAAAGGCACGCTTGTTCATTTGCATTGAAGCAACAGCGAAGATTAAAAAAGCATTTGGTTAACAGAAAAGATGTTGTTATTTTCCAGCATCCTACATGTTCTTTGTTCTGCATTGATCAGTCCATCTAAAACACATTTTTGGCGAAAAGGATGAAAGATGAAGAGAGGAGAAGCTGGATGACAGGATTTTGTTTGAATAAGAAAGGAATGTTTGAAATCCAAATTTTATAATATATATATATATATATATATATATATATATCTATATCTATCTATCTATATATATATATAATATATATATATATATATATATTTATATATATATATATATATATATATATATATATATATATATATTATAAAATTTGGATTTAAAACGTTCGTAGTTGATCTGACGTAGTTAATCTGATTTATTTCTTCTTCTTTTTTTCTCTCTTTTTTTTTTTTTTTGGCTAGTAGAAGTTCTGATGCCCACTAACGTAAAAATTTAGTAGCCAAATTGGCCGGTGTGTGAAAAAGTTAATTTCAAACCCTGTTTGTCCTTATAATCTTTTATCAAAATGTAACAATTTGAGCCAACTTTGTGGCCTTTCCTTTTCGGCTGACGTCACAAGTCCCTTTTATTTTTCAACCATTTGGCTCAGTTCTGGTAATAAACGCATTCTGCTCACAATCCAGCCAATCCCCAACCTTCATTCTCCCTTCATCATCCTGTTCACTTAGAAATATCACTGTAGTCTTGTTGGATGCTTTTCTGGTGTGTTTTCTGTACTCACTGTATCTCCTGCACGGATCCAGCCACACAGTGAAATCGTTCGGGAACGGTCTTCCACTCGCGGGCGAGTTTGACCATTCCTCCGGCGTCTAACACACCGTATCCGAACAGATGGTTGAACTCCAGACCCACACCGTTCCTCCTCCACTGGTGCACCTCGTCATGCAGTTTATTCCTCTTCGACGTGAGGACTGTCAGATGCTGCAAGTCCCGCCAGGTCAAGTTCGGACTACAGGAAAACACACACACACATAAGAACATGTACATGTTAAATAGATATGTTTTCAGTTGAGTCTTGAAGGTAGCAAACAGATGAGATATTACAAAGAGTAAGGGGTAGTGAATTCCATCATTTAGGAGCATTGACACTGAAAATAAAGGAAATAAAGTCAAGCCAAGGGAAAAAAACTGCAATGATAATGTCATAAATATGAAACATTCAAGCCTCCTTTATGCTCCCAATCCTAATAGATATCATATCAATCTAAAATAAATGTGCTCTCGTGAGTCAGTTTCTGTAAAGACCACATATCAACGAATCAACAAAACCCTTACAGTCGCGTATGGTTTCTCACGAGTCCTCTCCTCAAGATGAAGAGCGATGAGCGCACAGAACAGATGTTGATTTCCCTGATTTACTGACTACTCTCTGACTATTAATCCTACAGGAAGACTAAAATCACATATCAGTGATGGTTTATATTTTATTACTACACAGCTCTCAGGAATACTTCACTCTGATCAATCACAGCATTCAGCAACAAAACATTTCTGAATAACCATCGCTCATCCCTGCTGTATCATCTAACAGAACGGTCTCTGGTTGTAGTAAGGGCTTGGAGGTCTGATGGTTATGTTGTGTTGGCTGAGTGTAAAAGAAAAAGAAAAACTGTAGGGCGGGACTTGATTCTGTGCATCGGTTGCTGATTGGATTATGCGATGTGGGCGTGGCACTCATGCGTTTATGTAGATGAGCGTGTGCTTGCAGGGGCGGAGTTAAAGTGCAGTAAATGATTGGAGAATCCTGCATACGCCACCAGAGAGAAGACTGATGTTTCACCAGATCCAAGTATTACATTTTGATTGAACATTACTAAGTAAAACAAAACAACAACAAAAAAACATGAAATGCATGCATCGATGAGTGGTTCAGCATAAGATCTACAACATGCATTTAGAAAATTATTAGGGTGAATTTCCATTTTAATGCTGAAATTAAAATAGAGGAAAACAAGTAACTTAGATTGCATTTTAATAATAATGCATACATTAATGTTGTGATATTGTTGCAGTCTAGTCTGCATCTAGTTCAGGTGGTAATGGACTACTTTTCTTAGCTGAAGCTTTAAGCTACAAGTAATATAACAACATTTCAACTCAAATTAATATTTTACACCTGTGTATCCTAGTAATAATAAAAAAAAGACCAAAATTGATTTAAAATACTTTTATTTCATACTAAGTATACTTTAAATCCATTAAGATAATTATTGACATATATTAAGACTTACTGATATAAAATTATAATTAAACTTAATTTGGAGTATTTCTTTATTGCACAATGCACATGCCCTAATATTATGCCTAAAATGTGTTTTAATATCAGTATTAATAAGGATTGTGTGATCTCTGTATAAAATCAGTCTTTAAATGCAAGATATTTCAAATGTACTGTAAGTTTATTTGCAATAGTCCCATGAGTATACTCAAGTATATCTTTAGTTGGACTTCAGCACTACTTCTGCAGAATTAAAGAGTATCAAGTACACAATTAGTTGTTCCAATTTAGCAGACTAAGTACACCAGTTTAGAATACCAAAAGTACAATTGCAGGGAATTTGTATTGTACGAAAACCTTCATCCACACTCTGGTTCTGCTCAGCTATACAAACACATGCAACTGAACCTGCAGTTTATAATGCGCATTTGCTTTCGGCTGAACAAAGAGGCCTGCTCTTTTGCCACCTACATCATTATTTAGTACTGAGCAAACACACAGACTTTACACAGGAAAGGCCGTGTCAACAGTTATTAACAGCAGTCCTACTGACATGTGTGAATGGAAGCAGAAATGATGTGGCAAAACTGACTCTCCCACCAATTAATTTTAACAAAGCTTTCTTAATCAAGTGTAATGAACCGGCCTTTATCACGGTTGGTGTTGAAATCACTGTCTGTGTTATGATTCCAACCTGCGTTCTCTTGTGTGTTCCTGGGGCCCGGTTGCACCAGCTGTGTGTAAGTTATAACTTAGCCTAGTTTTGACGTAAATGGACACTAAGTTACGACTTACGCACTTCTAAATATTTTTGCGTTGCACCATTAAACTTAGTTGAAGCGTAACTCTACGTATAAACTAAATATTTACGGCAGCCTCCGATCAGGAGTAACGGTTGTAATAAAATATCAGACAGACTGAACTGCATCAATAAGCTCTTCTTTTACCTGACAGACTTCAATTCTTTAGACATATATGATAATGCTGACATTTACACTCGCTTAAATTGTAAGAGAGAGAACATTATGTGAAAAGATTACCTTGTTAGTGGCCATCCTTAACACGAACCTGTCCTAAACAGCGCACCGCTGTGTGCATCGGTCCATGTTGTGCATGTCAAATATCAGTCAGAATCAATAAACGTAACTTCTTATGTTTTTTGTATCAATATTTATTTATTGATCCTTATTCATTTCATTTCAAATACAGTTTCTGAATGTTATTTACATATAAAAACACTTATGCTATTCATGATCAAGTATCATATTTAATGGAAACTTATTTTTACCATTAGTAACGTGAGGCAAAAGAATGAAGGATAAACTGAAATTCACAGCATTTCAACACAACATCTGCTCACGTATTTGAAGGCTGCTATTGGATCATCAAGGCTAAACGTCATATTATGCGACTACGCATTACTTTACGGAGAGCTTACGACCTACTAGCTACGTTCTGCCTTACGACCAAATGGTGCAACGGAACAAAGTTCAGAGTTAGTTACAAACTAGCTAGTAGTTACTAAGCCTCTCGTGTGGACTTAACGTTCCAATTTAAGACAGAACTTACGAACGGCTGAGTCCAACCCTACCCAGGAGTTTTATGTTATTTCCTGTCTTGCTCTATGTTTTGCAGTTCTTTGTAGGTTTAATGTTGATTAGTCTCCCCAGGTGTTTCTCATTAGCCCCGCCCCCTTGTTATCTTGTTAAGCTCGTCTGCCTGTGTGTATATAGCCCTTTGTTTCACTTGTTCTCTGTCAGTTGTTGAATGGACATTCCCTGGTTCACTGTGTTTCCTCCTGTTCCGTGTTTTCATCAGTTACTTTGTGTTTGGATTTGAATAAATCTAACCTTGCACGTGGATCCTCTTCCCAGCTTGCTTCTTTGCTTGTCTCAAATGTTACTGTCTGTTTGGTTTCTAAAAAAATTAAACGCTACACAATTTTTTTTGTGATTTTCGGCTCTGACTTTCTACAACTAGCCTTGACTCGTCCAGACTGAAAACCAGGGCAAAAACCTGGGCAGAATTAGTGTAGTGTATTCCAGTCTTAAGCAGCTACATGCAGTATTACCAAGCAAGGCAATTTATCTTTTTAATTGTTGCAGTATATTCATCCTCGCAGTTCTGTCTGTTCCTCCTGATTTGTACTGAAACTGCAGTTCCCTTTCTGTCAGTCACGTTCAACATTATGTCAAGTGATGACATCAGGGGTCTTACTTGGGAGTCTTAATGTCATCACTTGATCTAAAGTCTCTGTTCCCTCCATCAGGGAACGAAGGTTACGTATTTTTAACTTGCTCCTCATCACCAGTAAAGTATTAGTTCTGGCTACTCTTTTTGCATTCTGTTTGCTCCTCATTTCTGCTCACCTACAGCAATTGCTTTATCATTCTCAATGAGAAGAGCTCGTCCTCTTTCTGCCCCAGATCCTGCTTTCTATTATGTGTTTGTTTCTTATTACGATTAACCTGTATTTCTTTTTCTTTCATTTGATCAATTTATCAATTTGTAGCAGTAAATGAAGAGATGTCATATCGATCACAAGTTCAGTATGGAGTACCTCAAGGCTCAGTACTAGGATCGTTGCTGTTCACTCTGTACATGCTACCCTTAGGAGATATCATTAGGAAGCATGGCATTAGTTTTCACTGTTATGCTGATGATACTCAGCTCTATATCTCTTCATGCCCTGGCGAAACTTACCAATTCACAAAATTAATGGAATGCATAGCTGATATAAAAAATTTGCTGACAAGTACTCCCATACTACTTAATTAATAAAAAATGAATTATTGGACCAAAAACCTCCGCACGTACTGTATTAATCTTCTAGAGAGTACTGTCTAACAGGGACGTGCACAGGGGGGTTGCTCAGGTTGCCCGGGCAACTGCCCATATGCCCTTCTCGACTCACGTTGCCCTTCCGAGAAAAAAATTATAATTCGTACAATGGATGCAGAATTTCACGTAGGCCTAGATAAAAAAAAAAACGCAAAGCCTCATTCACTTCCATTCGGGCACCGAAAGTGAAAGTCAGTAGGGGAAGGGCAAACTCTGTTTAAGTGGCTGCAGCGCTGCACGCGACCAGTGTAGCAGTCGATCAAAGAGTATAGAGGTACTTCGACTCTTTGAGTCGATTCTGTTCCCTACCGGAATTCCTGTTCCCTTTACGCAATCATACTACAAATCATGCGTAGTTGCCCAGTTACCATACGTACCATCAGAACTGAATACGAGCAAGAAGCACAACTGAATGTACGGGAAGCCAAAAGGTTAAAAAAGGATTGTATTTTTTTGTTTGTTTTTTAAGCAATTTTTTCCCCATCTGTCAATTCAATCCAGATTATTTCTTTTCAAATTTAAAAATAAAAATAAAAAATAAAAACATTTATATGACATTTAACATATTGTTAATACATTTTGTATACTGTTTACAAAGTTGTATATCATAAACCTGTCATCTCTGACGTTTTGCAATCTTTATAAATAATAATAAGATTATAATATGAGGCATTGAGTTTGGACATAAACACGGTCAGATAAGGCAATTTGTATGGGCAAAATTCAACTGAATATATTCAGACGTAATGCAAAAACTATGAACAAGTGCAAGATTAATTAAATTCACAGAAATATTACTGGAGTGTGAGAACAATTTTATTATGCTACAGTGTATTTTAATAATAACAAAAATTGAAGAGTAGTGTAGTGAAGTAGTGTAGTGTAGTGAAGTATATAAAAACTAATTTAAAATATTAATAAAAGCTATAATAGTATCTCAATTATATTAAAATAACACTGCCCTTTTTTCAGGTCAGAGCAACTGCCCCTCAAAATTCCTGTGCACGTCCCTGCTGTCTAACACTTGATGGCTGATCTGCCAAGTCTTCGTCGTCGGTTAGGAACCTGGGTGTGCTCTTTGATACCAATCTTTCATTTGAAAGACACGTTTCTAGTATCTGTAAAACCACATTCTTCCATCTTAAAAATATATCTAAATTACAACAGACAGATTGATAAGACACAAGGTGAGCATTCAGTGAAAACAACAACTGAGATAACGAACAGTGAACCAAGTCCAGGAAAGTTGTGCAATATTATAATAATAATAATAATTATTATTATATAATAATCTTGGGATTCAGAATGATAATCAAAACACAGATGGAGTAGATTGTGTCTTAAAGCTTCACAGTTGTTTTTCCTTCATGGGTTCAACATTTAATTTTTGATTTATATGCTGTTGAATGTTTGATGATCACGTTAGTTTACATGTGCGCAAGCAATGCTTCTGTTGCTTGTTTCTGCTTCTTCACTCATTTTGTATCCAAAGATTCAGTACTCTTTCAGAAGATGTGTGACAGCACCCCCTAGTGTGTAGCAGTGAAAACATGGATTGCTGGAAAATTCTGTCAATGGCAGGGAAAGGGTTAATAACTGCACAGGAGTGAGAGAAGACAGCCAACACACCACACCCTTCTAATGAGCCTGAAGTACCAGATACAGTCCAAATATGATTTGTTCCCTGGCATTCATTGAAACATAGGGTAATTTATTGGCTTGAACCAAAAGTGACTTTTGATTTCTTTTTCATGAGGCGATCAACAATATTCATGCCAATTCTTCATCAACAGCTGAAAGTATGTGGATATGAAGTGCCTCAGCCGAGGGTTCAGAAATGAACAGTGATACCTGTTTTCCACCAAATGAGTAACAGTGCTGGTGCCAGAGCCCAATCTCACACTGTACCAAACATTTACGCAGAAGAAAAGCGGTGTGTATCTTTGTCATGTTGCACAGCTGCTCCGGCTACTTTGTAATTTTTTTCTGTTTATTTCAAGTACAATTAAAGCTGCAGTCGGCAAATCTGGCAGATTGGGTCGACTTAGCCAAAATGTTGAATTTTTACAACTCTCATGCCCATCCCCCACTACCAGCGAGCACCCTCCCATCGAGTTCGTGCTCGTCAGTGCGTGTGCACCAGATTTTCTGTGAACGCACCTGTCTCTTCAGTATCGATCAACACCATAGACTCGGAGGTAGGCTGCCCTGGCTAATCTACCCATAGATAGCAATAACCGAGGAATTGGAAGCTTGTTAGTAGATTTTCTCTCTGCCATCACGCTTCGTACAATCCAACACACCTGCGAACTTCAGGCGTGTGCATGTGATACTGTAATGTGCGCGAGGGGGGAGGGGGGATCTGTGGCGTGTGCATGTGATACTGTAACGTGCGCGAGGGGGGAGGGGGGATCTGTGGCGTGTGCATGTGATACTGTAATGTGCGCGAGGGGGGAGGGGGATCTGTGGCATGTGCATGTGATACTGTAACGTGTGCGAGAGGGGAGGGGGGATCTGTGGCGTGTGCATGTGATACTGTAACGTGTGCGAGAGGGGAGGGGGGATCTGTGGCGTGTGCATGTGATACTGTAACGTGCGTGAGGGGGGAGGGGGATCTGTGGCGTGTGCATGTGATACTGTAACGTGTGCGAGAGGGGAGGGGGGATCTGTGGCGTGTGCATGTGATACTGTAACGTGCGCAAGGGGGAGGGGGGATCTGTGGCGTGTGCATGTGATACTGTAACGTGTGCGAGAGGGGAGGGGGGATCTGTGGCGTGTGCATGTGATACTGTAACGTGCGCGAGGGGGGAGGGGGGATCTGTGGCGTGTGCATGTGATACTGTAACGTGTGCGAGAGGGGAGGGGGGATCTGTGGCGTGTGCATGTGATACTGTAACGTGTGCGAGAGGGGAGGGGGGATCTGTGGCGTGTGCATGTGATACTGTAACGTGTGCGAGGGGGGAGGGGGGATCTGTGGCGTGTGCATGTGATACTGTAACGTGTGCGAGAGGGGAGGGGGGATCTGTGGCGTGTGCATGTGATACTGTAACGTGTGCGAGAGGGGAGGGGGGATCTGTGGCGTGTGCATGTGATACTGTAACGTGTGCGAGGGGGGAGGGGGGATCTGTGGCGTGTGCATGTGATACTGTAACGTGTGCGAGAGGGGAGGGGGGATCTGTGGTGTGTGCATGTGATACTGTAACGTGTGCGAGAGGGGAGGGGGATCTGTGGCGTGTGCATGTGATACTGTAACGTGTGCGAGAGGGGAGGGGGGATCTGTGGCGTGTGCATGTGATACTGTAACGTGTGCGAGGGGGGAGGGGGGATCTGTGGCGTGTGCATGTGATACTGTAACGTGTGCGAGAGGGGAGGGGGGATCTGTGGCGTGTGCATGTGATACTGTAACGTGTGCGAGAGGGGAGGGGGGATCTGTGGCGTGTGCATGTGATACTGTAACGTGTGCGAGGGGGGAGGGGGGATCTGTGGCGTGTGCATGTGATACTGTAACGTGTGCGAGAGGGGAGGGGGGATCTGTGGCGTGTGCATGTGATACTGTAACGTGTGCGAGAGGGGAGGGGGGATCTGTGGCGTGTGCATGTGATACTGTAACGTGTGCGAGGGGGGAGGGGGATCTGTGGCGTGTGCATGTGATACTGTAACGTGTGCGAGAGGGGAGGGGGATCTGTGGCGTGTGCATGTGATACTGTAACGTGTGCGAGGGGGGAGGGGGGATCTGTGGCGTGTGCATGTGATACTGTAACGTGTGCGAGAGGGGAGGGGGGATCTGTGGCGTGTGCATGTGATACTGTAACGTGTGCGAGAGGGGAGGGGGGATCTGTGGCGTGTGCATGTGATACTGTAACGCAGTGGTTTTCAAACCCTGGGTCGCGACCCTCGGGTGGGTCGCGAGACTTAAAAAATGGGTCGCCAGGATGATTTAAGGAAAATATAATTAAATTAACAAACAGAATTTGTTTTCATAAAATCATAGTCTATAGGCCTATATAAAAGAAACACGCGAAATATGGCTATTTAAACAACTGAGTTTGGCGCGGCGCCTCACAAACAAGTTGACGGAAAGGAAACCGAGACGGCACGCGATGTTCCCGGACGCGGACGCGCGCGCATCGACATAGGCTCGGTCCTGCTCCTCCGTGGTATCGCGGTTGCGGCACAGGCGATGAAACGTCAGAAACAACAACAGGTGACTAAGCTATCGTTATATGATCCCGCTCTTATTCGTGCAAATGCTTTTAAACCATTCATGCGCGACAAGACAAAAGAGAACGCGCTGTCAGTAAATGTCCTCCTGACACACACACATAGGCTACACACGACCCACAGATAGACGCGCGCCAGTATCAAGTTCTCTTTCGCGCTAGAACGAACAACACACATGTATGCCAAAATGTCCGTTTTGTCGAGTATCCTCACAAGAACAGTCTTAAATGAGTTAAATAAAATCTTAAATGAAAGTAAAGAGTAGTGTGAGAATGGGATGCGTGAGATCGTCAGCTGTGGCTGGTCCTAAAGTGGCAGCAGCTAATTCTCGGAGAAAATTACTAACTGCTCTTGACTAAAGAATGCGTGTAGCTTTAATACGGATTTCTCTATATTTAGTTTATAATTTATGCAGTGCGGAATGTTTTGATAACCTTATCCAATTTCTGTATTCATATCTGTTAGACAGGAAAGGCACAGGTAAATATGACATTTATAATGGGTTTATGTAAGGTTTGTTTTAAGTTCACTTAAATTAAAAGTTTTTATACTTTTGAAGCCTAATAAATATTGAAAATTTGGGGGGATAATCATTTTCATTTTTTCTTAGAAGCCTATAATAAATAATAGTTTAGCATCCAAATAAATCTATTTATTCGAATTTATTCGAATGAGAGAGTTAGGTGAGCCCAACGTTTTGGCTTGTTTATAGATATTTTTTTCATTCTTGTTCTGTTCTGAATATCATTAAATTTAAAGGATTTGTTGTGGAATATTTTTAGTGATTTTTTTAAAGCATACATCAAATGATAGTAGGCTATATTAATTGGTTAAAATTCTTACAATGGTTAATGGTTAACCGGTTAATTAGCATCCCTGTAGCTTTAGCTAGATCAAAAGAGTGCGGAATCAACTTTGCGTTGCGATCGTGTCACGGATAAGTCACTGCACGTGCATCATCAAAAGCGGTTGTTAAGAAAAGGCTTAAGAATAGGCCTATATAGGCCTATGGGTCGCGTCAAAAAAAAAGAATAAAAGAAGGGTCGCTCTTGAAAAAGTTTGAAAACCACTGCTGTAACGTGTGCGAGAGGGGAGGGGGGATCTGTGGCGTGTGCATGTGATACTGTAACGTGTGCGAGAGGGGAGGGGGGATCTGTGGCGTGTGCATGTGATACTGTAACGTGTGCGAGAGGGGAGGGGGGATCTGTGGCGTGTGCATGTGATACTGTAACGTGTGCGAGAGGGGAGGGGGGATCTGTGGCGTGTGCATGTGATACTGTAACGTGTGCGAGGGGGGAGGGGGGATCTGTGGCGTGTGCATGTGATACTGTAACGTGTGCGAGAGGGGAGGGGGGATCTGTGGCGTGTGCATGTGATACTGTAACGTGTGCGAGAGGGGAGGGGGGATCTGTGGCGTGTGCATGTGATACTGTAACGTGTGCGAGGGGGGAGGGGGATCTGTGGCGTGTGCATGTGATACTGTAACGTGTGCGAGAGGGGAGGGGGATCTGTGGCGTGTGCATGTGATACTGTAACGTGTGCGAGGGGGGAGGGGGGATCTGTGGCGTGTGCATGTGATACTGTAACGTGTGCGAGAGGGGAGGGGGGATCTGTGGCGTGTGCATGTGATACTGTAACGTGTGCGAGAGGGGAGGGGGGATCTGTGGCGTGTGCATGTGATACTGTAACGCAGTGGTTTTCAAACCCTGGGTCGCGACCCTCGGGTGGGTCGCGAGACTTAAAAAATGGGTCGCCAGGATGATTTAAGGAAAATATAATTAAATTAACAAACAGAATTTGTTTTCATAAAATCATAGTCTATAGGCCTATATAAAAGAAACACGCGAAATATGGCTATTTAAACAACTGAGTTTGGCGCGGCGCCTCACAAACAAGTTGACGGAAAGGAAACCGAGACGGCACGCGATGTTCCCGGACGCGGACGCGCGCGCATCGACATAGGCTCGGTCCTGCTCCTCCGTGGTATCGCGGTTGCGGCACAGGCGATGAAACGTCAGAAACAACAACAGGTGACTAAGCTATCGTTATATGATCCCGCTCTTATTCGTGCAAATGCTTTTAAACCATTCATGCGCGACAAGACAAAAGAGAACGCGCTGTCAGTAAATGTCCTCCTGACACACACACATAGGCTACACACGACCCACAGATAGACGCGCGCCAGTATCAAGTTCTCTTTCGCGCTAGAACGAACAACACACATGTATGCCAAAATGTCCGTTTTGTCGAGTATCCTCACAAGAACAGTCTTAAATGAGTTAAATAAAATCTTAAATGAAAGTAAAGAGTAGTGTGAGAATGGGATGCGTGAGATCGTCAGCTGTGGCTGGTCCTAAAGTGGCAGCAGCTAATTCTCGGAGAAAATTACTAACTGCTCTTGACTAAAGAATGCGTGTAGCTTTAATACGGATTTCTCTATATTTAGTTTATAATTTATGCAGTGCGGAATGTTTTGATAACCTTATCCAATTTCTGTATTCATATCTGTTAGACAGGAAAGGCACAGGTAAATATGACATTTATAATGGGTTTATGTAAGGTTTGTTTTAAGTTCACTTAAATTAAAAGTTTTTATACTTTTGAAGCCTAATAAATATTGAAAATTTGGGGGGATAATCATTTTCATTTTTTCTTAGAAGCCTATAATAAATAATAGTTTAGCATCCAAATAAATCTATTTATTCGAATTTATTCGAATGAGAGAGTTAGGTGAGCCCAACGTTTTGGCTTGTTTATAGATATTTTTTTCATTCTTGTTCTGTTCTGAATATCATTAAATTTAAAGGATTTGTTGTGGAATATTTTTAGTGATTTTTTTAAAGCATACATCAAATGATAGTAGGCTATATTAATTGGTTAAAATTCTTACAATGGTTAATGGTTAACCGGTTAATTAGCATCCCTGTAGCTTTAGCTAGATCAAAAGAGTGCGGAATCAACTTTGCGTTGCGATCGTGTCACGGATAAGTCACTGCACGTGCATCATCAAAAGCGGTTGTTAAGAAAAGGCTTAAGAATAGGCCTATATAGGCCTATGGGTCGCGTCAAAAAAAAAGAATAAAAGAAGGGTCGCTCTTGAAAAAGTTTGAAAACCACTGCTGTAACGTGTGCGAGAGGGGAGGGGGGATCTGTGGCGTGTGCATGTGATACTGTAACGTGTGCGAGAGGGGAGGGGGGATCTGTGGCGTGTGCATGTGATACTGTAACGTGTGCGAGAGGGGAGGGGGGATCTGTGGCGTGTGCATGTGATACTGTAACGTGTGCGAGGGGGGAGGGGGGATCTGTGGCGTGTGCATGTGATACTGTAACGTGTGCGAGAGGGGGGAGGGGGATCTGTGGCGTGTGCATGTGATACTGTAACGTGTGCGAGAGGGGAGGGGGATCTGTGGCGTGTGCATGTGATACTGTAACGTGTGCGAGAGGGGAGGGGGGATCTGTGGCGTGTGCATGTGATACTGTAACGTGTGCGAGGGGGGAGGGGGGATCTGTGGCGTGTGCATGTGATACTGTAACGTGTGCGAGAGGGGAGGGGGGATCTGTGGCGTGTGCATGTGATACTGTAACGTGTGCGAGAGGGGAGGGGGGATCTGTGGCGTGTGCATGTGATACTGTAACGTGTGCGAGAGGGGAGGGGGATCTGTGGCGTGTGCATGTGATACTGTAACGTGTGCGAGAGGGGAGGGGGGATCTGTGGCGTGTGCATGTGACACTGTAACGTGTGCGAGAGGGGAGGGGGGATCTGTGGCGTGTGCATGTGATACTGTAATGTGCGCGAGGGGGGAGAGGGGATCTGTGGCATGTGCATGTGATACTGTAACGTGTGCGAGAGGGGAGGGGGGATCTGTGGCGTGTGCATGTGATACTGTAACGTGCGCGAGGGGGGAGGGGGGATCTGTGGCGTGTGCATGTGATACTGTAACGTGTGCGAGAGGGGAGGGGGATCTGTGGCGTGTGCATGTGATACTGTAACGTGTGCGAGGGGGGAGGGGGGATCTGTGGCGTGTGCATGTGATACTGTAACGTGTGCGAGAGGGGAGGGGGGATCTGTGGCGTGTGCATGTGATACTGTAACGTGTGCGAGAGGGGAGGGGGGATCTGTGGCGTGTGCATGTGATACTGTAACGTGTGCGAGAGGGGAGGGGGATCTGTGGCGTGTGCATGTGATACTGTAACGTGCGCGAGGGGGGAGGGGGGATCTGTGGCGTGTGCATGTGATACTGTAATGTGCGCGAGGGGGGAGAGGGGATCTGTGGCATGTGCATGTGATACTGTAACGTGTGCGAGGGGGGAGGGGGGATCTGTGGCGTGTGCATGAACTGTGATTGACAGTCAGATCTCACACAGCCCGATGCTGATTGGACCAGAAGAACCGGGAGCGGTGGATTTTTGCAAAACAAATAGCAGGCTCCAGGTGGAGGTAGAAGCGCAGGTTTTTTTTCTAAAACCGCCTGATTTATGTTGTTCTGTCGGAGCATAGTGTCGGTTTCAGTGAATATGATCAAAAAATATCTTGCCGACTGCAGCTTTAACTTGTAACAGCTTATTCTGGCAATCCATGTTTTTACTGTAATACTGTAGGGGGCGCTATTACACATATTCTGAAATAGTACACAATGTTCAGATCCAAAAACAAGCGAAGAAGAAGCAGAAACAAGCGATAGAAGCATTGCATACGCTCACGTAAGCTAACGTGAACGTCAAACATTCAAAAGAATATAAATCAAAACTCACTAACAATATTAAATGAAATGTTGAACCCATGAAGAGGAAACGACTGTGAAGCTTTGGGGATGTGGATGGACTCGATCCACTCCATCATCGATCTGGATCAGTTTCAGACGAAGTCTTTGACAAATTAATCTATTTTTATTTTATTTTATCAAACTTCCCCACATTCAAGTGTTGATAAAAAGAATGAATGAAGCTAGAATACATCTTTTTGTTTTTTGTTTAAAGTCTGTCAACTTTTTAAAACAGTGCTGGAAAGAGTTATGCAAAATCCAATTTCTTTAGATGCAATACATTTTCAAAACGAGTAGCAAGACTTATAAATAAAGAAACATGATGCAGAATGTTTACTTGTTGGCAGGTTATGCAATAACATCATCATTCAACTCTCAATTTATTGGGAATGCAGGTTTAGCTATGGCATCAGCACCATTTTGGTGTTAAAAGGGTATCAATCACGCATGAGGCAAGACTTTTTAAAGGACAAGTTCGGTATTTTACACTTAAAGCCCTGTTTACAGATCGTATCTGATGAAATAGAACGGTTAAGATTAAAATTTGGACACATGCTCCTGTCCCGAGAATTTTAGGTTTATTTCGCTTTTGTGGACCTATTTTGCCAAACGCGTCACACCCGTGATTCTTCCATTGAGAGCTTGAATAATAGACACTCCAGCCCAGTTGGTGGCGATAATGCACCTTTGCCAATTGCAAGAAAACCACGGGCATTTCATTGAATACACAGAAGAAGCAGAAGAAGAAGCAGAAGAGGTATTACTACGGCGGAGTAATATCGTAAAGGTGCTGCGGTCTCACAGCACGTCCTATTAAGTCAATGGAGTTGGACAAAAACTACGATAAAACCTGTTGGAATGCATCTTTTTCAGCGATTTTTGAGTGAACATATCAGTGAACACCCCTGACCACTCGGTGAGTTTCACGTCTTTGTAAACGAAAGTTTAATGTGTTTTTAGGACGGAATCTTCCAGTGCATATAGACAACCATTGTGGGGGTGGGGGTGGGGGTGGGGTGGGGGGGGTGGGGGGGAGCGAAATAAACCTAAAATTCTCGGGACAGCAGCATGTGTCCAAATTTTAATCTTAACCGTTCTATTTCATCAGATACGATCTGTAAACAGGGCTTTAAGTGTAAAATACCGAACTTGTCCTTTAAAGCCAGAGTTGTGCTTGTGTTCTGCTCTGACACAAACCTTGTCAGCAGTAATCTACGATCTCAGCTGGAGTCTGCCAGCACCGTGTGTACGCAAGCTGCCTTATTGTTTCATAAATCTTTCAAAGGAGCTCACTACTCATCAGAGCTGTACGCTGGAAAACAGAAGTGTACATACTTGGCCTCCAACGCCAAGGCAAACACTCCAGCAGCCTCAGGGGCAGCGGCAGATGTGCCCGAGTGACGCAGTGTGCAGTTTCCATACAGATCCGTGGTGGCCTGGAGACACACAGACAAAGAGAACGTCTTAATTAAACATTAGTGCCAAACATATTCTAATTACACTTTAAAAAATGCCTTTGATATTCTAATTCAGTTGAATTTGAGATAACAAACATGATGCAAATTTCTAGCTGTTCCAATGTTATATATAACAAAAAAATTTAATTATACAATTTCTGTCAGGAGCTTATATATGAATACAGTGATAGGCGTCGTATTCCTATAGGTAGACGTGGATCAGCTGAGAGTCACTGACGCTACGCTTGATAATAATAAAAAAATTTCATATAGGCTAAATGACTCATTATGTAAAGTAACTAGTGCTGGGAAAAGATTAATCAAATCCAAAATATACATGTGTGTGTATGTGGTATAATTATTTTGTATATATAAATACACACACATGCATGTATATATTTAAGAAAAATTTATGTTGTAAATAACATATTAAATATTAATATTTATATATAGTTTAAATTATGTATAAATATATTTACAGTATATACATGCAAATATTTTTAAAATAAATACATGCATATGTGTGTATTTATATATGGGTGATTCGCAACTACAGGCACTTTTGTACTTTTAATAAACAGAAACAATCTTTCCACCATAAACCGTCATTTCCACCACTTTCCACCACTACAGTTTTTTTTTTAAAGAAAAAAGAAAGAAAAGAATAACCAATGATGTGGATCTAAATGTATTTTAAATCAAGTATTAATAGTTCATTGCTTACAATATATGTGTGAGTGACTTATAAACATAGACCTGAGCAAAAATGAAATGCTGTAACCAAAAATCCCAACTCATGGCATTTAGCAGCTTTAAATAAAAATGCATTAAGTTCATGAAGTATTAAGATTTATTTTGTTACATGATTAGGTAGCCACTGATGTTGTTGACTGATACATAATCTTATATAATCAGTTTTACAATACTATATTGTAATAAAATACATAAATTGAAAAGTAGTGGAAATTACATCTTTGAAAGTGCTCTTCAGAAAAACTGTTAAAAATAATAATATTCTATGGATTCTAAAACTGGCCACTGTTATATTGTGTTAGAAACAAATAAATGAAGCTATGAAGATTGTTTTAAGTGTGTTTTAAGAGAGTGAATTTCCATAAGCTCACAGTGCCAAAGGTGCTCCTAGTTGGAGAATCACCCATATACAAAATAATTACACACACACACACATATATTAACATCAACGATTAATCGTTGCCCAGCACTAAAAGTAACTTGGTGTGCATACGATGGACACTTTACTATCCCATGAGGCCACGGGAGAGGATTTATGAATGACAGTAGGCGTGTTTCCATTACAAATTTGCGCAAAACTTTTCTAAAGTTTTTTCTTTAAATGTTGACAAAAAACTATTGTGAATTGACGGAGTTTCCATTAACCGATGTTATGCGACTAAAACTTATTTTTTTCCTCTTGCGATCAGTAAAATCATTCCAAAAACCATGGCAACGGACGCTGGTAGGTTTATGTACTATATCTCAGCCACTGCACTGGCCATTATTATTAATGGAAGGAGATGTGTGTGTGTTTTTCAAGCATTAATGGTGAGGAACGACCGTTATTATACTTGTGAGCGGCACATATGAGGAGTTTCTGGGTGTTTCTCCCTCAGATCTGCTTCGAGGTCTTGATTGTGGCATTTATTTGAGGTTTAGAATCCAGTATTCCTGTAATTCTTTTGTCTTATATGAATTTAACAAAGAACTCTGTCTCATATTCTGTCCAAACACACTGCGTCATCTACGTCAGGTGACCTGTAAATGCGCAAAAACTGTTTCCATTGCAGTTTTGCGAAATATTTCTTTTTCGAATTGCCTGAAAAACCTCCTCATGCGAGCGGAAAAACTTTTTTGCGATAAATGGGAGTTTTTGCGAAATTGACGTGTTTCCGTTGGGCGTATATTCGATTCGCAATTTCAATTTGCGCAATTTGAAGGGTAATGGAAACGCGGCTAGTGAAGCGCCGAACAACTGACGCTGGAAGGTCACATGACAATGACAACATGGCGGATGTAGTACGTCCACATTTTTTTTAACGGTCGCGAAATACGTTTCAAACCAAACGGCAACAAATTAACAGAGACAAAGAAAACTGAACTGGGAACAGTGCAAAACTAGCTCAAAGTCCAACTCAAAGACCAAATGTGACAGGACTATGGTGGAAGAACACAAAAGAGTTAAAACAGTATGAAGCAAGTGTACAAGGAAGAACAGCCGAATAAATCATTTGTTCTTGACCATTTGTTGTTGTGTTGTACTAATGAAATTCCTCTTTTGCGTGACAAACAGTTCAATTGTTTAAATTAAATTCAGTAAATTCCTGTCATTTACATTCCAATTCATCATCTTTTCTGTTGCTGCTGATTCACATTCCAGCTCATCCACTGAATAGAAGCCAAATCATAAATGCTGAATTCTTCCCAACTCTGTCGATCACAAACAGAACTTGTAATGAAACTCTTGGTTGGGCTGAGTGTAATGAGGAATACCCTGCAAAATCTCAAAGCTTTATTCGTCAACACAACACTTTGAGATAATGGAGTCACTGGAGTTGCCTGGTGTTTCATGATCTATCAAAGGCAGGAGATGAAAGAACCATCCATATTTGATGGATGGAAGTTTGTACTTTTGTGACCAATTTTGACTGATCTAAGCAAACCTTAATAAAAAGCAATGAGATTAAAGCAAAAAGGGAATTATTTAGTACTTTGTTAGTTGATGTGGGTCTTTTCTTTGTAAATATATTTGAATAAATACCATATTGACTAGGAAAAATATAGATGTTCCTTCTTTAAAGAAATAGTTACAGTAATAAACCCGTTTGCTGTATCTGTGTGTGTGTGTGTGTGTGTGTGTGTGTGTGTGTGTGTGTGTGTGTGTGTGTGTGTGTGTGTGTGTGTGTGTGTGTCCTGGTAACCCCTACATTCTGAGGACAAAATGTCCTCACAAAGGTGTCAATATACAAAATCCTTGTCCTTGTGGGGAAATTTTTTGGTGAGGAAAACAGCTTATAAATCATAGTGAAATTTTTTGAAAATGTAAAAATGCACAAAAATATAAATGTACGTTTTCTGCGATAGGTAGGTTTATCCGAGGTACGGGAAAGAATATATTTACATTTACATTTACATTTATTCATTTAGCTGACGCTTTTATACAAAGCGACTTACAATTGCTATATATATGTCAGAGGTCGCACGCCTCTGGAGCAACTAGGGGTTAAGTGTCTTGCTCAGGGACACATTGGTGTCTCACAGTGGATTCGAACCCGGGTCTCTCACACCAAAGGCATGTGTCTTATCCATTGCGCCACCACCACCATATAGTTTGAACAGCATAAAAAATCATTAGGCCCATGTCTATGGAAAGTCCCCACATTACAATGTGAGGACCAAATGTCCCCACAAGGATAGTAATACCTGAGATCACCAACATTGGAGGGAAATGGGCTAATAAATATACTAAATGATGTTTTTTTGAAAATATAAAAATGCAAAAAAGATGGGTAGGGTCCAGGGTAGGGTTAGGGTTAGGGGACAGAAAATACAGTTTGTACAGTATAACAATCATTACGTCTATGGAGAGAACGTCCTCACAAAGATAGCAAAACCGTGTGTGTGTGTGTGTGTGTGTGTGTGTGTGTGTGTGTGTGTGTGTGTGTGTGTGTGTGTGTGTGTGTGTGTGTGTGTGTGTAATGGTATATGTATTCGTCCCGAATCGTCACACTACGGGCGTCACGGTTCAGTGCATATAGTCAGACGATGAATACAGTCAGTCACAGGCGATCCACACTCCAGTCCAGAAGGGGGGACAAGCGGTAATGCAATGCTGTTTGTAAACCGCCACAACAGGAAACAGAGCAGAAAAAGAAGAGACGATCTACGCACCAACCCAAAACAAGCATTCAGATGGCACGCAAGAACGTATACGCTGAGTTTCGATTAATTTGTGTGAAGTGCTCCATGAACATTAAGGAAAGGTAACAGGGATGACAGAAAGCAGAATCCTGTTTGTTTTCTTTATGTAAAAGATGGCAGTAACATAAAAATACATTTCTTCTAAACTCACACAATAGTTTTATGAAAGGAGCAGATCAAAATGTACTGTAAGTTATTCAGTGATAATATTCCCCTTTTTAGAATTTGCCATTTATTTTGGTTTCATTTCTGCCGCTCATTGTTGAATAAGAGAGTGAAGTGATAAGCTGGTGGCTCACAACACCAAACCACAGCAACCCTTATCGCCCTGACTGAATCCAGACTGACACAAGCCAATTCCCTCCTTTCGATTGACAGGATCACCTCTGACAGACTAACCACAGTCTTCATCTCAGATCCTTTCTGTGAGTCTGCAGATATGCTCTGATTATGCTCTGATTATGCTGCAGATATGCTCTGAAGTTCGTAGCTGAATGCATGCCTTCAATTCCACTTTCGAGTCATTGTTCAGACATAAAATGCATGAAACAATTAACTTCCCATCATTTTATCTCTGTCATATTATGTATTATCACACTGCACAATACGGGATTGCATTTCAAAAAGATACTTTAAAGCACCTATGAACCGCACTCTCTTGAGCACCAAATTCAATCTTGTTGTAAAAATGTCGAGACAGGATAAGACTCAAAATCACAAAACGAGGACGGATGTATCCCACACTTCATTGCCTTACACAGCAACAGATTTTTCATTTGTTTTTGTGATAAAAATAAGAAAAAAAAAAAACTGAAGAATATAGAGATAATAAAATGGCAACGAAAGAATAAGAATAAGAAAGAAGTAATTAATGGTCAATTTAATTTTAATAAAAATTATAATAATATGTTGGAATAATTCTGCCATTGTAATAAAAATCATACATAATCATAAAACATTATAAAATTATAAACAATGGTAACACTTTATTTGATGTATTTATGTATAATGTATTATGGTATACATAACAAATGGGTAACACTTTATTATTATTATTATTATTTATTTGATATGGACATAACAATAGCATTGGACGCACCAGATACAGTGTTTTAAGTGTTATAGCAATACTGCTAATTTGCAACACTTGTCCATAGGAGACTACATATTTCATAAAACACAACAATGCGATATACAAAACATAGTGCAAAACAGTAACAATACACATCATCAATATTCATTTCATACAGCATTACCATGTGTGCAGATTTGACTTGATTTCAGCCACCGTTTCAAACCTCTATCAAAGGTAATCATGTCTGTCTGCAGTTTTAAGTCACTGGGCAGAGAATTCCATAGTCTCGATCCATTAAAGGAGAAACTGGACTGACCAAAGGATTTAGTAAATCTTGGCACTACACAGTCACCACTGACTGAGGCTCTGGTGGACGGTCTGAGTGAGCCCTGACGTCTAATAATGAGAGCTGAAAACAGCGGCGACACATGATTGTTCAAACATTTAAAAACCAATTTCAGAGTACTGAAATGTATAAAATTTTCGAAAGTAAAAAGATTATGTCTACTAATAATGTCACAGTTATGTGATCTCATAGGTTTTCTGGCATATATCTTGACTGCCTGCTTGTACAATGAAACAGCCGGCTTGAGTGTGGACGCAGATGTTTGTGACCAGGATGTGATGCAATAAGACAGATGTGATAAAATCATTGAATGCATGTATAACATGGCGGCCTGATTAGACAGATCCCTCCTGATAAAACGAAAACAATTCAAATTGGACTTGACCTTTTTACAAACATATTTGACTTGACTTTGAAATTTAAGGTTGTTGTCAAGAATAATTCCCAGATATTTGGTCTCTTTTACTTCTTGAATAATTTCATTATTTATGCTTACTTCAAATATTCTGTCAGAGGGTCTTGTTTTAACTGTGAAGCAGACAGCAACAGTTTTCTTCACGTTTAAAGTTAAATGGGATGACTCTAACCATTTAGAGATGTCTACTAGGGCAAGTGTCAACTGCTGTGCTGCCAGAGCTGATGTTTTTGCAGATAGATGGATAACTGTATCATCTGCGTACAACTGGCAGTTGGCACCCTTGCAGCTATCAGGGAGGTCATTGATGTACATTGTGAACAACAGTGGCCCCAGTACAGATCCCTGAGGAACCCCCATGTTATTAGGGCAAAGAGCTGACATCACCCCATTAACCTTAACGCACTGTTGCCTTCCTTCCAGATATGATTGCAACCAGGCCAGAGAACTAGGTGACATTTTAAATTGCTGGAGTTTATTAATTAGCACCTTGTGATCCACCGTATCAAAGGCCTTTTTTAGGTCTAGAAATACAGCACCAACTACCTGCCCTTTGTCTAGAGGCCCCTTAATTTTCTCTATCAAATAACAGTTAGCTGTTTCGGTGCTGTATTTGCGCCTAAAACCAAACTGTTGTGGATGCAGCAGCTGGTTTGACTCAAGATGTTCAATGAGTTGTTCAGCAATTACCTTCTCTAAGATTTTGGACACGACAGGTAGAATTGCAATAGGCCTGTAATTGTTGGGTGTATCCTTTCCTTCTGACTTGTGGATGGGTGTTATTACAGCGGGCTTCCAGCACTTTGGGAATGTATTTGATCGAATAGAGAGATTAACTAAATATGTAATTGGTTGTAGCAGACTGTCCTGATGTTTTTTAATCAAGGTCATGCTTAAATTATGGATGTCTTTTGCCGCGGAGTTGTTCATATTTGTGATTATCTTTTTAACTTTATCAGGAGAGACCTCTTGGATTTTAAACATGCCTACGTTAACTAAGCTAAAATCTTCAACACATGTCACCCTATTTTTAAATTTATTTGCTAATTCCTGCACAGAGTCAATAAAATAATTATTAAAAACATTTGCCATTGATTCATTGTTATTGACAAGAGTGCCGTCCACTTTGATGGACTCTATTATGTTGTGCTTTTTCTTTGCAGGGTTGGTTAAATTGTTAATATGTTGCCATAATTTAAAACTACTGCCATTGGCCTCTTCTATTTTTTTAGTAAAAAAGTTGGTTTTGGCTTTACGCAAATTGCTTATGACTTGATTTCTAAGTGCGGTATAGATTAGATGATCTGTTCTGTTTCTTGATTTCAGAGACTTTTTGCGTGCAGTGTCACGTTGTTTCATAATGTGCCAAATATCTGCATTAAACCAAGGAAGGGAGTGTTTTTTTGGTTTACTTGTCCATGTTTTAGTGAACTTTTTTATCGTATTACTCAGTGTAGTGACAAAGATATCAGCACTTTTGTTCACATTACACTCTTTCATAACATTATCCCAGCTCATTTGGTTCAGTTCTTCTTCAAAATTATTTTGTTTTGCTTTTGGAATTCCTGTTTTCTGTATTTTTGTTTCTTGGTTATAATAAGTCAATCGTTTTTTGCCCAATTTCCTAACAATTAAGGTCATGTTATGATCCGAAAGCCCAGTAATGAGGTTATATGTTTTATAATAACTGCACGCTATTAATCATTAGTTAAGCATTAGTAAACAGTTAATTCATCATTTATAAAGCATTAATAGACATTAACAAGCAGTTTATAAATACAGTTATAAATGCAGTATTCTTAATTTATAAGCATATCTATAATGTGTTTAATAATTGTGTTTTCATACTTAATTAATGATCAATTTATCATTTCTAAATGAAGTATTTCATTATTTACAAACCGGTTATTTAGGAGTTGTCAGTGGTTCATAAGATCACTTAGAAAGTGTAAGTAAATTATTAATAAACTGTTTAAATACATATTATTATTCAGACATATAGTAATAGTTACTTAGTGTGTTAATAAATGGTTTATTACCATGTATTTCTACTGTAATTCAGGGTTAATTCGGGTAGTTATAAAGCATTTAGTAGTGGTCAGTTCACTATGTTTGTGAGCTAATCTAAAGTGAGGACTAGTTATGCTTTGTAAAGCGTTTATAAAGAAGATTTAAAGGCTGTTAATATTTTTATGTTCTGTATCGCTGTGTTGTATTTGTTTACTTTTTCTGTTTAGAAGAAAACTGAGTCTTTAAATCTCCTTTATAAATGCTTTACAAAGCATAACTAGTCCTCACTTTAGATTAGCTCACAAACATAGTTAACTGACCACTACTAAATGCTTTATAACTACCTGAATCTACTACATTTACTTACACTTTCTAAGTGATCTTATTAGCCACTGACAACTCCTAAATAACCGGTTTGTAAATAATGCAATACTTCATTTAAAAATGATAAAGTGATCATTAATAAATTAAGAAAATACAATTATTAAACACATTATAGACATGCTTATAAATCAAGAATACAGCATTTATAACTGTATTTATAAACTGCTTATTAATGTATATTAATGCTATATAAATGATGAATTAACTGTTTACTAATGCTTAACTAATGATTAATAGCGTGCAGTTATTATAAAGTGTTACCCTGTGTGTCTTATTTATTGTTGTCTGTCCCGATATGGTGCAGTACACAAAACACAAAGTAATGGCGAATAACAAGACATTCAAGTCGTGCTTCTCCCTGCCCTCGCTTCCTTACGGGCGGGGATACACACGACTTGTTTGTTATGAGTTTGGGAGTGGATCATGCTCTTCCGCTTCGCACGCTCCGCTCCCGCCTCTCACATTTTGAGGAAAGTGTTTAGGCTTGCGTTCCTCACGGTGCCGAGGCAACATGGAAGCTGAGATCGTGGGGTTCGCAAATGGATCTCTCGGAGGGGTTAGAGACGGGCGCCGCCCTTTCTCCGCTTTTATTCTCTCTCTGTCTCTCTGGTGTCGGAAGCCTGTCGGAAGGTGAATGTGTTGAGCATCGGGACGGGGGAAGAGGATTTGCCACCTCTTTGCCCAACATACGAGGAGCTGGTGGAGGTGGTTACTCAAGGTGTGTCTAAATTGAACATTGACTGGCCATTCAAGAAACAGGGTGCTCGTCCTAAACGCAAGTTGGACAAGCGCTTTTTGTTATTAAATATAGCACCTTCACCACGGGGCCTTCCATTTTTTCCCAATCTCCATAATAAGTTATCGAGATTGTGGAATAAGCCATACTTGTCCCGTCTTTTCAGCCCCCAAGTGCATGTATATTCAGATATAAGGGCGTTGGAAGAGTTGGTTGCGAGCTATCTGTCTCCTAACTCAGCATCGTCCCTGAAGGCCCCAACACAGCCCACTAAGCCACTAAGAACGTCAACAGCGCTAGTTGGTAAAGCGTACACAGCGGTCAGGCTAGCGCATGTCTGCACACCTTGTCAATTCTGCAGGAATACCAGGCTGATCTGCTGAAGGACTTGGATGATGGCGAGGGGGTAGGGCCCAATGCGGTTCGAGAACTGCGTCGGGCCACAGATTTGTCTCTCAGAGCCACCAAGGAGACAGCTAGAGCAAATGGGCAGTCTATGGCAGCCTTAGTGGCCGCAGAGAGACATCTGTCTCTATCAGAAATAAAAGAAAAATATGGAGCTTTTCTTCTTGATGCCCCACTATTGCCTCCTGGTCTCTTCGGCGATGCCCTGAATATGGTCATCAAGAGGTTTCAGGAGGCCAAAAAGCAGGCAGAGGCATTCAAATACAACGTTCCTTGCCATGCCTTGCATAAGCAGCCCCAGCTGTCGAACTCCTCGTATAGGGCACAGCAAAAGGAGAGTGTCGCATCTTGTGCCTGGCCACATACTGTAAATCAACGGGGTTGGGACAACACTCTCAGCCGAATCCTTTTAAGCAGAAGCCGCATCTGAGGACTGTTCTTCTCGCGAAGAAGGCTTCGGCCCAAACGAAGTCCTGACTTCTGGGGTGGAGTGCTGTACACCTCAGAATACGGTGCACCGTGCCACTTCGATGCCTTCAGGAGGCTGTTCTGCCAACCCCACCATCCTCGGTGCCTCAGGGCGCAGAGGCTTCCAGTGAGCTCATGACTCAAGGTCTACAAGATGTTGTATCAGGCTCTCGCTCTCTGAGAAGGGTCAAAGAGCAGTCAAATCAGTTGCTTCCAGACAGTTTGCATGGAAGCACTTTCCTCAAACCAGATCTGAGGACTGGTTTGTCACAATAGATCTAAAAGATGCATACTGTACTTCCATGTCTCCATCATTCCACAACACAGGAAGTTCCTGAGGTTTGCTCTCGGGGGCGAAGCATACCAGTAATGGGTTCTTCCATTTGGTCTAGCTCTATCACCCTGCACATTCACGAAATGCGTGAATGCAGCTCTGGTGCTGCGCAGGCTGTAAGGAATTCACATTCAGAACTATATAGACGATTGGCTTATCCTAGTGCAGTCGGGGCAGATGGCAGTTCGGCATCGAGATGTCTTTCTCGCTCACATGCAGAAGTTGGGGTTGGAACCGAATGCCAAGAAGAGTGTGCTTTCTCCATTACAGAGAACCACTTTTCTTGCTGTGGTGTGGGATTCAGTTACGATATGGCCCGTCATTTCACCCGCTCGTGTTGCTGCTATCCTCACAGTCGTAAAAGAGGAAAAGCTAGGCCAGTCACTTACTGTGAAACAGTTTCAGAGACTGTTGGATCTGATGGCAGAAGCATCCAACGTTATACCTTTTGGCCTGCAAGGTGTATTCCTTCCAGCCACATCTACTCTGAAAAGAGTAGGAGATCTTCAGGCCTTATTGGTATCCACATGCCTTGAGTTTTCAAGGAATTCCAGAAACCCTAAACCTCTACCCTAAAGGTATCCTACCCTACCCTAAACCTGGTCACTAAGGTGCTGACCAACATACAACAGACATCGTTTGATCGTTTTATACATCGGTCTATCGTTTTGCAAGCCTTCTGCCCTCTTCCTTTCAGAGATCAGGACCAGGAAAAGCTGAACCTTGTTTGTCCAATTAGAGCTCTGGATACATATGTCCGCAGAGCTGCCCTGTTGAGGAAATCTGATCAGCTGTTCTGTTTTGGATCGCATAAAAAGGGGCTTCCTGCTTCAAGGCAGACAGTCAGCAAGTGGATAGTCAAAGCTATCCCTCTTGATGAGGTCTCTAGTCAGCCGTCACCTTTGGCTGTCAGAGCTCACTCTACTAGAAGTATGGCGGCCTCCAAGACCTTAATTTCGGGTGTATCCTTCAAAAAGTTTGTGATGCGGCGGGCTGGTTGTCTCCACTCACATTCATAAGGTTTTACAGCCTGAACCTGGATGCTGCCCCAGATCCACAGGTGCTCATGTCTTAGATGTGCCACAGTTTCACACGGACAGGCACTTTAAGTACAGCTTTGGGCCTTACCGTTCCCAAAGCATCATCGACACAGCGAGAGTTTCCTCGAAAGGGAATGTCTCAGGATACAACTGTAACCATAGTTCACACATTCACGCAGAGGCGTTCCCAAAGCGTCATCGATGCAGCATCTCGTTCCCTTCTCAGGGAACTATGGTAACAGTCGCAACCTTAGGCGGTTTCCATGTTTTATGGGGACTTTCAATCGATATAATGATTTTTATGCTGTTTAAACTGTATATTCTCTCCCCTACCCCTAAACCTACCCATCGCAGAAAACGTACAATTTGCAATTTTTACATTATGGAGTTTTATGTAACAAAGTTCGGGAGGAGCACGTTCAGCCAATCAGCACAAGAGGAAGCCGTTATGAATATAGCCTTCCCTCACCTCTGTCCCATGACAATTTCACAGGATCCCTCCACCACCCCATCACTCTTGGTTGGTTTTCAATCCCAGTCAAAAGGGGGGAGTACTCTGGATTCGGCCCTCCACCGGACAGCACGCGAAATACGCATAAATTACTATACCTGATTTCATGTACGTGTGAACTTGTGAATTCATTTTTACAAGCTGTTTTCCTCATGGGGAGCAAAAAATAATGGACATAATGTAGGGTTTACC
Source organism: Leuciscus leuciscus (assembly GCF_965113295.1). Classification (NCBI taxonomy): domain Eukaryota; kingdom Metazoa; phylum Chordata; class Actinopteri; order Cypriniformes; family Leuciscidae; genus Leuciscus; species Leuciscus leuciscus. The sequence goes on from NC_138746.1 coordinate 35,502,316, forward strand.
AACACACACACACACACACACACACACACACACAAACATTAACACTAACACACACACATACTCGCTCTCTCTTACCCACTCACAGACACACACACACACACACACACACACACACACACATTCTCTCTCTCACCCACTCACAGACAGACACAAACAGACACACACACACTCACTTACCACGCCAGCTTCAGGGTTTCGTTTACGGCCATTGCTGAAGGTGGAGGCTAGGGTGGAGGAGCAGCTTTCATCATAGAGTGCAGTGCGTCCATCATTGATGGCCGAGTTAATGGAGATGGTCCACATGCTGGAGGCGTATCCATCGCAGTTACAGTCGTCATAGCTACCACCGTCTCCGGAGGCCCACACATAGATGCTGCCTTTCCCACCTCTGCCCTGTTCGACACACAAAGCGGCACGATTAAGACCCGTACTCACGCCTGCTACAGCTCAATAAGGAGCAGTCAACTCTCTTTGACATTTTTCTTTAAGGGCCTTTGAGATTTACTCAATTTATCATACAAATTACACTCACATAACCAAAAGTAATTCAACAGAGACATCAGAGAGGCGTTTCAAGACCTTTTAAAGACTACAAGCTCTCCTCTGAGTGTAGATGATTCAAGCAGAGGCATTGTGTGCACGATTCTTGTCTGAACATATAATTTTGATGCTTTTAGCTGAACGCAAGAGCGCTCTTTTCTTTAGTCTTTAGGTTTTATAGTGGCAGGCATCTGAGAGGAGGAAATTTGTACAGTGCAATTGTGATCTTAAAAGGTTACTTGATTATTGTTATTTGAACAGTAGGTGGTTATTTTACTATGCTAACACATTGAGAACCGATTATGGTCCTTCGAGACCTCTGGGCACCAGCCTCTTTGGAGTAAACAAATAAGGAAAATAAGATGGTGTCTTTACATTTTGCAAACACTACAGAATATCTCTGAATTATGACATTATTTTTTATGATAATTGAGACTTTTGAAAATGACTAATTTAGCTTCTGATAAGCCCAACGTCAAATGTGACTAAAAAACATGAATTTATGTAGTGTGTAGTATCTGCTAATATGAGAAATAAAGTCTCAACAGTGTAATAGAATAAAGTCACAATTAGACACCACATTTTTAATACGTTGCAAGGATGAAAACAATTTAGACATTTAGCATACTGCTTAGATGTTAATGAAGTCTAATTTGTTTTCACCCTTGCAATGTATTAAAAATGTGGTGTGTAATTGAAAAAACGTGCCTGTAACGACATTCCTGCAAAATTATATTTTGTTGCTTTTAGCAAGTTTGTGACCCTTTGAAATCTAAACATTTAGTGTGCGAGTTCAGTTTTACCCAAAACGGATTAATATGAATCTGACCATTTTTTACAACGTTGGTTATTGTACATATCGCTGCAGTTTGGAAATGAAATGTACGGTTTGCAATTGTAAATAAAGTAGCACCTACATTAAACCCTACCCTAAACTTAACCGATAGTGTTGACAAAAGCAAACATGAGATTAAAAAATGCATTTTCTGAAGCAACCATGTAACCAATAAGCTACATACTGTAAATCTTAATAATAAACCTTATATATAACACATAGCCTAATCAGCACCCAAGCACACGCATAAAGCTTGCCACAGCGCACCTGCAAAGTAATGATTATGAATATGTCATAAAAATAAAATAAAAAAACAGCAAGGAGACTGTCTGAACATTGTAATAATTTATTGATAATGTTTTCTGTGTTTTCAGCTGCAGAGATCAAGTCAACGCTGCTGACTCGTCATCTCTGCAGTAGTGGACGCGCCGATGTGCACGTTTCATACGGATTACATAATCTGAGAATATTTGTTTCCCCCTTGAATTAGTAATAATCGCTTGACATTTCAAGTTTTTTATAGATATATTTCTCATGTCTGTGTGGCAAGTATACACTGAGATTTTTTTATTTTATTTTTGACGCGCTCCAGTTCACAGAGACTGAGATGGCAGAAAGCACATCCTGTTTGATTTCTTTATTTTACTAAGGCACACATTTTTCTTGTTATTGAAGGTTTACACAAAGAATTGATTCCTTGATTCCAAAGTCAAGGTAAAAATCAAGAGGAATCAACTCCGCTTTAAGAACCCTTTTCAGGTAAACAGAGTTAATCAATAATTTGTCTCTCGCTCACTAAAGTAATTCCCACAAGGACCCGCCGTTAACGATCTGTCCCTCACGGACTGTGTAACTTCACCACAAGTTTTTTTTTTTTTTTCTGCGACTAACCGACTAATACAGTTTTTGGTTGACTAAGCCTCTTCTGATCGACTAACGATTAGTTCAATATTAGGGGTTAGCCCTAGTCATAATACAGTATTGTGCATTTAAGCATGTAAAAAGAAATATTTATGAGTTGACAATCTGCTCCTGTAATCATAATTTGTGTGAAAAGGAGTAAAAGTTGTTGGTGTTTTACTGCCACTAGTGTTCATTTCAGCTGGAAACTGCAGTTAGAGGCATGTTTTTCCAGTGAGCCCAGCCGCGGCGCTACCATTGGGCCCGGGTGGGCCTGGGCCTACCCATTTTAGTGGCCCTGTCCCAAATGGCACACTTCATGTGCACTTTCGGTCTTGTGGACTTACAATGGTTGCCACGTGCGCGTGTCCGTTAAGTCCGTGAGACCGCAGTGTGTCCCATTTCTCATTTTTAGATCTCAGAAGGGTGCTCGTGAGCACCCCCAAGTGGTCGATTTGCGCCCTTGATGTGCACTTTTGCCGAGCCCGCGCTGATGCGAGCTCCGCAGCAGACTTCTTCCCGACAGTCAAAGCGGCATTACTTCAAGAAAGTGCGGACTCAGCGGAAGACCGCGAGTTTTCTGGAGGCCCACCTACAATAAAAATCCTGGCGCCGCTAGGTGCGTTGCATTGTGCCAACATTTAGAGGCACTGATTCGAGCATAGTTTGTATATCAATATCAATTTTACATTTGCAGTGCCAGTGCCTTGTTTTTGTGTGTCAGACCTCTAAGTGCACTGGCCCCACTGGTCTGGACCATGATCCAACCTTTTTACACATCCCTTGACTGACTAAATGAATACTCTGGTGCTCATTTTAGTGAACAGAATCTCTCCATCTCTTTCTTGTTTCTCTTCCTCTCACACTCTTTATGAATGGAGACCCATCAGCTGAACTCTGGAACAATTACACGTAGCTAACACAAGCGATTGCGCTTTAAGCACTGCTGGTTTTGTAACAGGCTCTGTTTAGTGTGGGAGGGAGAAAGTTCCTTCCGGACGAATGAAGGAACATTTGGTCAAACAGCAGGAGCAGAAGCGTCTGTGCTGATATTCAGTGTAATGTCACTGACTTCAATATGGACATGTTGTTATTGTTCTAAGTCCCTATGATGTTCTGGTCTCTAGATGTGACTCTGGGTCCCTACTTCAATGAAAAAAAAGTAATACATTTTTGGGTAAACTATTCCATTAAATTTAGTTGCATTCTATGTGTGATACTGGTTATGGAAATCATTTGGACTTTCATTCCAGAGGGTTTAAAAGAAGAACAAGAAGGCTGTCCATCATCCACGCAGACATGATTCTCTGTTTTCTCTGTATTTTGAGCATAATCGTGTCGTGTTACAAGATGACACAGAGGTTGAAAGACTGGATATAACACTGCAAAAAAAAAAAAAAAAAATTGTAGAAACAGTTTTCGCTCTGAAATTGCTAGTAAATTTCACAATTAATTATGTGTAATGTCAAGTAAAACATTGAATTAAACAGAGTTTTGAGGTAGAGAGACTGAAAGAGAGTTTTCTTGAAAACATATTCAAATATTCCTTGTTTATTGAAATACCCCATTGTACTTGCTATATAGTAACCACAATTATTGACCGACAATCCAAAAAGATTTTGTGGTAATCGACATTATGCTAAACATGCGGTTACTGATATTAAACCAGAGCATTGAAACCACAATGCTGAACTGTATCTGGCTTTTCATTAGCACTCTCTGTACCATCCTACATATAAATAAATGAAGTGTTTGCCATCTGACCCTTAAAATGATTAAACAGCGTTCAATATTACTCCCGGGCTCAACCTCGGTCCTCTCTAACTGCATTGAGAACGCCTGAGGGACAGACCGAGTCTTCACCCATCACTGCTATTCTTGTCCAATCTGATTTCAATTGCAAAGGGCTGTTGAAAAAACAGGCAGATTACTCTGTGCGATGGCTCGTCTTGACAGATGGGTCACCCTCATAAATCCTGCTCAGCAGAGGAACGCTCAGCTACATTTATACCCATTAGCCGAGGCAATTTGTGAAGGCTCCAGTCACGGACAGGGGACGCGCAACTAAATAACACATATAGTGTGAAGCAACGAGACTCTGCAAGGTTGACAACTGACATACTGTGGGCAACTGACATACTGTGGGCAACTGACATACTGTGGGCAACTGACATACTGTGGGCCCTATTTTAATGATCTAAGCTCATGGTCTAAAGCGCAAGGCACAAGTGCACTAAGGTCGGTCCGAATCCACTCTTGCTAGTTTAACGACGGGAAAAATGGTCGGTGGTCCCGGCGCATGATCTAAAAGGATCGTCCCTATTCTCTTAATGAGTAATGGGTGTGCTTTGTCTCTATTCTCTTAATGAGTAATGGGTGTGTTTTGGGCGTAACGTGTAATAAACCAATCAGAGTCTCATCTCCCATTCCCTTTAAAAGCCGCTCGCGCCATGGCAGATTCGCTATTTACATGGCAGAATTTGCAAGTGGAAAACTAATAAGCAGAGTGTAAGTGCGTTGTGGACCCGCCTATAAGTGCACATTACTAACGTGCTCTTTAAATAACAAAACAAAAAAATACTGCACCATTGACTTTAGACCAGGTCTCAGTTGATCAATGGCTCAGTATATTTCAGTTCCTCAAAATAGCAATGCTCCAACAATGCGCCAGAACACACACTTGTTCTCAGACTAGCAGCCTGTGGCACAAATGCATTTGCTATTTAAAAACAAGACATGAAAATGAAAACTGTGTCGGGCTGAAACTAGCAAAACACACTTGCGTCGCGCCTGATAGGGCCCTGTATGTTAGTGAACGCCTGGAGGCGATTGTAATTTTAATGGTAAAGACTGAAAAATGTAATTGGTTAATGGAAAGTTTCTTTAGTCTATGCAATAGAACTAATAGGACATTTTCACAGTAAAACACTGTTAAATATAAAGTTTTTGGAAGTGACAAACAACAAGTCACCATGTCATTTGCGGTGAAAAGCCCTAAATTGGCATTCCCAAAATGTTCTGAATGACAGTTCACGTTTGATGGGTCTTCACTGGAATATGTCAGTTTCTTCTTAGTTTTTTCTTATCAGTTATGTTACATCTTATGTTGTTAGATGAATGTTTATTGCATTATTTTAGTGCCATGTGTGTTACCATGATGGTGTTTTGGGTTTAACACTGTGTGCATCTTCTATATATCAGTATTTCCCTCAGCTTGGGGAAAAGCCACTTGTGATGAACTTTACTTTACTGTAAATTTAAGCGAAATCTGTAAAACTTAAAATGTTGCTACCGTTTTTTTTATTTTTTTATACAGTTAAGTTGTGGTAATCAGAGCTGCCATTTTTTTCTTACTTTACATTATCAAAAGTAAGTACCTTACATTTACTTTTCTTACTCCACATTTGCATACTGAATTTTCATTGAATTGATTTCAAGGATATTGGGGATATATAGGAATATTTCCTTGTGGAAATGCAAATTCTATTTCTATTAGTTAATCTGGTTTTATATTGAAGCTGAATCTGTAAAAATAAATTGATATTTTCAGAACTGTGCAATAATTAGCCATTTTCTTTCTCACTTTAATAACATTTGCATAATATGTGCATATCAAATTGTGATTTAGAATATTGGGGATATATAGGAATATTTCCTTCTGGAAATGCACATTTTCTGTTCTATTAGTTAATCTGGTTTTATATTGAAGCTAAACCTCTAAATACACTGATATTTTCAGAACTGTGCCATAATCAGTGTTGCAGCTGATCTAAAGTGGCAGAGCGACCAGGAGGACTCCGAACTCCAGGTTTTTATCTGATTGGACCAGATGTTACAATTCTGTACCTGTCTAGTTTTTCTTCCCTCTTTTCTCTCCACAGCAGCAGCAGGCGATTCATAAGGGAATCCCGTTTGCTATGCTGCAAGAAAACTCGGATACACTCTATTTTAAGGTGTCATTGTTACAATGTAATTCTACATTTAATTACTGAGTAATATTAATTAACAACATGTACCTACTATAGGGTTAGCGTTAGGGTAGGATTAGGGTTTGGTTGAGGGTTAGTTGCATGTAATTATGCATAATTTACTGTTATTAAAGTACATGTAACATATGTAACAAGGACACTGTAAAATAAAGTGTTACTGAGGCCTGCGTTTGCTCCGGTACCTTATTGACTCCGTCTGCCATGGCCTGCAGGGTGAGCTCGCGAGGACCGTCCACTGTTTTGCCATCATCGGTGGGACCCCAGCTGGCACTGTAGATGTCAATGACCTGTGGCATGTGGCTGATGGAAGACGCCTCAATGATGTCCGTCATGAAGGGCTGGTCCAGCATACGAATGCCTGCAAAAAATGGCAAGACTGAGAACAAGGGAACAATAGGAAAACCCTTGATGCCGCTCTATTCATCATGATCTGCAGTGATAACTGGAGGGGTGAGAGGGTGTGAGATTCACTGGTGACATAATAAGAAGAAGCAGAAGATAATAGCTTTGGTACTGCATCAAGCACTTCACACGTTTCAATCTTAACTTTGCTTCTCTCTCTCTCTCTCTCTCTCTCTCTCTCTCTCTCTCTTCTGACAAACTTGCAGAAAAGAAGAAAATAAACGTCCCTGCTGGTCTAGCTGGTGAAACAGCATGTAATGCTTAGATCCTGTAGCAAGTAAAGGCCCTCAAATACTCATAGCAAAGTTCTTTTCATTCTTTACTTAGGGTTAATAAGAAGTGTGAAAGCTGTTTGCGAACATCCCGAAGCATTGAGTCTCCCGGAGTCTTGCTAGTTAACTCTTTCCCCGCCACTGATGAAATTTTTCCGCATTTCATGTTTTCACTGTTATACTGTAGGGGGCGCTATTACACATCTACTGAAAGAGTGCAGAATCTCCTGATCAAAACACAGGAGAAGAAGAAGCAGAAACAAGCGATAGCATATGTAATCATATGCATATGTAAATTATAACGCGATCATCAACATTAAACAGCTTATGAATCAAAGCTGCCGAATGTTTCTGAATGAAATGTCGACCCAGGACGAGCTTCAGGACTGTGAAGCTTTGGGGGTGTTGATGAACTCGATCTACTCCATCTGTGTTTGATCATCGTTCTGAATCCCATCGGATGTAGTCTTTCACAAAAACACGATTTTCTCAGCTTTTTGCTCAGAATGTTGCTTTTTTTTTTTACAAAACTTACTCACATTCAAGTGTTGATAAAAAACGAATGCATGAAGCTAGAATAAAACAGGTTTTTGTTTAAAAACAGGCTCTGTTCTTTATTTTGATATATTGCATATTCAGATATTTATACAACAAAATATTCTGGGGGTCATAAAAGCTGTGTTCAAAAAAGCTGGCGGTGGCTGGCGGGGAAGGAGTTAAACAGTCTGAAGGGGACTGTGATGGAGGCCAACAATGTAACTTCTGCAATGATCTTCAACAGGCAACATGAGCAGCGCTAACTCAAGTTCATTACAGTGCGTTTAAATATGCAACAATCTCTGTCTTTTCATATATATCTGCACAGGTTTAAGCCTGAAGCTCTGTATGAATACACTCTAAAAATACCACTGCTGTGTCATAAGACATCAAACATGTGAGACCTTTAATGCTGACCTCTTCCTGAAGGTGATTATAAAACACTGCAAGAGCTGAGACTACAGACACTCAATGTGTGTGTCCTTTGTAAGGGACAAAAGCTAAACACAAGAGATTCACTGGCAATTAGTTACTCTCCTTTACATTTGTGGCCTTTTGAAAACAAAAGAAATCAATGTGCTGCAGTGCGTAAATGATGTTTTTATTGATGCTGATGTTTGTGTGCTGGAGATTGAGGAAGAGGGGAAGGGTAGAAGTTATCAATATGATAAAGATGATTTTCCGAAACAAACGGATCATTCATCATAGTCGTTCAAAGTCATTCATTATATTTATCGACTACACAGAACAAACCTGATCAGGAAAAAATGCATAAATTATTTTAATTAAAACATTGTCTTGAATCTTGATAGTATCCAAACACATTAATATGAATATGGTCTCTGAATTTAATTGGCTTCTTGATTGTAATTTGTAACATGCATTTTCTGTAAAGCTGTTTTGAAACTTTTTTTTACTTATTATGAAAAGCTCTATACAAATAAATGTTAATTCAATTTAATTGAATTGCATATTGAATGTGTATATTTGCTCTTAGCTCACGAGACGAGAAGAGACGAGACGAGACACTTAGCTCACGAGACGAGACGAGACACGAGATTGGGTTCATGTGAGCGAGACGAGACGAGACGAGACACTTAGCTCACGAGACGTGACGAGACACTTAGCTCACGAGACGAGACGAGACACGAGATTGGGTTCATGAGAGCGAGACGAGACGAGACACTTAGCTCACGAGACGAGACGAGACACTTAGCTCACGAGACGAGACGAGACACAAGATTGGGTTCATGAGAGCGAGACGAGACGAGACGAGACACTTAGCTCACGAGACGAGACGAGACACGAGATTGGGTTCATGAGAGCGAGACGAGACGAGACGAGACGAGACGAGACACTTAGCTCACGAGACGAGACGAGACGAGACGAGACACTTAGCTCACGAGACGAGACGAGACACGAGATTGGGTTCATGAGAGCGAGACGAGACGAGACGAGACGAGACGAGACACTTAGCTCACGAGACGAGACGAGACGAGACGAGACACGAGATTGGGTTCATGAGAGCGAGACGAGACGAGACGAGACACTTAGCTCACGAGACGAGACGAGACGAGACGAGACACGAGATTGGGTTCATGAGAGCGAGACGAGACGACAAAAATGACAAAATTCATGATTGGAACAATAGTCTGCAGGTGCATTTTGTTTTAACAATCATCTTGTAATTAATGTAATTTCCGTTCTACTTAATGAGTATGAATTATCATATGCATTGAAAAGACAACAACATACAAGCACTGTAAAAGGTTTTGCCACAAACTCAACTGACTGACTTCTCTCCTGTATGATTTCACAGGTGTCTCTTCAGACTTTACTGTACATGAATTATGAGCTTCCAGAACTTCTGATTGAGACTGTGTGTGACCTCCTAACTAAACTCCTTTCCACAAATTGAAAATTATTAGTGTTATGCAAACAAGAAGTGCAACCATAATCAAAGAACTCTCTCAATATATAAAGTGCAAACAGAGACTAGAGTCAAGAGGTGGTTACATCTACACAGCCCAGCTTAAGATAGGTTTGATATTGGGAGACAGGCTATTGTGTGTAGCAGGCATCAGGAAGCTTGCGTTTTACTTTCACTTTCGAATTAGCGATCTCACATAATCTGTGTATAGATTATAAAACATATAGACATAAAAAACATTTATCAGATGCTTAGGCTCTGTTTCATGATGAATCCTCCGTCATGGTCTTGTCAGTCATCTCACCTTACTTTTGTCACGTGATCAGTGAACTGAGTGTGTGACTCTGCAGCTCGTGTGGGATGAGCAGAGCAGACCTTTACAACAGTTTCTCGCAGTCATGGTTCCTGTGTCATGTGATTTCCTTGCCCTCATGTGATCATGTCTTGTGCTTCCCTTTACTTATGTGTCACATTTTGATTGGTTCATCATTGTTTCATTGGTGTTTCTTGTTTGGTCATCAGTCTTCTGTGTATAAAGAGCCGTCATTTTCACATTGTCTCTTGTCTAGTATTGTCTCTGTAACTTCTGTTGGTGAGTTGTTTTCATGTTAATGTTATTGACCAGTCTTTATTTTGCTCACTTATGATTATTGTAAATAAACTGCACATGGGTTCAGCTGCAACTCGCCACAGGACTTTTGTGATAATGTATCACAAAGAACGTGGATAAAAAATTCAACGCAGATAGTGCACAACAAGAGCCTATTGTCTGACTTGACAACTCTGGTTCGTCCCTTGACTGCTAAGCCTACTCTCAACTACTCTCAACTACTCTCAACTACTTCCAAGGCAATTTGCTTGACATCTCAAATGAGACGTTGTTAGGAACATTGATAACACTTTATTTCGATGGTCCCCTTTAGTCATTCTACCAACAATAAGTAACTTTGCAACTACGTCAACTAGCAGACATTAGAGTATTATTAGTCTGTCTGATTATTATCTGCTAACACCTTATTTTGATGCTCCCCAACAGACATTCTAATGACTATAAGAAACTTTGAAAGTACTTCAGATTATTCTACTAAACCCAACCTAACAGTCTTCTAATACTCTAATGAGAGTTAGCTGACATGTAGTTGCATACTAATAAGAATTAGTTGACATGAAGTCAACTAATGAAGTACATATGAAGTACATTAACTTGAGTACTGTACTTAAGTCCACTTTTTGAGTATCTGTACTTTACTTGAGTTTTTTTTTTTCTGGAAACTTTTTACTTTAACTTCAGTACATTTGAAAGACAAATATTGTACTATTCACTCCCCTACATTTCTTATAAGGTCATTGGGTAGAAAGTAGTAATGTCAGTCAGGGATTGCATTTTGGTTGGAAATGAAAGTCGGTTTGACGCCAGAACCCGACTGATGTTGGATTCTGACATCAACCTGATTTTCATTTTCAACGTTGGGTTTGGTCTTCTAAATGTGAATTTTGTCATTGTTTCGGAGCACACTAGCTTATAGATAACAGTAAGGCTAACATATTCACACTAAAAGCCAAAAAACTTTAAATATGGCACTATTTGAGGGAACGTCCGAAGCCATTGTAGACGTTATTGAGTGCACTTATTCAATCTCATATTCAATCCCACTACTGGAACTGTGTTCTAGTTAAGCAATAAGCCCCTTGAAGCCGTATTTTACAGTGGATGTAGGACAGCTAAGGGCATTGTTAGCTACGATGCTGAGCGGAAACCTAAAACCCCCTTAGCTGTTCTAAATCCACTGTAAAACACGGCTTGAGGGGGCTTATTACTTTTATAAAACAGTTACTACATAAAACATTCATTTTAATATTTATTTTATTCCTAAAATAAACATCAGCAACAAAAAATATAACGTTATAACACATTTATTCCTCCGCCAAGCAATGTAGTTCCCAAAGAGGTTGCTAAGCAACACATGCAGCAACAAAGCATCACAAACGGCAGTTGCGCAGTAACACTAATGTAATGCGGTCACAGGTGTGTGTTTGTCGAGTAATTTACAACGGCTTCGAACGTGGCTCGACCAATCAGAATCAAGGACCGGAACTATCCGTTTTATAAAAATACATTTGATATTGATATGAGGATAGGCATAGATTCAGAGGCATAAGGTACTACAGTATAAGTATTACATACAACAATGCAACAATAATAAAACAATGCTTTGACATTTACTTTTGATACTTAAGTACTTTTAAAAACGAGTACTTCTGTACTTTTACTCAAGTAAAAATCGGTCTCTACAACTTTTACTTGTAACAGAGTAATATTTGACCAGTAGTATCTGTACATTCACTCAAGTAAGGAAGTTGTGTACGTTGTCCACCTCTGCTGCAAAGTTACTTATAGTTTGTAGAATGTCTAAAGTGGAACTGTCTAAATTGACCAGAACTTTACATTTATGATGAGGTCATCACTGTAAAAAGCCTATCAGAAACGTACCTGCTACCTTGGAGTTGTAGGCCACGCCCACCCCACAGATGTTGTTGTTTGAAACTGCAGACACCTCACCAGCACACCTGGTTCCATGACTGGAAGAAACAAAAAAACATTCAGAGATGTCGAGAGTTACATATTTCATAATGATTTATGTGATCTAACAATTAAATATTAAAGTTATTTGCTAAAAAAATCTCTCCAGTCAGCAAAGCTCTTATTCAGTTATTCTTATTTGTGGGCGGGGCCTGTGCAATGTGACGTCACACGGCTAGAATCTGCAAACGGCTTATTCTGAGACACTGCTTTGATTTATGGGGATTAAACAAGGAGTTTGTGGATTTTTATCATTACACTCTCAGAAAATAAAGTACATAATTGTACCTTTAGAGGTACAATGGCTTGTCACTGCTGTACCCTCAAGGGTACAATATTGTACCTTAACCTTTAAAAGAAACGGTACATATATGTACCTTTTAATACTTTTTGACCCTCAAAAAGGTACATATATGTACCTTGAGGTCCAATAATAAGCCCTATGGGGTATGTTAGTGTAGATTGTACCTTGGGGGACAGAAATGGACTCCTACTGTACCCCTATTTCTGACAGTGTACATGGTGGTTGTGTACACACACTGTGACACACATTTATGTTCAAACCCCATGTAAAAGTGAATTTTGCACAATAGGTCCCCTTAAGGAAATGAAGTCATTGATGTTGAACATTGTTCTACTTCAATAACAACCCGTAAATGTAAAAGACAAGCTTCTAAAATGGTCTCTAGAACGGAGAATCCTCAGGAAGAGCCCCGGCATGAAGCACAGCGATGGTTCCCTCCTCTCCTCCACTCAGACAGTCAGCGCTTCTATTTATATATAAGCGTCTGATTATGCTGTGAGTCTGCAGCTCAGATGATATTGCTCTGCTCTCACCACACGCCCCAGCATGCTTCACACGGTGGAAAAACACAAGAGGATCTTCTCGCCTTTCTATTAGATTGTGTCTGCCCTTGATGCGCACTGTAAAAAAAATACCAATTATGCCAAGGTTTAACTAGTATCTTTCTACAAAATATCATATTCAGATTTGTACTCTGAAATCAATGCAGGTTATGACATTTTCTGTGTATTTAAAGGAACACGACGACTTTTTGGGACTTTATCTCATTCACCGTATCCCCCAGAGTTAGATAAGTGCGTACGTGCCGTAACTCTGTCTGACGCACCCACCGCTAGCCTAGCTTAGCACAAAGACTGGAGGTGAATGGCTCCAGCTAGCATACTGCTTCCAATAAGTGACAAAATAACGCCAACATTTTCCTATTTACATGTTGTGATGTGTATAGTCACAGCGTGTACAAATAACAAGGTCACATGAGACACAGCCATCTTCTAACCGTATACATACTGGGAACTATATTCTCAGAAGGCGAAGCACTGCTACTTCTGCAGAGTGATTTACTCCAACTCTGAGCGAACTCTCTGCTCCTCACCACGGGGCTTCTCAGGCGCTGAGTAAATCACTCCGCCCAAGTAGCAGTGCTTCACCTTCTGAGAATATAGTTCCCAGTATGTATACGGATAGAAGATGGCTGTGTCTCATGTGACCTTGTTATTTGTACATGCTGTGACTATACACATCACAACATGTAAATAGGAAAATGTCTGCGTTATTTTGTCACTTATTGGGAGCAGTATGCCAGTCTTTGTGCTAAGCTAGGCTAGCGGTGGGTGCGTCAGACAGAGTTACGGCACGCACTGAGATGAGAAGGGTATGTATGGACTTATCTAACTCTGGGGGATACGGTGAATAAGATAAAGTCCCAAAAAGTTGCCGTGTTCCTTTAACTATGGACACCTAAATATTTTCAAAATCGACTAGTCTGCAGGTTGCCTGAAAGACTGATCGGTTCTAAGAAAGCCTTGTATAAGGCTGGTGTCAGGGTCACCCAACATTGATCTGACATGGTTTTTACAGGGGTGTTTATCAAGTCTTGCATCTAAAGTCTGATCATAATTCTGGAAATGTTTTAGGTTTCGACACAGAAAATGAATAATGTTTTATAATCAACGATTATATTAGTATGGGTTCCTCAACCAGAAAGCCACATACTGTACATGAAGAGTTCAGATGCAAAATCCTCTAAGTGCCATCTGAAATTTTCTTCTAGAATGATCATTTTTATCAAGCTCGTATATTTAAGTTCAGTAATTTCACTTAAATGACAATTAATAGGTAATTTTCATTGGCATTTAAGTGAAATTACTGAACTTAAATATACGAGCTTGATAAAAATGATCATTCTAGAAGAAAATTTCAGATGGCACTTAGAGGCTTTTGCATCTGAACCTTTCATATATTAACACAAGACATGGCATACAAAACACAGAATATACTGTGATTTAATTGACAGTTGTCAATGTAAGAATTTTCCATAAACGCACAGCAACTAGTAGCCAGAATCATGCTGTAAATTTGCACAACTTTTTTTTTACTTAACTGTGCTGTATGTAAGTTTTTGACTGTACTAAAGCATAAAAATACCATAATATGTTGCTCAGATATTTAGGAAACATGCTAAGTTCACATACGTGTTTCTCTGTAAAACACTTCTACAGCCAGTTATTTTACTATGAAATGTGCGTTCCGTGTTGGAATGTCTGTTTGTGTTTTGGTCTGTGCGATACCACATGTTGCCAATTTACCCAATAGTATTTCGACACCCGGGTTGCCAGTTGCCGGAAAACACAGCATAATGCAGCCTTGGAAGCCAGCGAACACACAGGGTCAGAGATCGGAGATTCTACCCGACCTACAAAGCCTCGGTATCCATCTAAATATCACTATGAACGGGAGCATGTTAAAACGCGATATCAACTCATCATAAATCAATAAATCAACTCATCAGCTTTCAGTGTGAGCGGCGAGTCTAAGGTGGAGGGAGAAACAACGATCTCTGATATTTAGAATTTGGACTGCAGTACCTATTTCCACCACTAGCTGTCAATCTCACATATACCCATATACACATATGTAACGTCTGGTACAGTAATATTCTCTGATGGTGTGACAGTGTGACGGGGTCTTTGAGCAGAGCAGCACGCCGACAGAAGGCTTGCCAATCTTCCCTGACCTTCCTCCCGTCGGGCACCTTCTGTCCACATACTGTACATATGCAAGAGAGATATCTCATACACTCTCGTGAAAGCATTAGCTGTCGGCTGCACAATAAACAGCTCATCATCCAAGCCAAGAAAACAGCTACTCTTGTATTTGATATATTTCAGTTTTGAACAGGTTCCTAGCTAAGAATTCAGGATCTTAAGAGATTATATTGCTTTTTTTAATCAGGTTTAATCAGTGTGTTGAATACAGCACATGTGTCCCTACAAGAGCAGAAGAGCTTGTGCTCGGTGAATTCAAATCTGTTCAATGTCATTTCATAACTCTAAAGCATCCTTAGACTGATTCCGGTGAAAACTATAAACATCGTGGCTCTGCGGTGCGATTGAACCGTTATTGCTTATTTGAGCATCCAAACCAGCCCAACACAGACACACTGGCTCAACCAATCACATACATTTGGGGTGGGACTATCTGTTTGTCCAAACCATAGCAGGCGGACCGGTGGAACTTTGTTTCCATGGAATAAAAAAGTAAAAAAAAATTCCTCAGAATTGTTTATATCTCACAATTCTGAGGGGAAAAAAAGCAGGAATTGGGAAATATAAGCAATTGCAAGAAAAAAAAGTCACAATTGCTAGTTTATGTCTTCCAATTTGGACTTTATTACTTGCGATTATGTATTTTTATCTCACATTTCAGCAACTGTCAGTTATAAAGTCTGAATTGTGAGATTAAAAAGTTGCTTCATAACAGTTTTATTTTCATGTCTTTCGCTGGTGGTGCAGAAATGACATGCTTTTGCACACAATATACTGTATATGAGCCTCAATCATCTGAGAAATTGAATCAATTAAGAAACAAATGAAAAAATCATCAGTGAATAAAGTGAATAGTCAACAAATGCATTTTTTACTGCTAATGTAATGTAGTGTCATAAACTGCTTTTTAAAAATATACATGCTTGGGAGTTTATGTGCGTTCTTAACGTTAGTGAATGCGAATGCTTTTAGCTGTGAGTTCACTTGTGTGTCGCTGCGTTACGAAGTGTTCTGAGTGCACACAGTCACGTTACTCTGGGTCGTATCGAATGGTGAGATTCTTGTTTCTTTCTTGTCCACACAACACCCTTCCTCACAGAAACATCTCTCGTTTGTTCTGTTTCATAATGCACAGCAGAGAGGAGGATCAAATGATTTATTCAGAGAGAATGGAAGAAAACATTGATTTAAGTATTAACTCCTTGCATCCCTTGCAGAGCATTAATGAATGTTTATTGTAATGTAAAATCTATTGAGTGCTGAGTCATTGATCAGTCCCACTGGAGGTGGCCCTGAAACATGACACTAAACGAGGCAGTTTTCCTCGTGTTCTTCACCTCGGCTGGGTTTGCTCAGGCCTAGATCGCTCTGATAGGAGTGCAGAAGGAAAGGCTCATTGCGTGTGTTAATGCAGCTGGGCTGAGAGCCAGGGAGAGATGACTTAATGGGGTTACGTGTAAGGAAAATCAATACAGAGAGGCAAGGAGTCCTTCATCCAAACACTGCTAAGAAACACAGTTGCAGGTCAGTGCACTGCGGCATCAGCGAGATCTTCAGCGAGCAGATTTAGATCTTATACGGTGTGTAGTGAACACATTCGAGGTCAATAAGATTTTCTCTTTAAAGCAAAATTAGCTGTAAAGTATGGAAGCTTATCTCCGCCACAGATTAAAACATTTTTAAAAGATAATTGCGACATGTTATCTCACAATTGCGAGTTTAAATCTCGCAATTCTGACTTTGTTTCTCTCAATTGTGACTTTATATCATGCAATTCTGAGAAAAAAAAGGAAGGATTGTGAGATAAAAAGTTGCAATTACCTTTTTATTTTTTATTTTGTGGAGGAAACAAGCTTCCATATTAAAGGCATTTATAATGTTACAAAATATTAATATTTCAATTAACTGCTGTTCTCTTTCTATTTATCAAAGAATCCAAAAAAAAAAATGTTTTCAACATTGATAATAATCATAAATGTTTCTTGAGCAGCAAATCATCATATTAGAGTGATTTCTGGAAGATCATGTGACACCAAAGACTGTACGTTTTGACCAAACTAAAACCTTTGAACAGTACTGTAACTAATAATACAGAAATATGATTACATAATCGTAGTTGATTAGCTTGTTTTCATTTGAAACTTGTACCAAAATACTATTTTATTCACAACAAATGAAAAAAAGTGCAAAAAGGGCTTCACACTCTGTGAAACATGAGTAAAAAAAGACAAAAAACTTTGAAGCTAATGTTATCAGACAGATAGTTCTCAATCTGAATTCTGATTGGATGGAATAGATATAAACATGACATTGCGTCCATAAGCTTTGCATTGTGTCCACTCAGTATTTTCACATTTCTACATGGTTCTTCTGGCTACTTTCCCATGAAAATAACAAATCCCAGAGAGCAACACAGTGCCAGCCCAGATCCGGGCCACATCCGGCACATGTGGGTTCAGCGCGTACCAGATGTGGGCCGGATCTGGGCCGACTCGATGTTCCTGTCCGGGATCTGTGCTGTCCACTGACATCCACTCAAACATCTACGGATGTACACATCAGAATATGGCCACACACACACTGTCATTCTGAACACCGGCCACTAGAAACGGAGGAGTTCATTACCTGTTAAACCAGTCGTCCGTGTAGCGAGGGTAAGGGAACGGGTCGTTGCTACTGAAGTCAAAGCTGGCTTCTGCGTTCTGAAACATCAGCAAGAAACAGAGGATCCGTCATCAAGCTTTACAGACTTATGAATTAGTACCAATTATGTCAAAACAAACAATGAGCTTCATTTCAGTAATTAGTCATTCATTATTTAGAAACCATCTCTGGAATTCCCATTGTGTTCATCCCTCCGTGTGCTTTGAGCTGCCCCTCATTAAACGTTCCTCTAGCTATTCCTTAATTAACTATCCACCCAATCTCAGGGGTAATGTATTCACACACTGCGGGAAACACGGCACAGACACCTAAATCAGGAGAGGAACTTCATTCTGGTCTGACACAAACTTGCTGAGACACGGGGAAGAAAAGGTCGGTGTGGGTGTATGACCACAATCTGAAATGAGTCGTTTTGTCACAGTAATGGTGTATATATATATATATATATATATATATATATGCAGAAAATTCAATGAACCAATAATGTTTAATGTTTTTTTTTTGTTTTTTTTATTTGTTAATTTTTGAAATCAGTCTCTTCTGCTCACCAAGGCTGCAAGTATTTGATCAAAAATACAGTAAAAACGATAATATTGTGAAAAATTATTACAATTTAAAGTAACTGTTTTCTATGTGACTATATTTTAAAAACGTAATTTATTCCAAGCTGAATTTTCAGCATCATTACTCCAGTCTTCAGTGTCACATGATCCTTCAGTAATCATGCATTATTAATGGTGCTAAATTATTAATAATGGTTCTTATTATAACAATGCTGAAAACAGTTTTTGCTACTAACAAAAAAATTCAGGATTCTTTGATGAATAGAAGGCATTTATTTTAAATGAAATCTTTTAAAATGTTATAAATGACTTTTCTGTCAATTTTGATCAATTTAATGCATAATTGCTGAATAAAATTTCTTTACCCCAAACTTTTGAAAGAGCACAACAGTTTTCAACATTGATAATAAAATTATAATAATATAGTTTCTTGAGCAGCAAATCATATTATACTGATTTCTGAAGGATCATGTGACACTGAAGACTGGAGTAATGATGCTGAAAATTCAGCTTTGATCACAGGAATAAATTACATTTTTAAATTTTACTGTATTAATGTTTTTACTGAATGTTTGATCAAATGTAAATGCAGCTTTGGTGATCATGAAAGACTCCTTTCAAAAACAAGAAATCTTAATTATTCCAAACTTTTGATCGATATTATAAATAGTGTAAAACAGTCCTGATGGCTCTACCGCGGTATAAAACATGTGAAATCTCTCTATCCACTGCCACACGGTATATATGACCCATGAGCTGTAAACATATTTAACATAATTTCAGCCAGCGAAATCAACAAATGCCGTCTTCAGAGCAGAACCATCCAGAACCTTCCCCACGCTCATGATCTCAGGTCTTCACAGCGCTTCTCCCCATCGCCTTCATTACCCGGACAGGCCTGAGCGTGGCCTTCATTAGGCCAGAGTTCACTTGTGTGGTCGATGGCTCCAGGCTGATGAGGTTTCAGCCTGGCATTTACCAGTGACTCACTGGGAGACAAAAGGGAGGCCTGTGGTTCCCGAGGCTCGGTTTAATGACGTGTTTGGAGAAGATAACAGAGGATGGAAGGTTTTCATAGGGATGACACTGAGAAAACTGAGATTCACTAGTTCATCCAAATTCAGCTGGTCTCCCAGTGGAACCATCGGTGAGAAACATTCTTATGACAAAGTATAACAAGAATTTCTTCAAGCAGTTTTTGTTCTGACCATAAGCCCAATGTTAACTATTACAAAAAGCCAAATGCATGCAATGTGAGATCCCTTCTTAACTGGTAGACAGTCACATCACACTCCCTAACATCAAAGTACCAAATAACAGAAACCAACATTAGAGATGCTGCGACGCCATTGGTCCACTGGATACTCCAGTTATCCAATCACAGCTGACGCTGAGGCAAAGTCACACGAGGTTATGAGGGATTTACTCTGTTAATGTGTTTCCATCATAATTTACGTGCATTTCTTCTCATCGGATGAAAAAATGTATCCACCTCAATTGTGCACATATACATTTATATGAGCATTATTAGAATTTATGCACATCTTGCCGTATCCATCCCTTTTTTTTAACGCAATATCCCAAAATTCACATAAAAATAGGTGGCTGGAAACATAGCTAATGTTCCTGCCACAGAAAAGAAGTCCAGTTTCTCGGAGTCTGCACTCAGAGAAAGTAGAGCATGATAATGGACAGCAGTCCCAGAGCGAACGGCTCCCAGAGACAAATGACACATCAGTCCTGTGCTTTACAGCAGTGTGTGTGTCCCATAATCCATCAGTGCAATCGTGGAGATTCAGATTCTGCCTTCACTTCAGCTCTCTCAGAGGAGAGGAAATATTCTTCTCTGCCCCAGAGACTTCATTAATGGAGAGCAAGACGAAAACATGAAATTGCATCAGTGCTTCAAAACATCATCAGTAATAGTGATATTCTGAATTGCTGTGTATTTATATATATATACAGTATATTTAGGGATGCACCATTTAAATGGCAAAAAAAAAAAAGGGCCGATACCGATAACCGATAATTCTTTATATTTTAAAGCGATAACCGATATATTGGCCGATAAATCTAAATCCGAATTTATTTTAATAATTTTTGAGACAAAACAAAACTGCAAAAACATTACAAAAACAAAAGTCTGTCCCAAGCACACAATTTTAATGTTCTCATTATAATGTTGTGTAGCCGATATGAAAGATTGCTGTACATGTTGCACTTTACTGTGTTTTCCTTTCTTGAAGTGATTTCAATCATATTTCAAGCAATTCAAAACCATCATGTTGAACAGTGCACATCTGAAGTGTCTTGGCTGAGGGAAATAATACATTATTTATGGTTTTAATATATCGACCAAATTTTCTAATCGGGCCGATAATGATAACATTAACAAATATATCGTCCGATACCGATATGGTGGCCGATATATCGTGCATCCCTTATATACACACACACACACACACACACACACACACACACACACACACACACACACACACACAGCTTCATCAATTATTTGGCTGAAAAATAAGTATGGGATAATGACCACTCAGTCGATCATTACTGCAAAATTATCCACAAACAGGGGAGTCTTGCATCACTTTATAAAAGCTATAAACCATGATAGACTATAGGCCCGGTTTCACAGACAGGGTTTAGATTAAGCCAGGATTACGCCTTAGTTCAATTAGGACATTTAACTAGCTTTTATAAACATGCCTTAGAAACTAACATTACTGGCGTGAATCTCGAGACAAAACAATAGCACTGACATATTTTAAGATATGTTGCTTTTAGTTAAAACAGCTCAAACATGCAGTTTAGTCTCGGACTAAGTCTGTGAAACCGGGTGTGATTTTACCACAATTAAGGGAATTAAGGGAAGTCAAGGGTCTATTACCCCTATACACTCGTAGCACACAGCCTCCAGTGGCTTTCCAGTACAAATATCTAAACATCCATAAATCAAGATTAATTTACTCGAGAATCAAAATATCTGCCAATGGGGTTTGAAAAATAAACTTAATTCAAAGGGAAAACTACGGTGGCCGAGAGAGCTCAACGCGCTGCAACTGAAGAAAACACATGCAAATAGAAAAACACCTGCAAATTAAGAAAACATCTTCATCAGTTTCACAACACATGTGTGCTCCAAATACTCACAACACAACCAAATACAGAAACGCGCTGCAAAAGTTCACAACACAAACAAATACAGAAACGCTCTGCAAATAGGACAGAACACAACGGAAATGTTTCCGGGGAAGCCAATAAGTGACGGACCCAACTGGGATGTGCTTACGGAGCTGTCTACTTTAATTTTATTTTATTTTATTTATTATTTTATTTTTGTTGCAAAACGTACAGAGATTACACGTTTATGACATACAACTTTGTATACAATATACAAAATGCATTTGTAATATGTTCAATGTCATAAGAATACTATAAATTAAAGAAAAAAAGATAGAGAAAAAGAACATGAGGGAAATATATTAATATATACATCAGTTACATTGTACACATTCATGTTATGTTAAAATAAGTTTCATAAGAAATGTTAGAATGAAGGGTCCAAATCATAGACAGTAGGCTATATAAGAGGTCCAAATATGAGACGGCGCTGCGTTGTCATGGGACCATCCCAGGTGAAAATAATGAGGAAATTACATTGGCTTTCGTTGCTCCCTTCATCAAGTCCGTTCCAAACGGCTACATAATGGCACACAAGTGCCCCGCTCCCTCCAAAGTGCCCACGTCAAGGGCTCTGCCGTCTGCCCTTTTAAGGGAGTAACATTAGGGCATAGGTAAAGCTCACGAGCAATAAAAAACGTCCCAGCCGGGTCCGTCACTTATTGGGTTCCCCGGAAACATTTCCGTTGTGTTCTGTCCTATTTGCAGCGAGTTTCTGTATTTGGTTGTGTTGTGAACTTTTGCAGAGCGTTTCTGTATTTGGTTGTGTTGTGAGTATTTGGAGCACACATGTGTTGTGAAACTGATGAAGATGTTTTCTTAATTTGCTGGTGTTTTTCTATTTGCATGTGTTTTCTTCAGTTGCAGCGCGCGTTGAGCTCTCTCGGCCACCGTAGAAAACATAATTTTTGCATCGTACAAAATTAGATTAATGTTCACTAAATAGTTCCACTCATGCTATATCTGTGAGGTCAAAGTTGAAAAAATGCTCTAAAACCCCTGTGTGTGTGTGTGTGTGTGTGACATCATTTTAATCACCATGGAAACCGAATACCATAGAGGAAAGCATGTTGAAAGACACACATACAGCGCAGTGAATTCAGCAGCAGCTGAGCGTGATTCGGTCTGTTCTTTGGCAAGTCTCCATTTGGCTTCCGCCCGGAGACCGCAGTTAGCAAGCGATGAATTAAATCCAGTCCCCTGTCGGAAACAATCCTTCAAACGATTATGCTAATTCACTCCTCATCCCACATTAGTCCTTATTAGGAAAATTATTCTGAATCTATTTTTAACCTTGTACCCTTCAGGCACACACACACACACACACACACACACACACACACACAAAAACAAACGTTTACATTCTGTCTTTCAGCGAGTATAGTTCTGCTGCTAATGGTGAGTAACGGGGATGTCTGGGAGGAATTGATGCTAAATAAAACAGTAGCAGGGGAGGACATGCTGAATTATGCTTCAGCTGGGCCCGGCTGGAGACATCATCCTCCTCCGCAGTCAAACCCAGGTTATTTTTGGGTTAAACTCATCTGTGGTGCACATCCACGGCTCCTGCGGCTCACAGAGCTCAGCGGGTCTCAGAACAATAACAGCTCTACTTCACTGGCAGAGACGCATTCGTGAAATATTCTGGTTCCGACTCCCATTTCGACTCCATTAACATTTCATTGATAGTTATTTTAGTGGTTTGGATGAAGAACTTCCGCAGTAAATACTGTATATACTAAGGGGTTTAACAATATATCTTGTCACAATATAACGCAATACAAAAATGCAACAATATGTGTTGTGACAATATGTATTGTGTATAGTTCACCCAAAATGAAAATGACTGTGTGAGAGTTTTCAGAGATTTAGTGTCAGTACTACATTAAACTACTATATAATGTTGAATATGTATAATAATGCAATGGGGGAATATTTGTGGGTCCTGATAATGCCAAATGTCTGATGTTACCAGTAAAAAGTGGCCTACATTATTTTAAATATATCTAGTCAGTGACAGAGTGAAAGTATATTCGTCTAAAATAATTCTGTTTTCATCTTCAGAATCATGAATATTGTTATTCTGGTGTCTCTATTGTCCTGTGCTTTGGGTTTCAGCACCAAGTCCAAGACTATTCACTTACAATGTAATATCAAATTTAGCATTTTAATCAACAGGTCATTTTTTGTTAACCTTTTATCATATGTCTTGGAGTATCGCAATAATATTGTATCGTGAGTTCAGTATCGTGATATGTATTGAATCGTGACATGAGGGTCTCGTTACACCCCTAGTATATACTAAACAAAAAATCTATACTAAAACAACACTTTTTTTTTTGTCACATGAGGGACTGCAAAATTAATGTTTTAAACTGATCAGTCAAACAGATAGCCCTGTCCCAATCTCATTGGCTGAGCCAATGTTGTGGTGACAGGTTCCCTTTCGAGGGAACTTTGACACTGTGTCATTGCATTAACACTAAGGGAACATTTTCTGATCTGGATTTGGAAGTTCGCTCTGGGATTTCCTCCGGTTTGCACGAGTACCTCCCTTCCGTTCATAGCCTATTCGGCTATTGTGGGGTATAAACCAATGCCACTGGTTTAGGAAACACTTGCGTTTAACTCTCTCCTGCTTTGGCATCATCTTTAAAAAGGCAAGCCTTGCCGTCCAGGCCATGCTATAGAATATCAGCACTGGTTGGCAAGGCCTATGAAGCGGCAGGTCAGGCTTTTGGTTTGGTATTACAGGCCTACCAGGCTGACCTGCTGAAGGAACTGGATACCAGCAAGGGCCTTGTCCCTAACGCGGTTAAAGAGCACTGCCGAGCCACAGACCAGTCTCTTCGAGATACCAAACATATGGCCCACGCTATCGGCCATTCAACGGAAGCCAGAGTAGCGACAGAGAGGCACCTGTGGCTAAACCTGTAAGAGATCAAGGAAAAAGAGAAAGCTTTTCTGCTGGATGCCCTTATCTCGCCATCTGGCCTTTTTGACGACATGATCAACACCACTGTCAATAGGTTTCAAGAGCCAAACGAAGCAATCTGATGGATTCCAGCAGCCTCCGGTCCCTAAGGAGATCTCAGGTCTGTTTTTGTGTCACAGGCAGCCAAGAAAAAGATATCCTGACGCCAAGTCGTTACTGGCGAGCCCCTTCGAGGGAGAAAGAGTGGTACTGGCGTACATGCCCCATCTCTCTCTCGACCCTGCCAGCTCCGTTGTTTGGTGGAACAGCGGTTTCCGGCTGGGTTTTTGGCCCGTCTCAACTCACAAACACCTCTTCTGCAGAGCGTCTCTCCTTGGGTTCTATGGACTATAGAATACGACTACAGAATTCAGTTTAAATCTCATCCTTCTCGTTTCAATGGCATGCTCCCCACTATGGTGAAGCCAGATCAGATACCTATACATATTCCATTGCTAACGCAGGAGCGACAGTCTCTCTTGGACAAAGGGGCCATAGAACATGTTCCCCTCCCAATAAGAAACTTGTTAAAGCCATTATTTTCTCGTCCCCAAGAAGCAGAGGATAACTGCTCTACCTGAGGGCAGTGTACATTCCTGGACACCTAAATTCGGGAGCAAAGTAAGGGGCTGAGGCCCGGGGATTGGCGACACCATCCTCAAGTAGTGGAGTCCATATGGTAGAGGTTTGGCCAGGCAGAAGATCTCTTCACCTCCGAGGAGTCTCCCGGGAGTTCTGGCAAGGGTTCGTCAGGATGGAAAATGTCTGCTACTAGTAGCTCTGGAAACTGTGGGTCTGGTCCCTGAGGGGTTACAGCTCGTAGATTCTGCTCTCTCAACTGAGGTCATTAATTACATGTTAAATGCTAGAGCCCCCTCCACTAGGAGACTGTATGCTCTTAAAGGGAACCCCGGGTATTAAGACTTGTATGGCTTAATATAGCGTAAATTATGTCTCTTACTAAAATATCTGGTAGAAAACCCTTGAAAGATTTACGTTATTTAAAAAAATCCACATCGTTTTAGACATATTTGGACAATGGGGGGCGCCATTTTAGGTGCGCAGTGCATTCTGAGTCGATGACTCAGAGACGTCACTCGGTGAGCTACTGGCGCTTCCAGTAGACACAACACAACTACTGGCACCACAACACAACACTTTACCGCAACACAACTCGGAATATAAATACTGATACAATGCCACATTGTGCGGCTTTTGATTGTAATATTCAGTCGAAGGGCAACAAGAGAAGCCTTCACTGCTTTCCTAGCTATAAGAAGAGTAGAAAAGAATGGGAAGATGCCTGTGGACGAAAAACAATCCCTCTTTGTTCTCTTCTCTTTAGCCCTGATGCCTTTGAGGCTTTTAGTAGACCACAGCTTGCAAGAACTTACAGGTGGCGATGTATATAATCATAGACTTAAACCAAATGCTGTACCATCGATTCTTCCCCACAGGAGTCTAAACACCGTCTAAACATCGAGTGAAATTCGCTCTGAGAAACGGCTTTAAACGATTCATTAAAAAGAACTGGTTCGTCATAAGAGTAATTCGTTCATGAATGTGTTTGTTGCTGCGTGCAACTAGTAAAGACAACACAAAAGGAAAATGCATTAACTATTTATAGACGTTGTTTTGTTTTTTGGCACCAAATCATCCTTTCAACACATTCAGTTCAGACTGACAAGCTCTAAACTCTAAACATCATAACTAAAACATCACTGCCTTTGCCTGGACACTGCCACTCACTGTAAGTGCAGGAAACACTGTAAGAGTATTTTAGCATGTCTTCCCCCAGCCTGATTTACCAAGAGTCGTGAAGGACTGGCAGACAGAAAATAGTGCATCTCTTCTGAGAGACACAGGGTGAAGTACAGATGGAAAGAGATCTACTGTGTGTATGCAAGTAAGGCACTGATGTATGATGTGTGGCAGCATTTCTTAATTGCCAAGGTGCAGCAAATCCCCTCTCAGCGGGGAAGAGAACTCAACCATTAGCTGCATTTTTAATTGCGCACAGGATGCAAATGTGTCATCTGTTTGAAGAAAAGAAAGCCTTTCTTTGCAAACCTTTGCAACAGGGATCATTGCCATGCGCTGGATTTATTCCACTGTCTACATGCTGTAAAGCTTCATAAGCCGCATGAACATTAAACATTAATTAGGTTGAGAAACGGAAAACAACACATTATTTTGCCACAGAGGAGTTTGCTTGTTTAGCGCTCCACATTAACCAGTTCATTCTAGACGTGTGAGAGGAACTCAGTGTGTGCGGCATGACCAAAGCTTCATATCACAATGTGAGTCATATCACATCATTGTAACTGTGTATACGATAATAAAATAATGTTTGCTGAGCATTCAATTAAAATGGTTTATCTATTAAATAACCAGTTCAGCTAAATAAATACTTCACAGATTAAAAGTACTTCAACGGTCACACATTACAACAAGGTTCCATTAGTTAACAGTCGTTAACTGCATTAGTTAACATGAACTAACAATTAAAAATACTTCTAAAGCATTTATTAATCTTAGCTAATATTAATTTCAGCATTAACTACTACATTGAAATCATAAGTTGTATCTTTTATTATTATTTCATGGACATGTCAAGCTGACATGAACTAACAATGTACAGTTGTATTTTTATTAGCTAATTTTAATAAAAAAATTAATACATACTGTAGTTAATGCATTACAAATGGGAACTTATTGCAAAGTCTTTGCAATACTTACAATTTACTTCAAATGTTATATAAATATTAAATATGAGGATTAAATGAAAAAAGTACTTACATAATTTGAGGCAAGATCTGGATGTAGATAATCAATACCTGCAAGATGATGTCAAAATAGTTCGTTATTGGGCATTCAATCTTTACATGATGAAATTCACTACTAAACATTATCAAGCCTTTAAAGTGCCTCTATTGTGTTATTTTAAAGGTTCTTAATGTTGTTTCAGAGTCTCCTATACCAGGTTTACATCTATCTAAGGTAAAAAAAAAAAACTTTATTTAACTCATAATCTCCACTGCAGCGTCAGCTCTTTTCTCTCAGTGTCTGAAACGCTTCCATCAAGGATTCAGTCTCTCTAAACCCCGCCTCTCTGAGAGCTGCTCTGCTCTGATTGGTCAGAAAGCAAACGCTCATTATCGTATCTGAATCTCAGCTCTTGATATACAGTGATACGAACAGTAACGATGGCGTGGGTTTTACCGTATCAATCTCATCAAAGTGGATTTGCTTTGTCAGCAGAAAACTGCGTCTTCTCGACACGAAGACACAAACCAAACTCTTCCAGTCTCAGATAAACTACAGTGTTTGAGGGCGGGGCTAAGAGACGCTGATCAGCCAATCAAGACCACAGGCTGGCATTATGCAAATTAGTCACAAATCTACACAGGTTCATCAGGAAGTGAGACTGAATCACTGACGGCTCGTTTCAGTTCAGAATCACTTCTTTCTTTTAGGAGTCAATAACTCCATTTATCTGCACTTTGATCTCAACTTATCAGACCTTTCACACTCTCAAACAGCTTTATTACACACTACATGAAAGGAAATATCCAATAAAGCATAATAGTGGCACTTTAATTAATGTCAAGTCCAGTCAAGTCAAGTCACCTTAATTTATATAGCATTTTTAACAATATAGATTGTTTCAAAGCATTGTTCATTCACACAGCGACAGTGTTTGGTGGACAGGCTTCGCTCACCGTCGTCCATGATGGCGATGGTCACTCCTTTGCCGGTGAAGCCCATGTTCCAGGCTTCTGCCACGTTCAGGTCCAGCCCCGGGGTCCCGTCCGCCTGGCCTGTGTTTATCTAATCAAACAACAGCGAAAGCGTCACACGGGCTGAGCGTCCAACGCACTGAAAATTAGATGTCATGAGGAAGGGAAAATAAATGTCACACAGATATTACACTTCGCTGAAACCCTGCTGTGGAGTGTTTATAACTGACAAACTAAATTAAAGAACGTTCTCCAGGGTAAAACAGACAGGGATGCCTGTCACGATAAGCCCTGGAGAAATAAAGAAGATATCAGCGTGTTCTGATGCTGGCTCACGCACCGATGTTTACGGTGACGGCTAATGAGGAAAAGCGTTTAAATGAAGAGTCATCAGCGATTCACGACTAATGCAATACAATCAGTTCCAATGCTGAAGGTCAAATAAAATGAAGACATCATGAACAATAATTACTTACAAGATACCACTGTTTGGTGAAAAGCGGGTCAGTCATGTTGACGTCAGAGTTGCTGATTTCTCTGTATCCTCTCTTCTGACGGCCAAAACCCTCCTGAGGAAACACATTTTTCACCTGGAAAACAAAGGCAACTTACTTTAGATTTCACTGGATTTCAAGCTTCAGACTCACTCTTCTATGCTTGAATACCGTGTTACATCCAACAAATACTGTAGAGTTACATTCAAGCTATTTTAAGGCACATTTTAAAAACATTTAAATATGTCATTTAGGTGATCAAAGATAAGATTTAAGGGATAAAATTAGAGACCACAGGGAAACTTTAAGCAAATTCATTAAGTCGTATCGGTAACATTTTATAATAACGTTCAGTTGTAAGTCATTTATAAGTGGTTAGTTAATGATGAACTAATCATTTACAAAACATTCATAAATGATTAGCAAGTGATATACTAACATTTCATGTATGTTTTGTAAATTCCGTTACAAGTCATTTACTAGTTATTAGTAAATGATTAACTAATTATTTACGAAACATCACTATGCATTCATAAATTATTATAATAAGTGATATGTTAATTATTGTATGTTTTGTAGATTCAGTTATTTACAATTGATTAGTTAATGATTAACTAATCATTTATAAAACATGAATATGCGTTTCATAAATGTTTAATAAATGATGTTATTTTATTGTATGTATCAATTAGAGGATGCAGAAAGTGTTGTAAATGCCTTGAATACACGTACAGATCATTTGTAACAGGTCAGTAACAATGATGTGTAAACATTTACAACACTTTCTGCATCCCCTAATCTAAAGTGTAAACTATTCATCACTTGTAAATGTGTTACACATCATTCGTAGATCTTATGCTTTATTGATTCAAAACATACAAAAAAAAGTAACATCATTTATTAAACATTTATGAAATGCATGGTCATGTTTTGTAAATGATTAGTTAATCATTAACTAATTGTAAATGACTTATAACTGGGGTGGTAGTGGCGCAATGGATAAGACACATGCCTTTGGTGTGAGAGACCCGGGTTCGAATCCACTGTGAGACACCAATGTGTCCCTGAGCAAGACACTTAACCCCTAGTTGCTCCAGAGGCGTGCGACCTCTGACATATATAGCAATTGTAAGTCGCTTTGAATAAAAGCGTCAGCTAAATGAATAAATGTAAATGTAAATGAATCTACAAAACATTCATAAAATGTTAGTATATTACTTGCTAATCATTTATGAATGTTTTGTAAATGATTAGTTCATCATTAACTAACCACTTATAAATGACTTACAACTGAACGTTATTATAAAGTGTTACCGTTGTATCTAAAGTCTCTAATCGCGCTTTAAAAGCTTCAGACTCACACTCTATGCTTGAATACCGTGTTACATCCAACAAATACTGTAGAGTTACATTCAAGCTATTTTAAAATTCACAGGAAAAAACATTTAACATTTAAATATGTAATTTAGGTGATCAAAGATAAGATTTAAGGGATAAAATTAGTGACTACAGGGAAACTTTAAGCAAATTCATTAAGTCGTATCTAAAGTCTCTAATCGCGCTAAAAAGCGTTTTGCGGACACCAACATCCGAAACACAACATCTGCTGGTGATCAACCATGAGGTCTTTTCAGTACACAAACAGCAGAGCACAATATTCACAGCTCGTAGAGTTTTAAAGTGCAGGATTACTCATGGTCGGATCGCTGTCCTTTAAAGCATCACACAGCAGAAACTTCACAGCGAGACCCTTCACCTCCACACCGCAGAAACCCCCCGAAGCCCGGCACTACCAGAGCGTGACGTCAGCCAGGCCTCGCAGACAAAGAAACCCCCAATTACACTCTCACATCTGCATGTGAAATAAAGACAGATGAAAGTGTGCACTCGGTCTCAGAGAGCGCTTTGATGGCGCGAGGAACCGGCCCTCCACACAAACACCGGCAGCAAACGAGCATTTCTCCTTTTCACGGACATTTTGCTTGCGACTAGCAGTATCGACAAGTCGATATTCGAGAACATTTTAATGCTTAAATCACTGCAAGCTGATGACATATTAATTATTTTCATGAGCAGCTGAGATTCCCGGCCTTATACAGTATAAGAGTTTATTATGAAACGTCTAGTTCTGGCAAATTGTTACTTTGCACCTTTACATCCATACAATTTTTATACCAAGACTAAAACACTAACATTTAAAATAGGGATGAACCGATATGAACATTTTGTCCGATAACCGATAATTCTTTATATTTGAAAGCCGATAACCGATATATTGGCCGATAAATCTAAATCCAAATTTGTTTATACATTTTGAGAGCCTGATTACAAAAACTAAAATCTAACCAGTTAAAGCCATGTCCCAAATGTTGTCATTATAATAAACTTGCGCTGCACATGTTGCACTGAACTGTATTTTCCTTTTTTTGAAGTGATTCCAATCATATTTCAAGCAATTCCAACAGTGCGCATCTGAAGCGTCTCGGCTGAAGGAAATAATCCATTATTTATCGGCTTTAATATTTCGGCCAAATTTTCTAATCAGGCCGATAATGATAACATTATGAATTCTCATATATCGTCCGATACCGATTTGGTGGCCGATATATCGTGCATCACTAATTCAAAAACACAAAGCTGTCTGCAAGTGTATGTATTATATCTCTCAGCCGTGCAAATATATTAGCATATTGCTGGAGACCCATGAGAGGTCAGAGCTCTTTGACCGCATTGATCCACTGTGGCAGTGAATCAACACACACACTTGCCATTCAGAGTCATTCAAATAAATTAAACCAGACAACACATGAGCCGTACTTGGTG
Source organism: Leuciscus leuciscus (assembly GCF_965113295.1). Classification (NCBI taxonomy): domain Eukaryota; kingdom Metazoa; phylum Chordata; class Actinopteri; order Cypriniformes; family Leuciscidae; genus Leuciscus; species Leuciscus leuciscus. Next base: position 35,533,824 of record NC_138746.1, read on the forward strand.
CTTTGGTGCAAATAAGGGCCATGCTAAGATGCACAGAGCATACTGGGCAAAAGAGTTTAATTGTGAATTTTCCCATTTAGAAAGATCTTCATAGATACTGAACCATGTGGTAGTACAAGCATGACAATTATGAACAATATAAACTTATTTCTAATGCATTATAGATAATATGACTTGAGATTGTGCTTAATCTCTGTAATAGCTTAATAGAGATGATTAAAAGTAATCATGCAGACTATGAAAAACAATACAGACTTAGTCTGATCGATATGACAAGTAAAAGTAGAAATGTAGAATTTTAATTTAGTGGCCTTATCAAGTAACTTGTTTATTTTTATAAAGAATTAAACTGATGTGTTGACACATTTCAACGCATGTTCTGTTGCCAGTGTTAGTGTTTTGTTTCCATGGTTATTCATTGATTGTTTAATGCACTGCACCTGTCACTCGTTTCGGCCATTGCTTTGTGTTCGTATATATTGAGCCTGTTTTCTGCTTTGTTCGGTCTCCATCGCATGAAGTTGGTTGTTCTGGTCATGGTTTTGATATCTGAGTTTCCTGAGAACCTGTGTTTTATTTTGAGTTTGAAAAATAAAGAATCTGCTGCGATTAGATCCAGCTTTATTTCATCTCTGTGTCAGCCGACTGTGACAGCTGTCAGTAATAATTTGTTTTACAGTTTTGAATCTCTTAACTCAGTTTGTTATGAATAATCTTATTAATTGAATATGCATCCATCAAGTTCCAGCTAAAATGTTAATATAATTAAATGAAATGAACCTTTTCACTGGTTTGTCCACAGATTGTCAGTACAACAGTTTAAAACTTTTTCCTCAAATGTCCAGGAGATATGTATATCATGATATTACTTTTATTAAAACAAAAATACTAATGCAGTGATTTAAGATTTTAGTCCTAGTACAAAACACAGTATTCTATCAATGTGCTTCTTTCTGCAAAAGATGAGAAGAAAATCTCTCTCTACCAGGAACTACATTCAAGGACATGATAATTGAGTCGAACGAGTCTGAGCTGAAAGGTGGGAAAGTGACGGGTACAAGGAATAAATTGGCTTCAGGGGTTTATGGGTCGGTTGGGTCTATTGTAAAAATTCACTACACTACAGTAAATGGGTTTTGAAGGACACAGTACCTTTCATTTACCAATTTCGCAATCAGTTGCATTGTGTTTTAGCATCAGTGATCCTTAAAAAACAGCAGAACTCATGATGTTTCCTGATTAAGGGACATTCAGGCATATGTTCTTAACCCTGTGTTTCTCTCTCGTGTGTTCGTGGTGTTTCCGGTGGGACTGCGCTCAGAACAGCCTGTCTTATCTCCTCACATCTGACAAACCCGTGACTCAGATGTTGCTGCTTCTCAAAATGGCACCGTACGCTTCATACGTGCATCGCCCTGAACACTGTCCTTCCCCTTTACACACAGATCTTCATACACAATCATATCTTAATGCATTTATTCATTTAGGAGACTGCTTTATCCAAAGGGACTTTCAAATTATAAAAATACTAGTTGAAATGACTGATCCAGAAGAGAAAACAAGCAGTGCAGATTTGCGTTCCCTAAAGAAAATACAAGTGTTTCTGAGGTAGCAAATGTAAGTGGGTCTTTGCGTGAATATCCCTCTTAATTTTGTCCCTAAAGTTCAGAACACATGCTTATTTAAGCGTGTCTTTAAAGGTGAAGTGTGTAATAATTGCTCAACTAGCATTGTTGAATTAAAACCCCAAACCCAGAGCGATACGAAGAGCGACAGAACAAATAATTTACTTTTAGATGATATAGAAGAAACTGTTTTTAAAAAATGGCCCCTGCTTTGTTAGCACAAGTTCCTGCTCTTATTGTGCGCAGTTCAGCACACTCTTAAAAATAAAGCTTTGACGTTGTAAATGGAAATGGAAATGGAAATTGTAAACGACATATACTGTACGGAGAGACTTGCATTTACTGTTAGACTTAATTTGGAAAAATGTATTAAGAATTGGGATAAATGTATTGTGTAGGGATAAGTGTGTTATTGTAATTCAAAGAGTGTATGGAAATTGTTTTGTCTGGACAACGCCTATGATGACCCCTTGTTCCTTGTTTTCATTAAAAAAAAGTAAAATTAAAAAATTAAGCTTCCAAAAGTGGGTATTCGCAGCGATGCCATTGAAGAACCATTTTGTGTTCCAGAAAGTGAACCCTAAACCCTAAACCCCTAACCCCTAAACCCTAAACCCTAAACCCCTAAACCCTAAACCCCTAACCCCTAAACCCTAAACCCCTAAACCCTAACCCCTAACCCCTAAACCCCTAACCCCTAACCCCTAAACCCTAACCCCTAAACCCCTAAACCCTAAACCCTAAACCCTAAACCCTAAACCCTAAACCCTAAACCCCTAAACCCTAAACCCTAAACCCTAAACCCCTAAACCCTAAAACCAAGAACGTTTTTTCTACTTTTTGTGCACGGAAAAGTTCAATAGATTCAATAGAACCACAAATGCCAATAAATAACCTTTTTTTTTTATGTTTATTAAATATTTATTAAATATTTCTATTTTCATCTATGCAATCCTTTATTTAAATGTAACTTGCTTTGTAAATATGTCTCATTACAGAAGAAAAAGGATCCGAGACGGACAGTTGTGATGGAGAACGCTGTTAAACGACAGAGAGAGACGGTCCAAATGAAGAGCAAAGCAAATATTCCCAGTGTCTCAGTGTAAACAGCCTGAGAGGAGCGTGTGAATGAGCAGAGCACAAACACAGGACAGATCAATACACAGCGCTCGGAGAATACACACAACACTTGAGCCGGAAATGATGGCGATGGAGTAACCAGGGTCAGTCCAAGACTCTTTGCCTGTATAGGACTGAGTCACCTAAAGTTGAGGTAAATCCATCACAAACTGGGATGCTTTTGCTCCAGGGATCGGATTTACTTCCTGAACATTAGTTTTGAACAATGTTGGGTCATGTCCTTAAAATCAAACGTTGATATTTCCTTATTTCACAGCAAACTGCATAGGCCCAACAATACATGAAATCAATGCAACAAAGCTGTACATTTGGGTTTCTAAATGTCTCTTGAATTTCAAAGGTTTCGCATCCCGAAACACGCTCAAACCAACACAAAGTTTATTCCCATTGCAATAAACCTGTATTTAATCTAGTCTGGGTCATATGTTCCTTTACTTTGTGTAGTTTTGTTCACGGCTGTATGGATCTCTGTCTACACCGAGAAAGTCAAAAATATGATTTGAAATCAGTGAATACACCTAAATACACTGATTTACCAACAACTATTTCTTATGCATTGATGTAATTAAGATAAAAATGACAAGTTACCATCGTTTTTACAATGTATTTGTACTAAATTCAATAAAGTGACGGATCATTTTCACCAAAATACAGTAGAGTTTGATTGGACACAAAACCTTTGATGCCAACAACAGAAGATGTTGCAAGCATATTTTATTCTTCTCCTTTGCAAAAGCTTTTTTCTTTTTGTAATAGCATGATTTAATAGTCGGTTATATTTTATTATTAGCATTTGCATTTGTTTTTCCCCTGCTGTCCATCTTTAGCTTGTGTCCATCAGTAAAGACCGGCCGAGCTGAAGCACATCAGTCTGTTAATGAGACGCGTGTCATTTGTCAAGATGATGAATGGATGAAATATGATGGGACTGTCATTTCTGAATTGATTACCCTGGTCAATGGAACGGACTCTAATTGAATCAAAACTGTAAGTGGGGAAGTTTTCAGAGATATCATCCAGTGATTGATGGAAACAGACATAGAAAAATAGAGGCATTAGAGACCGGTGAGCTTTTTCTTTCTTGCTTAAAGTGAATTGAATTAAACATAAAACACTGTCTACATCTGAAATCACACACTTCCCTACTATATAGTAGGCAAAAAACAGTATGTGACAAAAGAAGTGTGTCTGAATTCACAGTACTCATAAAAGAGAAGGGAAAAGTCCCACAGGAGAGGATTTATGAATGGCACTGATGCTGGCAGGTCACATGATATTGACATCATGGCGGATCCAGTACGCCCGGATTACATTCATACTACACACATTTTAGCGGCCGTGAAGTATTTTCTTATTTAAAATAAGTAACTATTCGTGCGATTTCGGACGCAACCACTGTTCTTAAAGGGGTGGTTGATTATGATTTGACTTTTCTAACTTTAGTTAGTGTGTAATGTTGCTGTTTGAGCATAAACAACATCTGCAAGGTTACGACGCTCAAAGTTCAAAGCAAAGGGAGAGATTTGCTTTTAAAGAAATCGCTTTTTAAGAACTACAACAAACGGCTGGTAGAGACTACACCACATTCCTCCTGGGTTAGTGACATCACCAACACTAAAATTTACATAAATTTACATACATACATTCTTCTTGAGTCTCTCCATCTTTCTGACTCTGATTTAAACATGGCTGCTAACACACACACACACAGAGAAGCTCCGCTCTCTGTGCCGGGAGCAGCAGCTCATTTGCATTTAAAGGGACACAGTGTGTTTTTGCTCACCCTCAAAAAGTGACAATTTGAACATGCTATATAAAATATCTGTGGGGTATTTTGAGCTATAACTTCACACACACACTCTGGGGACATCAGAGACTTATTTTACATTAGTGAAAAGGGCATTATACCACCCATTTAATACATTTCACTTCCATAATGTGATGTATTTCGGAACATGATAATCAATGAGGAAAAAATGCTTGGTTTTATTAATCGGGAAATGATTGGATGGTGAAGAGCGGAAGACATGAAACTCATGGAAATGTGTTTACGTGAATCAAGTTGAAATCGGTTTGTTTGCATGATGTCTAGAGAAGCTTTCACCAGCAATGACTTAATATAATGCATCTTCATGCTTCGAAGATCTTTGCGAACGATGACTGCAGCTCAATATGTTGATGTTGAGGGTTTGGCGGATGAGTTAACACACTTTAGCTGGAGCAATGCTTTCGAGAGGTTCAGCCCTGATGAACAGACTCATAAATAATTCAACTCCTCAAACCCACAATTGAACATTAATAGCTGTTTAGTTATTAAAAGTGCAGAAACTGAACAGATCCTCTCATGCGAGTTCCCATTGGTGCTGTACCGCCTCACAGGATTATGGAGGATGATTATAGGCTTAAATCTTACAGATTCAAATCTTCACATTTTCTGTCTCAAAAAACCATCTATGGTTCATTTATGGCTCATTTTATTTAATGAAATAGCAGTCTCAGCTCCAAACAGAGAGTGCAGTCTGTACTGTATATTTCACTGTTTTAAGTCAGTGGTATTTATTGGATGTTCACACTATAGCATAAAGACAAAGCAAACATGTGTCCTCCTGTCTGAGCTGCCAGCTGTCCGGACTTTATGTCCCAAATCAATCAACTTTGCTCAACTTTTTAAAGTGCAATTCATCTTATGCTGACATTAAAACATACATTACGTATTTCTTATGCTGTACATTGAGAGGTCGTGCTACATGTGATATATACACTGATATTGTCGTGACACACCGTACAGCATGACCTTGACACAAATTTGCCATTAAGCATAATTTGAAATAATACAGTTCAGTGGATGCCAGCCATGTAAACCAACGCTGACGTGTTTCGCATCAGAGCTGTGACTATATTGTGCATTTTAGCACTGCATTGACCAATCAGCATCCAGAATCAGAACAAAGCATTTTCATAAAATAAACAAATATAACCTCATTCAAACTGCATAATGTCATAATAGCATTCAAACATTAAGCCAAAAACTTTATTGACATGTGAGCCTTTAACTCATACAAGCAATGGATCTGGCATCAGATTAGCGGCCGTTTCCCAACGGCTGGGTTTGTTTCTATGGGAACACACACACACACACACACACACACACACGCTGTGACATGCTGTTCTTACCCGATGATCGTTCGCCAGGCGGTGGAGGTGGTGAACGCTGCGTTTCCTACGAGTTTTAGGGATTTCCCGTGGGTAGAAGTGAAATAACCCCTCACCAAAGGGAAGCTGAAAGGAAACAGACGTCTGTTAGAAGAGGCTGAGCTCTGGAGAAGTGTGGAATACACCAAACTCAGTCGACGCATTCATATTTCATCCCGCTAATGTGAATTAATAAACTGACACTCATACACTCATCCGCATGAAAATGTGTTAAAGATTGGGCATAAAAAAGATGCTGAGATTGTTTGTGCATGCAAATATTACACTGCAAAAAATGCTTTTCTTTCTTATTTTTGTCTTGTTTCCTAATTATCTAAAATGTGTTAAATCAAGATGCATTTACTAGATAAGTAAAATGACATAAAAGATTATATTCTGATAATTTTTCTGACCCCATTGGCAGATAATTGTGCTTGTTTTAAACAAAAACTCATTTAATTTAGATTGTGTTTTCTCTCAGAAAACAAGATATAATTTCTTATGTCATTTACTTATCTAGTACATGTTTCTTGATTTAAGAATTTTTGATATTTGTACTGAAAACAAGACAAAAATACTAAGTACGAAAAACATATTTTGCAGTGTAGATAACCAAAAATGTAAGTAAGATGTTTATGCCACTAATGCTCCCACAGAAATGATCATATGATCTGACTGTATTACTGTATATTATAAACTGACACTTTTGTAACTTTAGGCAAGAACTTTATTGGCTTCCACTGATCTACAAAACCTGGTCTGAGTGACAACAACTAATATTCACTGTAAATCCTAATAAGTTAACACTGAGGAAATATGTTGCGTTATTTTTCATGATAATAAACAAGATTAAGTTGTATTACAAAGGCATGTTCATTACACTTAACTTGGAATATTAAGAATACAGATCAGATCCAGTTGCATCCTATGGCTCTGAAAGCGTTACATCTAATCTATATTTTGGCATCTGTGTTGTATTTTTCTATTTTAACTCAGCTATCTTGTTGTACATTACACTATAATTTATATTTTATGTATTTTTAATTGTTCACCTTTCCACAATATCTTTTCACAGGCTGTCATTGTTCAGTTGAATCTTGTTCTTAAGTTCAAGGCAAATCGTGATAGTGAAATTCTGAGCATGGAATTGAAGTAAACTAAAATCTCCAGACACTCGTTACACAAACAGAGTCCAAACACTGTTCATCAAGGTGCACAGAAAGCAGTGAACTGCATCATTCAAAGAGACCGGTAATTGGTACAGACAAAGAGTGCATGAATTAGAAGAATAAAATATATCTCTCTCTCTCTCTCTCTCTCTCTCTCTCTCTCTCTCTCTCTATAATAAGTTGAAAGATGTTATCCCGATGCATGGCCACACGTGAAGCTCTGTTCCACACCAGTGCTGTTTTGACATTTGACAAGGCTGATTTGTGAAGCTCATCGAGTCTCTGTTCTGTGATAAACGGCTCTTTATGGAGACATTGGGATGTCAGATGAAAGATATGTTTACTATTTACACTAGAGTAATTCTCAGTCATTTTCTTACTGCTCCTGTTAACATTACACAACCAAAAAGAATAATAAGTAGTTTCTTAAGTTTGATGATTAATCTGCTATGTCGTGTTTATGACACATTTATGACAGGTTATGATGTATTGGTTTATGTCAAGTTGTCATAACAAAGACATCTCAAACAAAGTCATCTTTGCATTTAAAATGACATAATTGAGCGAATGACACTTAATGACAATTGTCATTAACATGCATAAAACCTCCTTCATATTAATAACATGTGTCATACATGATTATGAAGCTGTCATGTCAGTCTTATGCACACAAGTAAAGTGTTACCTAAGAAATGATGTGATTCAGTTGTGTAATGTTTTGATAATCACCTGCATAATTGTGCATCTACAATCTCCACTAGTCAAAAATCATAATAAGATCAAATACATGCCCTCCGAGAATTAAATAAAATCCTATACTAGATAAATTGAAATTCCTATTTTCAAGTTATATTATTTCCACATCTTTCTTTTAAGTATTCTTCTTTTATCCCTTGGCAGTTCCAGTAGGAATATTAATTCATTCCGAAAATTAATTCAGACAATATGACCATTAAAAAAACAATAAACTATGACTTTGTAAATTGATGTCTCTCTCAACTTCCGAGTCTATATTTTGCAGAATGAATGAAGCACTTAATTCCAGTTGATTTGTTTCTGATGTAAACAAGAACACCGTGTACTCATATTTGCACGAGTGTGCATATGCTTCTATATTACTGCATGCTTATAAAGCCTGCCTTTGAGCGTTATTTCAGCATGCATGCATCAACACGCCAGTTCTGAAGGCGTTCTGGTGCGCATACCTTCCTCGCGCTCCCGAAGCCGTTCTCCAGGGCAAGAGTGTGAGCATCTCCATCCCAGCCCTCGTGCAGCTGGACCAGAGCATGATTGGTGAAGATGAGCTCCTCTCCTGCTGCAGATATCAGCACCAGTGCATTGAGCAGTAAGAGAACCACATCTCTGAAGAACAAACGCATCGTGTGTGTGTCTCTCTCCGTGCTGTGTGTGAGTGAACGCTGTCAAACGGAGATCGCTTCAGCAAGGCTCGTCAGGACGCATCTCTGTCCTCAGTCATCGGTGCATGAGTGTGTGTGTGGGACCCAATCTGCATGTTCAGCCTCCCTTTAATCTATAATTCATCGGCATAAACGTGTGGCTGTTTTGCATGTGACGTTCCACGGAAAGATGCCCAATAAGCAGAAGCGGGTGTGGCTGATTTCTCTCTCACTCCCTCACTAGTGTGGATGAAGTGATGCTGTACTTTCAGCACCCTGGAGAATTCCTCCATCCGACTCCAGGCTCGGATATTCATGAAGAATAACAACATAATTTAGACGCGTTCCTCAGTTTGGAAACGAGACTTCAAAATCAACCCGTTCTCGTTAGATGCGTCTCTATAGCACGCATTGTTTATCGTGCAATTTATACGCAAAAATTAGTTTTTGCGTGCATATGATACGCACTGTAAACCCTTGGGGATTAGTGGTGTGAGGTACGTACGCAATAAACTGCGTGTCATATACACGTAAAAAACTAATTTTAGCCTTTAAATTGCACGATAAACACAATGCGTGCCATAGAGACGCATTTCATGAGATCAGGCTGTCAGAATAAATGCAGCTCGTAGATTTTGGTTAAAGCAATATAGCTGTTGAACTATTTATATTGTAGCCTGTTTGATTTAAAGTTCCCCTGTGGTGTAAATCCAGCTTTTAATGTAGTTTATATGTCTATGTGGTGTTTTTAATATGCTTTAAGACAGGGTTTCTGCAGGTATCTTCAATTGAAATTGAATGCTTTTTAATGCCTTTTTAATGCAATTTTTTTTCATTTTTAATGCCATACACGACCCATGACTAACCACGGATATTTTATACATACACACACATATATATATATTAAAAACACCGACATTTGTATAGGTTTATATTAGTTTTATATATTTTATAATGTAATCATTTCACAGTTAATCTACAAATGAATGTAGAGACAACATAAAGGCCAGTCTCACTGATACTAATCCAGCTACTGATGTCTGGATACAAATTATTTCTCCCCTCTAATTTTAAACATTAATTATAGCCATCCAACATTACAGTGTAATTGAAAGCTATCCATTTTTTAACATTAGGCTTAAAAAAAGAAATATGACAACTTTTAATTTAAGTGAACTTAACAAACAATCCTCACATAAACCCATAATAAATGTAATATTTACCTTTGCCCTTCCTGTCTAACAGGTAGGACATATACAGAAATTTAATAAAGTTATCAAACCGTCTGCACGGCATAAATTATAGATTAAATATGGACTAATGCTTATTAAAGCTACAAGAGTTCTTTAGTCAATAGCAGTGAGTAATTTTCTCTGTTCCCTTTGTTCTGTGATTATAACTTTACTGACAGTAAGCTTTATTGGCTACTGTCCCTTTAAGAGCAGACGCTGCTGACAGAAACACGGATCTAACACGCGCCTCAAACTCTTTGCGTTCATTAAAGACTTTATTTCACTAATTTAAGAATGCTCTTATGTTATGAGGATTCTCGACAAAACAGACATTTTGGCATAATCGGTTCAAGCGAGAAAGAGAACCGTTTTCTGGTGCGCAGGATACTGACGCGCGTCTTTCTCTGTGTGTGTGTGTGTGTGTGTGTGTGTGTGTGTGTGTGTGTGTGTGTGTGTGTGTGTGTGTCAGGACATTCAGCAGCACGTTTAAAAGCATTTACATGAATAAGAGCGGGATCATATAATGTATCGCTATACCGTGGCTGTCAGACTGCATATGAGACTTTACGGCGTTGATTCCCATTGTAACTACTCAACTTAAATACCTTTTTACAAACGCTGCAAAATCCTTCTTTATTTTGACCACCAACAGGCTGCAACCATGTCCTAAATTGTCTGTCTTCGTTGCACTTTCCCATTTTTCTTGTCTAGTTTTATTCCTGTTGTTCCTGCTGTTCAAAATGCCAGCGTCATCTCCACATCACGGCAATTGTGCTCCGGCCGGAGGCAATCATCAAACTGGTTCCGCGTGTTTTTATCACACTAACGTACATATTTTGCGATAGCAAATAAAAATGATTAATTATGAAGGCTATATTCAAATAAATTAATAAAATATGAAAAATTTCTTCAAAACGATTTTAATGCCTGTAGGATTACAATTTAATGCTTTTTAATGCAATTTAAGGCCTTATCGCAAAATCCATTTAATGACTTTTAATGCTTTTTAATGCCCCGCAGAAACCCTGTAAGACAAACCATGTGTAAATTCATAAGTCGACACCATTGCTGAGTATTTTCTCCTTAAAACTGCAGTGAACCAAAGACAGTCTCACGTTTATGACGTCACAAACTACCTTGTAACCAATCAGATCAACGTGTGATCGTCAACGAGTGGATCTCTGAGCTGAGTGAGTGAGTGGAGGCGGGGCTCATTTGCATATAGAATCGCGTATACTAAATGAGGCAAGGGTGTCCAGTTACAGTCAAGATATTTTAAGGAATGAAGACATTTTTTTCAAAGAATTCATTCACTCACCCTCATGTCGTTCCAAAAAAGACTTTGGTTCATCTTCGAAACACAAAAGAAGATATTTTAATGAAAACTGAGAGATTTGTGTCACTCCATTGACAGCAACACAACTACCACTTTAACGCTTCAGAAAGTTCATAAAGAGATCGTAAAACTAATCCATATGAATTGAGCGGTTTAGTCCAAATTTTCTGAAGAGACAATCGCTTTATTTGATGAACAGATTGAATCTAGGCTTTTAATTTATTTTTATATTTTTTGAAACAATCTGGCCAGGAACGTGTGACAAGGTTTTGATTTCATGTTGACAGTAAAGATTTTATGCCAGTAGCCGATGCTGGTTTGGCTTCTTTTGTACAGTAAATGCAAAATGAGGAAGACTTGTTCATCTCTTCCGTATGTGAGTTTCCACAGAGGAGCACGAGATGACGGCGACGAGGAACTAAACGTCCATCATCTTCAGTGCGACTCATTCAGCGCTGAAGGCTTCTCTCACAGGACGCCATCACTGACACATTAATGTCCACACACGAGGTCAGGGAGAGACGCGTGTACACACAGATGCTGTTGTACAGATGTTGTTCAAACTGTAGAGTGTGTGTATGCGCGGCTCGTCGTCTGTGTTCTGTGACTGAACGAGATGTGATGTTGTATAGTCGTTGGTTATTGGTGTTTCTATTGAAGTGACCTTTTCAGTCTGAGTCTCTGAATAGACTCTCGGTGTGTGTGTTCATCACACACACATCAGTGTGTGTTCGGCTGAAGCGCTGTGGCCTCTTGCTGGAACCAAAGAAATTCATTCAGGTCTGTGTCTAGGTAGTCTTCAAAGGGGGAAAAGCCATTGTTTTTTGTTTTTTTTCTTCTTTATATTTTAATTAATTGAACAGCCAAAAAATACAGGTTAAAAAGTCCCTATTCAGATTTGTTTTAGATATTTAGCAATGTGAAATAAAATCCTAAAATCTGCCTGCATCGACACCATTATATGAGAACTAAGCTGGACGAGGACATTACGGTTTTCTCCAGAGCGGCTGTATATATATATATATATATATATATATATATATATATATATATATATATAAATGAACTAAATTAATAACTTTTTTCCAACAAAAATGAACATGATCAACAGAAATGAACTCACTGAACTTACTTAAAGGGATACTTCAGGATTTAGCATTAAGCTTTGTATTAGTAGAAAACCTGTAGTATTTTTGAATTACCGTGCTTTCCACCCTCATATCCCCCTGAGATGAGAGATTTAGGGCGTTTTTCCACTGGGTTCGTTTGCTGCGGTCCGAACCCGAGTGCGCTAGTTCCCGGCGCCCCCCGCAGCGTTGGTCTGGTTTCACACTCAATTAGTTGTATCGAACCCAGGTGAGTTTGCAGTGATCTTACGTCATCGCAAACGCAATCAAACAATGATATCGACAGTGATACGCATGCGCGGGATACTATACTTCCTGAACAAGCGCGCACCCGAGTCCGTGTTGCTTGCACATTAACGCGAACCGCACCACGGTTCGGGAGCAACCGAGCTCAGACCACCTCCTCCAGGTAGTCTCGGGTTCGGTACTCTAGTGCGCACCCGGGTCCGATGACAGCGTTCACATTAGCGATTTTTCATGCGAACCGTGGCCCGGTCCGCACTAAACTGCCAGTGTGAAAGCGCCCTTATGTATTTTTTGTCTGGAAAAAATCCTCCGATGACGCAAAATTGTCATTTTGCATCATCTGAGGATTTTTTGGCCAGAGCCGAGAAACTACAGCCAGTAGAAGGAGCTGTCCCACATTTTCTCAACCCGCCCATAGGAGGTGGGATCTCACTCACAGAATGTACACACAGTATCAGCCGTCTTTCTTTGGAAGCTAAGCCAACAGGCTCTTGTTCTGTGGAGAAAGCTGAGTAGTAGGAGAAAGCTGAGTAGTAGGAGAAAGCTGAGTAGTAGGAGAAAGCTGAGTAGTAGGGGTTACCATCCTCTTTTTCCCGGACATGTCCGGCCGTCGAGATCGTCCAAAATTTTTTGCTTTCTGCAGTCGCCATTCATTGTTTACATGCACACCTTTTGTTTCAATCTAACTGAATTCATTCTGATTGGTGAATCTGAATGTAGTGTTTACATGAACGCTAAACAAGTGATCGGTCGATGTGCGTTTTAACATTGCTAAGAAAATTCCCGCTCCTCCGTGAGAGATACGAGACCTGTGCGTCTCAGTAATCACGCCACCGGCCTCGCGCCGTTCTCCCGCGCCCCTCAGCCTCGTCCTGCTCGCCACAGTAAACATAATGAATGACGACTGTAGAACGCAAAAGCCGAATCCTGGACATTTTGGGCGATCTCGAAATCCCAGGCAAACTCGTCACGGAGACTCACTAGTAGCCTAGCCTTCTTCTTTTCAACTGCGCTCTCTTACCGGTAGGTGTGGCTTGGGAGTGGCCTCCTAGGGCAGCGAAGCAAGTGCATTCTGGGAGTTGTTCACGAGCATTCACCTCGTTAGTCTGTGTCTGGATTACTTGTGGATTATGATTAAAGACTGCTTTAACTTTCATCTATATCATCAGTTGTGACAGAGCGCAACGTATCAAAATGGTCATGATTTTGCATTTTACATTACTGTAAAATGTAAAAACAATTCTTGGCAATTAGTGACAAAATTGGGCAATTTTCTCACCAATTACTGAGTTTGACGGAGTGACTCACAAACCTCTTTCTAAGGGGACTCTCTTGGGATCCATGAAATTGTTGCTAATCAGGAACTCAACAGAAAATGGATCCTCAAGCATTAGGAATGGGAGAGTTTTACCTCCTGCTATTGATTTAATTTACAATGCTTATTTGGAGGTTTTCATGAACTCATATTAATTTAAACACTTTGGAATGTTTTTTTTTTTTTGGGGGGGGGGGGGGTTGTGACGTAAAGTGGTGTAAAAACGTAAAAATACACTCTTCCTTATTGAAACATATCAGTTTTAACTAGGCATGCACCGATATGAAAATTTTGCCCGATATGATAACTGATAATTATTTTTATTTGAAAGCCGATAACCGATATATTGGCCGATAAATAAAAAAAACTGAAAAAAACAAATGAAAGCCTGATTACAAAAACAAGATTCTTATTATTAAAAGTCATGTCTCAAACACACATTTATAATGTTCTCATTATAATGTTTTGTGGCCGATATGACAGACTTGCGCTGCACGTTACACTTCACTGTATTTTCCTTTTCTGAAGTGATTCCAATCATATTTCAAGCAGTTCAAAAACATCCTGTTGAACAGTGCACATCTGAAGTGTCTCAGCTGAAGGAAATAATACATTATTTATCACCTTTTTAATATAAATGTTCTTATCGGGTCGATAACACTATGGGCCCTATCTTGCACCCAGCGCAATTGACTTTGTACAGCGACGCATGTATCATTCCTATTTTGCACCCGCGCACAGCGGACTTTTCCCTCGACAGACGCACGTCGGTTAACTAAGAAATACACTTGCGCTCGCGGGGGCGGTTCAGCGCCAAGAGGAGGCGTGTTCCGGCGCAAACGTTCCTTCATGCTATTTTGCAGGTTTAGAAAACAATTCCGCCACTGACCGGAAAAAAACAGTTTAAAGTCAGTGGCGCGTTGCGCATGTTATTCATATGCTATTTTAAGGGCGCATGCTTGGCCATAATCAATGTAGCGTGTACACAACGCACATACACTTTGATTCTCTCATCTACACAGAAGCAGCAGTTTTCATTTTTGTAAATGATACATTATTACGATCGATCGATAGATAGATGATAGATAGATAGATAGATAGATAGATAGATAGATAGATAGATAGATAGATAGATAGATAGATAGATAGATAGATAGTTTATTATAAAAGCATACATCTAGCTTACACATTTACCCAAATTATCATACGCCTGTTTAAACGAAGTTAATTTGGGTGTGTTTCTCCATCCCCAACGGCCCTGACGAGAACGTCGGTCTCCTCGGCTGTGAACCGCTCCTGGCGCGCGTCTGGCAAATCCGCCGTTATAATAGGAATCCGCTTTAGAACAAGCGCGCCTGCTCTTAAAGGGAATGTGAGATGACGCTCTGATTGGTTTATTTCACGTTACGCCCAAACCACACCTATGAGTAATGAAGCTACTTCAGACCAACCCATTTTAGATTTGCGCCTGGCGCAAGAGTCATTTATCACGCCGGTATAATAGCAACAGCGCCCGAGATCCGCCCACAAAGTTACTTGCGCTTTGCGCTTGATACTTGCGTATCAGATCGTTAAAATAGGGCTCAAAAAATGAATATATATCGTCCGATACCGATACAGTTGCCGATATATCATGCATACCTAGTTTTAACCAAAAGTTTTGTAGTTGAAAATGTCTGTCAACCTATTTCTGTCACGATTCTGGTCCACAAAGAAGACGATGCAGAGTTTAGGAAGTAAAGTAGCAAATTAACTTTATTAAACAAAACAAAAGATTATAATCCAGCAATCCAAATCAACATGAACAATGTAACAGTGTGTGTGTGTGTGTGTATAGATACACAAACAACACCAGACAAAGAACTGAGGAAACTGAAGGGCTTAAATACACTAATGTAATATACTAATGAACTGAAACGCCAACAGGTGTGATTAATTACCAAAACAATGGGCAACAAGAAGCAGGAAAACAAAGAGAAGTGAACTAAGAATCCTTGAGAACGAAACCAAAAACCAAGAAAATGAAAACATGACAATTTGCTGTTTTTGTCAACACAGAACTAACACAACTTAGGCTGTTTACACAACACTGTTTTCAACAAAAAAAAATACAAAAAATAGGCATTTTGGCCGTTCATTTACACGGCAACGGCATTTAGGGAGCCTGAAAACGCAACATTTTTAAAACAGGTTTCAAAGTGCACGTTTTTGAAAACGGTCTCCATTTAAACAACAAAAACGCGAATCTCTGAAGACGATGACGTTTTCACACATGCATATTACGTGTTCAGTCACAGTGTTTCATCGCCATCTACTGGCCTGGCAGCAGAATACAGCGTTTTTAGTCGTTTTCGTGGATTCGTATGAATGGGGATCGGTTTGACGATGGTGTCGTCTGATCGCGGAAAACTCAAAGGAAACACTTCTCAGCTTTCAGCAGTGTTGTGCAAGTTACTTCCAAACTGTAATACATTATAGATTACTTGTTTCTGTTAAGTAATTCTTTACCTTACAATATTACTGTCTCAGAATTGTAATGCGTTACATTTCTTCTGTATCACTTGAGTTACTTTCACCAAAATAACTACAGAAGTAGAACTTAACGTTCTAAAATGACAAAATGTCCTACAGAGCATTTTACGTCCAGTAGAAGGCGATATGATGTACAATAATGACTGTGGCCTACTAACAATATAGCATATAATTGGCAAAGTGAAGGCTCAAGGCGATGCAAGAAAGGATGACAGACAGAATCACAAACGATCCAAGTCCGTTAAAAGTATGGTAGAGGTAAAGTGATTATCTGGCAATATCTGGGAATAGCTTGGGTCTATTCATATTAGACACAACAGAACTGAGTGTAAACTCTAATGCCATGACAAGATGCACATTTGTTCTTTTCTTATTGTTGCCATTATTTTATTCTCTTTAAATTCAAGAGGTTTACAACACAAAGCTGTCATGCACAGAGTGCGCATGATGAACATAGCTTATGCTTTCTCGGGAAGTATAAAGTGCAATTGGAGGACCAACCCTCAGCCTCAGTCATTTTAGTCCATAGAAATGAACATATAGGCTAAACATAGCCTGACTGCTTAGAAAGAAAACACAGAACAAATAGAGACCCTTAGGCCTATGTGCCTCTAAAAGGACTGAAACAAAACAGGCTACCAAATAAAAGCAGGTTAAAATAAATCCACTTAGGCTACAACAACAAGACAGATTGCAATTGGCTCTATAGGACTAGACACTTTTCGAGAATACTCAAATCTAATTAAAGTGCTTGGGCCTACAGGCCTAACAGGAAATATGGCTCAGTCATTTAAAGGGATGGTTCGGAGTAAAATCAACCTAGGGTCCTTTGCACCATGACCTTGAGCCAACTGGAATCTGAAATTACCCCACTAATAATGCCCAGAATGGTACCAAACTTCTACAGTAGTATAAATAGGTTCTGTACTCATAAAACGAGGCATTGGAAAGTTTGTAAGTACATCAGGAGTTTATTTAAATAACACTTGCCTGATGGCTAATGCTACCGCTAACCCGGACGTCGACGTCACTTCAGTGATTAGATTCATTGTCTGTTCCAATCGGATGCAAGAGTATACATTCACATTATGCTGCTGTATATACACTGAAAAAATGATTCATTGAATTTACTTCTTCTTCTTTTTTAAAGATAAAGTGGTTGCAATCAATTTATTTTAGCTACATTTAAATAAACACATTTAGTTTCAACATAATTTTTTTTTAAATGTTGCTAAAACAAATTGATTGCAACCACTTACCTTAAAACATTTAGTAAATTCAATTAATATATATATATTTTTTTTTAGTTTAGGTCTGTTGATGGCTATAACATTTTGACCCAGTGACCTAGAATCTATATGAACTAGATTATATAAAATTCTAGCTAGTCATCATGGAAACGTTAGCTTAGCTTGTCATTGTTGGTCACAGGGATCTTGCTAACTAGCTTCTTAAAAGCAGGAGATTCCACCGTTGACATTGGTAACGTGTATTCGACGACATACTCTACGCCACAAGTCTTCCGACTTCTCGAGGTTCAAGTGGCATGATGGCAGACCGAGAGAGTTTAATTTCTGCTGCTTTGGCTTATCACTCTCGTCCTCTGTGTTTCTTCTCTTCTCAGTGAGTGGAGTGGTCGCATGGCACCGTTCGAGATGTTTTTTTAAACTGCTAATGCTATTTCGCGATTATCTCTGACAAACTCGAAGTAATGCGCATACGTCGATCTCGCGAGTGTAAAGTCTTCTTCTGCCATCTTCTCCCATTAGCTGCTCTTCCACGGGCCAGCGCGAGCACAGAGGCCGAGATCATGTCTCGCGGCTCTCCTGTAAAAGTCGCCCTAAACACGCCTTCACTGGACTATTGGTGCGTTCTATTATTTATCCGTGTCGGAGTTCCGACTAGGAAGACAGACGTTGCCTAGCAACACGCACCATCACGCCCTTTTCCACGGATTTCCCGGCTCGGAAGTCGGACAACCGCGAGGACACCGAGCAAGAATTCCGATAGAGAATCCAAGATGGCTGCGCCCTGTTTGACTTGTTTTCATTGTTTTTGGACCGCTTTGGTTGTTTAAATGTTTAAATGACGATTTTAATCTCTCGTATTACTGCAATACCTTACTGTGTCCGTATCACTGCCTGTGGGTATGGGAATCGGTCTTGTTGTGAGTGCAATATTGAATGAAGCCTTGTTTCAAACGGGTGTTACTAACATGGCTAGCGTTTTTTCTCCGACTCGGACGCGCAAAACATACCAGAACGCTTGAAGTGTGGAAGTGACGTCATATCCGAGGGCCGAGCCGGTTCGTTGACAATAATAGAACGCACCATTAGTCACACAATACAAAGGTACACCAGCAAGAGGGAGATGAATGAAATAAATCGGCATACAAATATATCAGAAGCTGTCATTTAGTCTTTATTTACAAACTTGGACACCACACACGGCTATTGACTGACTACCAACAGGGAATAACTTACTTGCATTTTTCATTCGTTAATGTCACGCGGTCTTGCTGTTTTTTGTTCTTTTTTCTTTCTTTTTTTTGAACAATTACATTTTGGGCTAAAAGTGTGTTGTAACGCAAGAGTTACTGAACCGAGTAAAATATTACTGAAAATTGATTAGTAATGCCTTACACTACTGCGTTACAGCAAAAAGTAATACGTTACTCCCAACACTGGCTTTGAGCGTATCGCTGTCGTGTAAACGTACCCTAAATCGCTGGTCAAAATATCGATGCTGGAGTCTTTAGTCATTAAATAAAGACCTATTAGGCTTTCTTTAAAGACTTTATAGTCTATAAGTGTAATATTAAATAAGTGTAACCCTGTTTTTAAAGCAGCATGACGCTCAGAGAAGGTTTCCTGATCCAGTCAGAGCTCATCTTTCACATGAGAATCGTTTTAGTTTGCAATGTCAAATAATATCCACATGTGCTTCAATGCCATGAAGACTGAAAATTGTTTTCACGCAGTGCCGTATTTTATAGAGTCACATCTGAAGTCAGATGTCGAAAATCATCTTTTACATGAATGGCTGTTTTTTTCTGCAGGTTCTCTGCATTAGGAGTGTTTCTGCTAATGACACGCTTCATTCACAGCCTCGCTCCATACGCACCAGTTCATTACCTCACGCTGTGGCTCCAGATATTATCCTGCTAAATCATGCATGTGTCCTCGCATTACAGTAACAGTAGGAACAACCAGGCAATGGTGAATCAGTCTGAAAGGTGGGGTTGTAATCTTGATGAGAGTGTTTGCATGCACTTGAACAAACACTCACACACCTGCAATTATACAGCGGAGAGATAATCATCTGCTATTTGGGTTCCTCTGGCCTTCCTCATGGGGTGGGGGGGGGGGGGGGGGGGTACGGCTGTTTGAAGGAAATTTGTTCAACAAAATCCATCCATCAGCAAGAGAATCCAAAAATGCCAGGAGTTAATAGCAATTATAGAATCAGCATTATAATATTATTTTATTAATATAGGTTATAATTCATATAAACATTTGTAATTGTAAATACAGCAAATTTCCCTTAACAGTATTGCATATAGTCAATGGTCATATTATTGAGAATTTTTATATTGTTTATTTGTATCAGTAGACACAAGAGACACAATAAAAGGGATTTGTTATCCCAACATTTGTGAAATAGTTCTCTGGGTTCTCCAGCTTGATGTCCATTTTATTACCAATTTATTTAAGAAATATATAAACTTTTTTAACCCTCTGGTGCTCTTTGGTCATTTATTTATGTATTTATCTTTTTACTTCATTGGAAAGGTACAAAACTTGGTAAAGGTTTCAGCACCTGCTATGTGAACACAAAACATAATTATAAACATGATTCGAAAAGGTTAAATGGTCCTGAAAAACAATAGCCACAGTTGTGCTCCTCGCCGTCAAATATGAGCGGTTTCTAGTGAAAACCTTTAGTACTGCGGCCAAACAAAATCTGATTGAAAGCTCATTTCTTGAGATGTTAAGCTCAAATTTGGAACAGTCAAACATGATTTTGAAAATATATATTTCATATAAAAATCGAAAATAGAATTTTGGTGCTCAATATTTTGAATATGCTCAAAAAGTGAATAAGAAATAAATACAGCGTAAATATATGACTGTAGTACCATATAATTTTAGTACCATAAAATACCCTAAAAATACAAAATATTAAATAAAACATTATGAACTAAAACACAGTACATTCATTTCATTAATATAAAAAAAATTCTGTTGTGACCGACACTTACTTAAAAAACTTAATGCATAAATTCTAAGGCAGTACAACCATTTTAGGAGAAAAGTGCTTCTTTTCGAAAAAATTCTTACAAATTCTTAATGGCACTGAAAATATATTATATTTTTATTTATTTTTTATTTAATTATAAGCACATTTAAAAACAACCCAAGGTTGACCAATTTGCTTTTGCGAACTGCTCCGAGACTTGGGTTGAAGATCTAAATGCAGCTTTACTGGGACAGTCCAGAATCGTAACCAATATAATGAGCAAAGGGTCAAACACACGGGCGAACAATCCAAATGAGCAACAGGAAGAAACACAGACTAAAGGAAATCCAGAAAACAGGCAGAGAATTTAAAAAACAAGACACAGGAAACCAGGAAAACGCTCAGAAATACAGTGTAACAACATAGAATGACTGAAACAGGGCTTAAATAGGCAAGAGTAAACGAGATAATAACACACAGGTGGAAGTAATCAGAACATGATGAGTCCAGGCAATGGGTTATGGGAAATACCCAGTACAGGAGACAGAAGCAGCGCCCCCTGGAGGTCATACTGGGAACTGCAGCCTGCGGGTGTAACAGCTGGACACAAAAGAAGAACATTAAGAGACAAAAATAAATGAATTCACATCAAAAATCAGTGCTGTACAATGTAAAACCCACACTAAAGACATAATTGAGGAAATAGATGAGTTTCAAGCATGAAAAACCAAATCTCTTTCAAGGATTGCAGATGATTCAAATGTATTATCATTATTAATGTCCCAGCGCGAGGAGCAACAGACGTGTTGCCAAACACAACGACACCATCTTTCATCTATAAATAAATGATATGTTAAGTTATATATTCACATGGAGCTCACAGTGGAAAAGCTTTGGGCAGTTCTTGCAAGTGAAGCGGAAAAGCTATGTCATCACTGACCTTTCACTGTATCAGATCCACTGACCTTTAAACACAACAACATATCGATCCCATGTTTTCTTACTAATCTCTCCTAGACGAGGCAGAGGAATCACTGAGAACAAGCAACGCTGCTTCACAAGATTATAAAACTTGTGAAATATAATCAACACTTTATGTTGCCTGGGAAACAAGTACGACGTCTATAACGTCTGGAAAGACTGAAGCTGGTATTTTCTCCTTCTTCGGAGACGTCTGATTGTTTCTCTGTCTCTGACTGGTCATTGCCTTCTCTGCGGCTGAGAGACTCTGCATCTCTCTTTGGGTCTTTGGGTCTCTCTCACTTTCTCTCTCCAGTTGAGATCCTAAAGGCTTTTAACATTCCCAATGCATTTAAAAACACCTTTTGCATTCCAGTTTGAACATGAGCTTATAAAACATGCCTAAATTCATATCGTATCTAATAAATGCATTCGTGCATTAAAAAAATCTAAGTTTTAGATATGACAGTGTTATTACTATGTTATTACAACATTTACCTTTTTAATAAGAAATAAGAAAATCAGAAATATTTCAAATTTCAACTTTTAAATTCTAGCAAAACCACTGTGAATTTTTTTTTCAATATTCATGAAAAAGTTTATTTGACTATATCATTATATGAAAATTTACATGAACATGAGAATTATACAAGTATCAATGGATTTCATTAAATTCCTTTGAACTTATAACTGCTTACAAACAGTCTATTTATGAAACATACACATTGTCTTTCTAACAAAACAACATAAATATTTTTATTTTATTTTTTAAATGTAAATGTATGTATTTTACTTTATTATAATATGTTACGTGCATAAACTTTCCCTTTTATGGTGATAAGATGATACATTTTTCATGGGCTGTAGTTCACTGGATACTGTTTATTTGTTACGTCACTCAAATCTTTTGTATGTCTGTAGTGTGTTTGTGTGTGCATACTTAATTCAGTTCAGATAACATCATATTTAGAGTTTCTGTTGATTAAACCAATCTCCTTCATTGTATTGACAAACATTTTTAATTCCAGTGAACTCAAAATTGTAAGCCAACCAGGTAACTTACTTTTTTAAGCCAAAGTTAAACCAACAATATATTATTTTACAGTGGTAAAAGAACTGGGCTGAGTTTCCCGATAACGTTGTCTCTTAGCGCGCTACGAAGACTCTTAAGGTATAGCTTAACTGAAGGTATACCATTTCTAGGCGTGTTCCCCGAACTATATCTTAGGAAGCTGCTTAAGATATACCTTCTTACGTGCGACGTTACCCGGCGCTGTCCGTGGCGATGCTGCTGAATCTGCTGATATCGATGACTCGAGAATCAATTATTCTCTCGTGCAAGGGCTGTTTATCTGAGAAAGCGGTGTTCTTTATAAAAAAAGCACTTTAGAAATAGTTGAAATTGCATTTATTAGGACTCATGGGATATTATAAAAAGTAATCCAAACTATAATAGCCTATAATAGCATTGCCTACATATTTTAAAATTGTATCATATATTGCTGCCATAATAACCATTTAAATTTGTATGTGCTTTCTTCTCTTTCCCATTTTTGTTCGCTGAGGTGGAGCTGCGATGAAATATTGTTCTTGTAAATACTTTCCAGCATTTCAGTAATAAAAGTGTACGTCACGTACGGTGCTCGGCAGTGATCAAAAAAGATTTAAACAGTGAATTTTGAATCTCTTCTTGAAAACTCAGAGATGTTGATTCAGACGGCAATTAAATTACCACACGACCTGTTTGTCAAAAAACAGTAGGTATTTGGCCAGGGATTTTTACGCGGGTTGGGTGAGAAAAAACACTGATATTATGGATTCGGACGGCACTAAAATCACAGACTTACCCCTGTAAATGTTTAAAATACCGGACGAGCCCATGATAAACAATATCAGCGTCCGAATAGGACTTAACTGACAGTAGCCTTTGCTTTCACTGGCCTTTAAAAGCGCTCTTTTATTAAAATACATTTATAAAATTGTATTATATATAATAATATAATTAAAATTCTAACAACAATCAGTGTAATGACAATTTTATTCTTTGCATGAAAACACTTGAATTAGCCTAACTGAACACTGTCTGTGTGTATTAAAACTTCAGAATTATATTCATATAGCCCTGCAACAGTGATAAGGTGAAGCTAAGAGTGGTCCAGACCAACCTTCCGAAAGTATGACTTACAGAAGGTATACTTAACTAAGAACGTTTCGGGAAACACGTATTATCCATAAGGTACAGCTTAAGGTGTAACTTAAGAACGACGTAGCGTTAAGAAGGTTTCGGGAAACTCAGCCCTGGTCGTTCACTCACATGACAACGAGGTTTTGGGGCCTGAAAATGCAATCTTTTGAAAATGGGTTTCAAAGTGCACGGTTTTGAAACCGATGCATTATTGTCTCCACGTAAACTACAAAAACGTGAATTTGTGAAAACAGTGATGTTGTCTATAAAAAGTGACATCGCCGGCTGCTTGAATACAGCGTCCGTGTCAACAAGGACTGTTTTGACATTTTCGCGAAAAATGCAAAAAACAATTCGTTTTTAGTACATCTTTGTTGTGTAAATATTCCCTAAATATATATTTACAAAAGTATTTTGAGACAAATCTAACCAACTGATTTAAAAAAATCTACATAAAACCATCAAAATTGACCCGGAACACAATTGGTGTTACAATGTACCATTTATTTTCATAGAAGTTTTGTTCCAGTACTAATAATTAGTATTAAAAAAATATATACAGTACTGTGCAAAAGTCTTAGGCATGTTAATACAGGACTGTGAAAAGTACTGGCATTTGTGTTGTTAAAATGCTGTAAAGTGAGAATGCTTTCAAAAATAACATGCCTAAGGTATTAACATGCCTAAGACTCTTGCACAGTACTGTATATACCTCTTCCGAGTCAAAACCGACCCGTTTACAACTGGAGGGTTAATGGTGGAGCTAAGGAAGGTCCAAACTAATATTAAATCCCATTATGAATCCATGTTCTTGAAAATCAATGAAATAGCCAGCACAGTATAATCATGCACTTGTTTTGTGATCATCCGCCCAATAGTATATTGTCCAGTGACTCCTCATGTCTCTTCTATTGCATCGCTCGTCTGCGGTCTGTATCTCGCATCGAGAGCCACTTCACAAGATTGCATGAACATTCAGACTGAAGAAAACACCTGTGTCACCTGAGCTTGTAGTGGCGGACCGTGAGTGACCATTCGTCATGTGACTCAACACTGGCTGAGGTAGATTAAATTAAACCCATCCGTCTCGCTTCCCTCTCTCAGGAAACTAAATTGTCCTGCCACAGTGTCAGAGCTATTTATATGATCAGGAATGACAGATGAGTCCTGCTAACTCAGTGATTTGCTGTGTGTGTTTAGCGCCGCTGAGGTCTACGCTTCCATCACAGGCCTCGTCGTGCTGATGTGAGGACACTGACACGTATATCAGAATAACAGCAGTTAAAGCTCAGCGTTATATGCCTTGTTTCTGTCCAATTTCCCTCACAGTCTTTCTTTTCTTATGAATTTAGCTCCCATTTTTGAGTGACTTGGTTCAAATGCTTTCCAAAAGTGACATGAGGACTGATAGTCTGCTATTGCTATATCTACTATCAGGGTTGGATTGACAATTCTTGATGTTAATTGATATTTAAAAAAAGAAAAAAGAAAGTAGTCCATTGAATTTAAATAAGTAGAATTAAAATCAAAATATATGTATATAAACAATTTTCATTTAAAAAAAGTTTAATCTTGTTTGAAAGTAAAAAAATGTAATAAATAAAAATTCAGGTTTAATAGGCCTTGCATAAAGACATTTCAACCAATTCTTAAATCATGAATTTGGTGCAGTCTTTTCTCACAGTCAGTTAGATTAATATTTAATATATTTTGCAATGAAATTCTCATTACCTTATGGTAATGAGAATGTGTTGTTACAGATATCTCATTCCTGTCATGCAAAGTACAATGCATTTTTTTTCTCATGCTGAATTTAATACAAATCTGTAATACAGTAAAATGATTATTACAGTCACAAGAATCTAACAAGTCAGACAATATTTTGCCAATTTGATTGTCTTGAGTTTAATTCTTAAATTATATCTACTTTTCAGCTATTTTTGAAATAAAGAAAGAAAGACAGAAAGAAAGAAAGAAAGAAAGAAAGAAAGAAAGAAAGAAAGAAAGAAAGAAAGAAAGAAAGAAAGAAAGAAAGAAAGAAAGAAAGAGTTACATCCACCAGATGGAGTGCCCTTGATCTCCACTAGAGATCTCCTTGCTTTCCCTTCATGGACTACCTTTCCCATAAACCTTTTCCCGGACTCATTTTGCTTCATTACTTTCAGTGGTGTCTCATTACCTGGTTATCTCTGCCTATTTAAGTCCTGTTCCCTTTCGAGGGAACTCGCGCTGCGTTGAAAGTGACAGTCAGCCGCCTTCAAACAACTTTTCCCCCGCCGTCGTTCCAGATCTCGTGTCCAGATCACCAGTCAGCGCCTGCTCCTCGCTCCAGCAACTGCAGAGGGAGAGTGTTGCCTCTCGAGCTCCTCCACAAAAGGCCTGGGGTTCAAGACAGCACTCTCAGCTGAAGTCTTCCAAGCCGAAAGCAGATTTTAGGACTGTCATTCAGGTGAGTAAGGCGAAGAGGTCCTGATGCAATGCTCAGGCCTCTGAGTGGCTAGTTTGTCACGATAGATCTAAAAGATGCTTACTCTCACATATCCATCCATCCTTTCCCAACACAGGAGATTCCTGAGGTTCACCTTCAGGGGAAAGTTGTACCAATTTCGGGTTCTTCTAGAGGAGGTCCAGAGGTTCAGTCAGAGGATATGTGTCTTTAGTGTGAATAGTGTGGAATAGTGTGTTTTCTTCGTGGAGCTAGGAGGATGAGGCCTGTCATCCAAGCCTGGGCCCCCAAGTGGGACCTGGCAGTGGTTCTTAAAGGGTTATCCCTGGCACCCTTCGAACCCATTGACGAGGTGTCAGAGACATTTTTATCCCTGAAAGCAGCCTTCCTGCTAGCCATTATGTCCCTCAAAAGAGTGTGGGACCTGCAGGTGCTATCTGTCCCTCCCTCTTGCCTCGAGTTAGCTCCTAGAGGAGTGAGAGCAATTCTCCACCCGAGACCTGGCTATGTGCCATCGAGTGTGGCACAGTCTGTCATCTTGCAGGCTTTTCATCCTCCACCACATGTGTCAGCTGATCAAGAGAAGCTACATTTACTATGCCCTGTTCGAGCCTTGGAGGCCTATGTGCAGCCCTAGGTCCTCAGGCTAGAGGAAGTCGGACCAGTTGCTTGTGTGTTTTGGGTCACTGAAGAAGGGTTCCCCTGCCTCTAAACACACTATTAGTAGGTGGATTGTAGAGGCTATTTCTTCAGCGTATGAGGCGTGCGGTTTGCCTCTGCCTCTGCTGATAAGAGCCCACTCGATTAGAGGAGAGGCATCCTCCAAGGCCCTGCTCTCAGGGGTCTCCCTTCAAGAGGTCTGTGATGCCGTCGGCTAGGCCTCCCCACACAGCTTCATAAGATCCCTACTACACCAGGTTCACAAGCTGAGTTGTGCCAGATTTGCTTCACACTAGAACAGACACTAGTCAGCGTGGCGCAGGGGGTATTTCGTTCCCCAAAGTGTCGTCTTTTGACGCAGCGCGAGTTCCCTCGAAAGGGAAGGTATTGGGTTACGACTGTATCCGGGAACGAGACGCTGCATCCCTTTGCCACACTTCCTGCGTGCCTGAGAACGACTTGCTTCGACCTATCAGAAGCTGATGCTGTTACATCTCTTTATAGCGCCCTCACATGCGACGTCACAGGTTGAGTCATGATGCAACACCAATCGAGATTGGACTAGATCCATACAGGCTTCAGACGCAATCAAGCTGAAGGCGTTCCCATAAAGTGTCGTCTTTCGACTCAGCGTCTCGTTCCTTTCCTAGCTTGTAAGTTGTAACCTGAGACATTTATCCAGTCATTCTCTTGTATGGGTCACAACTGCATTTCTGAGCGCTCCTTTGAGTCTCTGTTTGATGATCTTCTTGACCCTGTTTTCTGGATTTGCCCTGTTTACCTGAGTTCCTGGGGTCTGTTTGGATTGTTTGCCTGTGTTTTGACCTCTTTCCTGTTTTTGTAATACAATTTTTGGATTACCCTTAATAACCTGCAGTGTTTGGATCCTCAGCCTTTGCTTCTCTGAGCAGTTCGTAACAGAAACAGAAAGCGAATTCGCAGAAAATGATTCCCCATTGTTATTCTCTGCATGCTCTGCATGCAAATTTAAGATAATTGATGAAAAGAAAACAGGAATGCATAATCAGACTAATTTGCAGCACTCTCTTCATTTCTTATTTAGCACTGAGCACTTGTGGCTCTAAAGAATGAACCGCTGATGGATGGAGAAGGAAGAGTGTGATTCAGAGGCAGCTGGAGTTTCTCAAGACACAATTCATATTTAGGACAAATCTAAGCTAATCAAAGAAAAATAAGGCAATCAGAGTGAAGACTTTTAAGACCACCAAGATTATAAAAATTGTACTAATAAAGCTAAAACAATCCCACTGCATGTTCTGAATGGAATTGTAGATTATCTGTGAGATAAAACAGGAACACAGTCAATGTTTCATCTATACAAACTCCGATAAGAAAGTAAACATCACAAATAGTCCAGAACGAAGCATGATGAAGTTAGGATTTGTTTAATCTCTAACCATGAGTATAAATAAAAATAATAAAATTGATGCTTGCTTAAGTAATACATTTTAATAACTGTAAATATGCATTTATGCATCCTTAACAATTGAAATAGTTTAACCAATGTAAAAGTTTTTTTTTTATTTCTGTAAAGAAAATTCCAGATTTTCACAGTATTCCCAGACCTGTGAACCCACTGTACATCAGTTGATCACGCTGTAAATGCCTCACATGATCACAAGCTCTCTTGCTATAATAAAATATACGTCATGATCATCTGCTGTATTTGTAATGCAGAAAGCGAGATGAATTTCTAGCCTTTCACATATGCTGTGAATGCATTATCTCATTCAGCACAGTCAGTGAAGGGCGACGCTGGTCATCATAACTCTGAGACAGCATGACTGAGCGACTCAAAGGCGATGTGTCCTCCAGCTCCATCTGTGCTGTACACGGATGACAGAATACCACACATTACGGCTGCACTTTAAACCACTCCTTTAAAAGTAGGTGAAATGTGAGGCTCACTCCGTCAGGATCAAAATGGCATCTGAGAATGTTCTCCAATAAAATAATCTAATTTTGCAACAGACAGATGAAAAAAAACACACAAAAAACCAGCAATATCCTGTTAGGTGGATGATAGGATGCTTGCTGAAAATGATAGCACCTTAAATGAAAGGCTGCATCCACAATTCACATGTTGCAAAACCACAAGTAAATTATGTTCACACTAATGCATTCACAGAGGAAGTGTTGCGGTCTTAACGTGTTTTCTTTTGGTTTTAATGTTTTATTTTCTGTCTATTACCCGTTGCTGTCCGTCTGTGATTGAGTTATTGTGAACACCTGGTTTGGATGGGCTGTGGGGTATAGACCTTTCTCACAACTTCCGTATTTGTGACCGGAAATACGCAATCGTCGTGGTAATCTACTTCCTCCGCAGTCAAGGCAACATAAACAAATGGCGCAAGCAACTAGCAAGAGCTATTGACACGCTAATGATGTGTCATTTTAGTTAACAGTTCAGTAACAGTTAGCCTCGCTCTCTACTTAGCTTGATATTTATGGCCAAATTCCTCGTGAATTATTTTTTTTATCCTTTATTTAGTTTTTTCTTTTTGGTGACGGAGTTTTCCTCCACGAGTCGTCACATCAGCAAATGTAATATTTGGCAAATCCGTTAATGAAGTTGTGTAGACTCTTTGATCCATTTTAAACTTGCCCGGGTTTATGTTTTTCTGGTGTGTTGACGCTTGACAGGAACTCCGCTTCCACAACGATTACATATTTCCGGTTATTGTGAGAAAGGTCTATTTAAGTGCCTGTTCACTAACCAGTGGGGGGTTGTGGGATTGTTCAAATGTTCTCTTTTCTCTTCTTGCGTTTCGCAGGACGGGCTCGTGGCAGGTGCCCTTGGATTTGAACCCCTCTACCATCACAAGTTTCTCGTTATGCTTCGCATACTTTGTGGCCATGGTTGGACTAGTCAGCGTTTGAATGTGTGATTAAGTGAGGTATGTAACTTTCAATTCAAAGAACCAAACAATGGGTTTTGTGTTCAAGATAATTTTATTCACTGTTTTGTCTCACACATGTCGAATGGAAGGTACACATTCCATTGCGACTCATGTTTGTCGGTCTTAGTCTTTTGTGCCTGTAAATAAGAAAAGGTGAATGTAAATTATACAAATAATGATTTGTTTGTTAATGGTGAATCTCTTGTCTTACCTTCTTCCTGGAACATCCTAATAGAAGGGGCTCGCGAACAGGAAGCCTGACTTATACCTTCCCAAAGGAGGAGGAGTTCAAGTATTGAGAATGTTGAATATTACATTGAATGCATGTCTTTTAAGATTCTCGTTGGTTGTCATGATGAAAATGGAGCTTGATAAAGAAGATGTTAATATTCATGTTTGAATGTTGATGTTAAATATGATCTCATAAATAAGCTATGTAGATTGTATTTGAGATAGCCTTGCCATTGGTATGTTTGAATTTGAGGAGAGGAGCCTCAACTATAAAGAGTCTAATTGTTTGGACAAAAAGGGTGAGAGAACGAAGGGTGACTGTTGGGCCAGTAGCCAACGTGTTTGTTTCTCATGTAAATATTATTGTTATGTTTTTATTTTATTTTATTTTTTTACTTTTGTTTTTCCTGTATTGGAATTTTGGTGGATGGAACCCTGTTACACTGTTTGGAGCATGCCCTGACAAGAAAATGAAATCACCTTTAAGAGACTAACAGAATGTGGTAATGTGGTATGTTTTCCCCTAGAATCTTGTAATAAATATATATTTTACAACCGTAATTATTTTGTGATCGCCCTTTTTTGTTGCAGTTACGATCCGAACTGTAACAGAAGTCTATGGCACAAAATAGCAGGAATAGTCCGTCATACAGAAGTATGTGATTGGAAGCAGCTGTACTGAAGACAACAGTGTCATTATTCAGCTTCATCCTATGATGTCTGTGAAGTCAAATGGAAATATTTGTGTCATTTACTAGTCATTTCTGAGTGAACATTTTTCAAAGTAACAGATAACAAAGTAAACTGTATTTGCATTATTATAATTGAAATATTTGTTTCTATACATTTTACAAGGCTTACCCCATAGACTTCCATACAAGCGCACTGCTGTAAACATGATTTTCATTTGTTTTTATAAACAGGACAAGTCTAAAATAATATAAGAGAAGTATTAAAGGGGTGATGAGGGGTGATTTTAATATGTTCACTTATAATGTTAATACAGTTGTGGAAAATTATTACTTTCTACCTTCATTCTGAGCCTCTGTCTGGAATTATCCGTTTTTAAGGCGTGGCTCCTTTAAAGGGCTGGTTGATTATGATTTGACTTCTCTAACTTTAGTTAGTGTGTAATGTTGCTGTTTGAGCATAAACAACATCTGCAAAGTTACAACGCTCAAAGTTCAAAGCAAAGGGAGATATTTGCTTTTAAAGAAATCGCTTTTTAAAGACTACAACAAACGGCTGGTAGAGACTACACCACATTCCTCCCGGGTTAGTGACATCACAAACCCTAAAATTTACATAAACCCCGCCCCCGGGACACGATTTATAGATTATCATGACAGAATATGCTAATCAGTGACTAGAAAATAACTACACATAAGCTACATAAACTCATCAACTAACCATTCAGAAATGTCCTGTTGCTTCTACATGTTGTCACTTCTTCTTGAGTCTCTCCATCTTTGTCTGACTCCGGTTTGAACATAAAAGTGCATGTGCATGTCTGTGTGAGGTAATCGTAGCTCCGCCCTCTGTGAAGGGAGCAGCAGCTAATTTGCATTTAAAGGGACAGACACAAAAAAGTGACAATATTAACATGCTATATATAAATATCTGTGGGGTATTTTGAGCTAAAACTTCACACACTCTGGGGACATCAGAGACTTATTTTACATCTTAAGGAAAGGGCATTATACCACCCATTTAAGGCTTGTCAGTAAACAGCCGCTGTTATGATTGGCTAACATCACTGCATAGGAAACAGTATCAATACACACTTGCTGTTGCACGTGAGAAAGTGTTTTTAAAAAATTATCCATTTAAAAATGTAATTTACAGACAAATCTTTTACGTAGAGTTTGTGATGCAGTTGTCAGATCAAATACAGTCGCTTCATCTGTCAACTAAAGTTTCTCTGCAAACTCTCCATGCTGTCAAATTCTCCGAACAAACATATAATCCTCCAGTGCGATCCGGGACGCCATTAAAACAAACCATTGACTTGTTTCCAACGCTGGGATCCTCCTGAAGTCTGCATAGAAACACGCTGTTAACCTGGACAATCAAGTCCGTCAGAAACTGAACACACATATGTATACATTGTGTTTATCTTTTTCAGTTGTCCCTGCTATTTATATACACTGTTTACATCGTTTATAGTTATCCTGCTAATTCTGAAGAGCTGCTAAACGTGTTTCGTTGTTTCTTTTAACAATGACTGAATCTATCTATCTATCTATACTGTATCAGTGTAGACAGCGTCACTCATTATAATGGCTTCTGTCTTTTTTTGACATGACGCTCACAGCCGTTACGCGACTGAACGCAAGTGGGCGGAGCCTATGATGTGATGATGTAAAATGATTTGCTGATGTCTTGCTCTGGAGGCGGGCATATGCAAATGAATTTCCCCATATGACATCACAGTTCCTGAAATATCAAAACAAGCTGTTTTTAATTATGTTTTAAGCTATGAAACTTGCAGGATGTTTTAATGGTACAAAGACCTCACATATGTCAAAAGATCAAGAACAATTTGATTTCTGATGTCATGAACCTTTCTGACACTGAATAATAAACACAGAACATGCTGACTGATTTGATCATTATCACGATTTGATTCGTCACGATACTGAACTCACAATACAATATTATTGCGATACTCAAAGACATATGATAAAAGGTTAACAAAAAATGACCTGTTGATTAAAATGCTAAATTTGATATTACATTGTGTGTGTAAATGAATAGACTTGGATTGGTGCTGAAACCCAACACACAGGACAATATGTTTATACTTTCACTCTGTCACTGACTAGATATATTTAAAATAATATTGGCCACTTTTTACTGGTAACATCAGACATTTGGCATTATCAGGACCCACAAATATTCCCCCATTGCATTATTATACATTATATTCAACATTATATATAGCAGATTAGTACTGACACTAAAACTCTGAAAACGTAATTTTCAGTTGGCTGAAATATCCACGATAAATATTGTTACGTTTTTGTATTGCGGTATATATTGTGACTCCCCTATTTACCAGCATTACTGAAATTAAGATGGTGAACTAATGCTTGGGTTAATGAGAGAACTCATTTGCAAAGTCATCCATCTGACCTGTGGTTTGGGTCAAAGCGAGCGAAGTGCTGAAGCTCACCAGAGCTTGTTTATTTGTGTGGGTGATGTTCTTTTCCACCTTCAAATTACATTAGCAGAAACGGTAATGATCCCTCCCTGTACTCATCCTATCCCAGAGGACACACCTGACCCAGCACAAGAACACACTCCATTAGAAAAGCAAACAAGGGTTTTTACACACAACCTTAAGTAGGTTTCCACTTTTCCCCGCTGTGGTACACAGACTCTGGGTGTTTGCTCAGCCGGCACTGATAAGCCTGTGCATAAAACAATGGACGAAAAGAAGCGTGCAATGGAAAAGGTGTGTTATATATACAATGTTCTGCACTGTTTCTAATTCAGTTTTTAAATGAGCACATTTGCAACACTGATCATGTGAACTCCGTCATACAGACGCTCGTGGATGATTCTCGCATTATTCTGTATAAGATGATCAAACCTGCCGGCTGGAGCTCTGCTGTGAGCTCTTAAAGGTCAGAGGTCAAGCCTGCAGGTGTGTGAAGAAGCAACAGTGACACTGAGGCGTTCTGACAGCAGGAGCTTTAGCAGAGAGGTGTTAAAACTCTCCATCTGTCCCTGTACGACCTCTCTCACGAGCTAGTGCAGATTTAGCAAATGTAGCTGGTCATTCGGTTATACAGTTGCAAGGTATGCGTACTATATTTTTACATTTACATTTAGTCATTTACTAGAGACTTTTGTCCAAAGCAACTTACAATTTAGGACTAAGTTAAGCGAGTCATCGTGAAGAGGCAAAAACAACACAAGAAGTGCTCAAAATACAAAGTTCAGGCATAATTCAGAGCAGCAAAAGCCCGATAAGGGAGGATTATAGTAAAGGATTTTTGTGTAAAAAATGTTTTAAGTGCTATATATTGAAGAAACACATACTATATAATGGGAAATATGGTTTCCAAGAATGCAGTGTGCTCTTATTAACCTTCCATTTACAGTGTGATGAATGACCAGGAGGTTAGTACAGTTGAAATGGAAGTTGCTCTAGTCTTTTCTCCTCTATTGTGTCGTATATCCGAGTGAAACGCTTCTGGAACAAGAACAAATGTGGGCGGGGCTTGATTGTGTCTGTGGGGAATTGATTGGATGGTTGTGGTTTGCCATTGGCTGATCTCGTGTGAGTGACAGGTTGCCCCGCCCACATCCTCAGAGAAGAGAAGAGATGCTGCAAGAGGAACTTATTCTGATTCAAGATTACCAGGAACATCAATTTAAAACAAATGACTCATTATTATTTGGTCTGACTATATCAAAAGTTAAGACATCACTACACAAAATTGGATTAAAACTGCAATAGAAATATTTTTATTTCTAAGGCTACGTGTCCGTCCACACTAGCATTTTCAAGCGTTTTCCAAAAGTTTCTCATCCACACTGAAACGTCGGAAAACTCTCAATTCTCCTCACAGCGCATGCGTAAACCCTCATGAAAGCTCACTGAGATGATACAGACAGAACAAGACAATCAAGTTCTCACGCAATTCTTCTGGCAGGATCATTTAATTTAGCAAAATATCTCAGTCATCACTGATCGTCCAGATCACGTCCTCTCAGATCGCTCTCACTCGATGTTTGGTCTGAAACTGCTCTGGTGTTTCACCGCAGGACAGCGAATACGAGGACATCTTCTGTCATGTTTGCAGGACTGTGATATGAAGAGTGTGTGAAGGAACATATTTTAGCAACTGTGTGAAAGTGAACAGCACATAACAGACACAATACTGGTATAAACATGAATATCTATCGTTTCAAAACGCGTCACATGACTAAACTTACGTCATCGTTTTTAAATACCTCAGTTTTGACAGTCCATATGCAACACGAAAATGGTGTTTTCAAGTTTATCCACTTTGGAGAGCGTTTTCAAAAAGCTTTGTTTTCATTAATAAAAACAAGGAGTGGACAAGGCGGAAAACATCTGCATGCCACTGCCTGTATAAATGTGCATGGTAGTAATTTTTGACATTATTTTTTATGCAGTATACTAGTTTCCATACTGAGTATTGTCATACACACTCAAAACGTCATTCATGAAACATGAGCAGAACAAACAATGGCTATATAGGCTTATAATATTGCTATTTTTAACCTACAGGGGGGGGGGGAAACAGCATAAATAAACATAAATGACATTTTTAATACTGCATAGCCATCAATAATTTATCCACACACACATAATTCTCTCTTGTGTAAGGAGACTGACTCATATGCCAGCGTGTTCCCTGTCGTTCCCTCGCCGTAGGTCAGCAGATCCTCATTAGACAGAGTGAAGTGTTAAGGAAATACGATTGTGTGGGATGTTACCAATACTAATACAACGCGACACGAGGAAGGACCGTTTGATTATTGAGCTGAATCCCGTTGGCACGCTCAGCGACTCTGATGAAAGACTCGCTGGTTCAATACCCTCTTCAGAAGCCACGCTTAATCAGACATCTGCCGAGTGAATGACGCTCTCATAAAGGATATTTGGCAGCACTCAAAACAAACCGTGCATTAAACACAAGCCGGGCTATAAAACCACCGAGCAAAAGGTGCCTGGATGTCCTTATTTAACAGAATATCGCTCGCTCTCGTCCACCAAGTAGATCCGCAAGCAGCTCGATCAATGAAAAGGCCATTAAGCTTAACAAACCTGCCGGATCTATAAACTCTATTGACTCTTGAAAAAAAATAAAAGCACAACTGGGGTAACAGATCGAGGCATTTACTCATGCATGTGTGATGGTTTGAGAGGTGTTCATGTGCGTAGGTATTGAAAATAACCCTGGAGTTTGTCCTGGTTGTTTCCTGTATGTCAGCGTAACTCGCCGCTTACTGCATCGTTGTGGGAACTATAACTAGCGAGTCACTAATGTTTCCCCAAACCGGCCGTACCTCTGGCGTTTCAACCACGTTATTTAAAGGCCTTTTTTTTTTTTAGCTTTTGGTATGAATATGACAAAACAATGACAAAACTTGCGTTTAGGAGATATAATCATTCAAAACTTACAGTCTCTCACTTCCGCTTATGGCGAGTTCACATTGCACAATTTTAGGCCCGATTTTCACTTGCTGACTCGCAGACAAATGCCCGAAATCAACGGCAAACCGGTGCTCGTTCACGTGAGCGACACTCACGCAGTGTGGATGACCAAAGACGCGATCTGAGAGAATTTCACAGTCCTGCTGTGTGAATGTGTTCTGACCAAGCAGCAACCTCTCTGTCTCTCTCTTGAAACCAACACGGAAGTGAATTAAACAGCAATTCATCGACTGGCCACTAGAGACCGGCTGCAAAAGTGAGTCAAATCTGCATCTCCCCCATGTTGAAATGCACTACTTCACAGCAGAAAAACACATATTTACAGCCTGGAGCAAAAAGTGGCATTGGTCTATACAGCTAATGTTGCCCTTCATGACGACTGTGAGGGGGGTGAATTTTTTTATAACTCATCCGTTTAAATTATATTAAGCCTTAAATTTCTGCATAATTAAGGGTGTGTCCACTTTTGAGTGACAGGTGGATTCCCGCTGCTGTGGTCATTAGTCATCATTAGCCGTTTGTCTGCTGTCTGTTAGCCGTCACGTTACCTCAGCTCATTGTCTGACTGTAAAGATAAATAAATTCGGGAGTGACGCGCTGCCAAGATGGCGACGGTCGACCACACCCACTTCAGGCTTCAGAAACAGTCTTCAGAAACACTACGGGTGACGTCACGGAGACTACGTCCATATGTTTTTACAGTCTATGGTTCTGACTGAAAACTACATCGGCGATGACCGACAGCCAATGAGAGAGCAAGATACAGAGCAGCGGGATGCTCGGGGAGGAGTTAGATCACAATATCAGTATTTTAATAGATTTACTTTTATTTATATAGGCCATTTACAATTATATCAAACAAAGAACTAACATTTGCTGGACCAGCAGCAACACATTGCAGAATTATTAATTTACCTCCAACTCTTTGCAGAACACACACTCTTTGCTCCAACAATTCCCTCCTCCATAATCTGTTTTTCTTTTTCTCCTTTTCGCTGCAAATCAGCGCACACACACACACAATGTGGATCGCAAGCTTCTTGCAGGCTATCTTTTTTAATAACAACTCACGCATTCGTGATCTTGCGTTATTTTCTTACCACTTCTCGCGTGTGTTTGGTTGTGAAACGTAGTTTGCGGACCAGACAGAAGTTGTCTGCGGTTCTTCCTCTTGTTAAGTCATGCGGTGTGAAACCCCCTGTCTCCCACCCATCGTGCTGTGTGAACTCGGCATAAAGCGGATCAGGGATTTTTATGACATCACCGCGGACTGTCCAATCATATCTTCTGTCCAATCAGATGTTCTCTAGAATCTAGAGCTCCGCCCCCTATGCTATATACATCTCCTGGCCAATGCGACCGTTGACACATCAATATGTTTTGGAGTGTGTGTTCGGTTGCTCAAACGCTCGAGTTTTATTCTGTTTTCCAACTGTACGTTGGCTAAGAATGAAATGACTAGAATTTATTCACATCTCTACTATTGAATCCAACGTATCATCAGTGCTCGGATTCACTTCCATGGTGCTGTCAGTCTGTACGGTAAACTAAACGCTATTGGCTGTTCGAAAAGGGGGAGGAGCCATTCAATAAGTCCCGCCTTAGCTTCTGTTTCAGTGGAAATTACGTCAACGCATCAAACAAAGCTGCGCGATCCAAGGCACTTCAGCGGGACTTTATAGGAAAAACTTCTCTGTTTTAAGCCTATCGTTGTCGAGTAAACGTATCCTTAATCCCCAGCCTTCTCCATATAACGTTATTATTCTGCCATGCCACTGTAATTAACTGAGCACAACTTCCCTGCTTTTGTTCTCCGTTATCTGATGTTTGATTCCCCTT
This sequence comes from Leuciscus leuciscus, assembly GCF_965113295.1. Taxonomy (NCBI): domain Eukaryota; kingdom Metazoa; phylum Chordata; class Actinopteri; order Cypriniformes; family Leuciscidae; genus Leuciscus; species Leuciscus leuciscus. Next base: position 35,571,812 of record NC_138746.1, read on the forward strand.
ACGTCACACTCCAGGGATCCCTTACGCATTTCTGCACATCCTCACTCTTCAAAAGCGGCGCGGCTACAATATATTGATCGAAATGTATATATTTTTCAATAGGATGAAAGATACAGAAAGCTAGTTTGCTTATTGTGCCCACGAGCACTATGTATTTCAGTCCACATGTCATTTGAACAAGAAACTGTTTCTAAACGCCGCCTGAGAGCTGTAGGTTTCGAGAAACACCAGATCATTCAACTGTGTGGTTAACGAAGATACTCGCGACCAGAGTCGCCCAATGCCTTTGGGAAACACACCTCAGGATGGTTTATTGAGATGTAGATGTAATACTTCATAACCCATCTGCAATGCTTCTATTTAACTGTTTGACTAAATAAGAAAATAGAAGTCTTTAAACATATTAAAAGGAAATGATGGCATGCTTTTAAAAAACTATTTGTTTTCTGGAGAGACTTCAGTTCAAACTCTAATCAGTCACACCTGCTGTAATAATCAAATCCTGGATCAGCCGGTGTCATCAGCGCTGGATCAGACTCGTCCTTCTTTATGACCTTTGATCACTTTATAATTTTGTGATTTTGTGATGTTTTTTTCTATAAAATAAAATAAAAATACGAATAAAGCATGCAAGTTTTTTATTAGCAAAATTTAATTTAGGCGATTGCATGGATTGAATATGGCAGTGTGCTTCACCGTCAGACAATCTGAGAAGGAGGACATTTGCTTTATTTCCTCCATAAATCTCTGTTAAAGTAAACATCTGTATACTAGATGCACATGGGCTTCTGCATCTGTTGATTTCATCTTTTGTGTGGATTATTTGGTTTTATGTGAAAAACAGCAGCAAGCCGAATGGACTCCAGATCTCCGGTTTCAACATCTCTCTGCTCGGATACTTAATCAACAATGTGGCGTGCAGACAACTTTATTTTAAGAAAATCATTAAAAAAAAAACATATTATTTACCCCATTTTTTCTGTGTTACTGTCAATGTTTATGACATGTTGATACGTTCCTCATGTAATTTCATTTAGTGTTACAATAACTGATTTTTGCTTGATGATAAACTGCATTTTAGGTAATTTGTCATTTCGACAAGGAGACACGAAAAGCAGTGGCCGCAGTTAAAGTCGTCATGAAAGTGAAGTTGTGCTTTTCTTTTCTCCTCTATTGTGTTGTTTATCAGAGTGAAACAGTTCTGTGACAAGAACAAATGTGGGCGGGGCTTGATTGTGTCTTTGGGGAATTGATTGGATGATTGGATGGTTGAGGTTTGCTATTGGCTGATCTCATGTGAGTGACAGGTTATAGCCCCGCCCACATCATCAGAGAAGAGAAGAGATGCTGCAAGAGGGAATTATTCTGATTAAAGATTACCAGGAACATCAATTTAACACAATAATGATGTGCATGGATGAATCATACTGCAATATTCCATAAAAACAAAACAAGAATTGTCCATTTTCAATTCATGGTAAAGTAACCGCTGTCATAAGGTCAACTGAATAGCTGTTGTATGTTGTTATTCTTCAGTGGAGCACAAAAGGAGATATTTTGAAGACTTTTCATTCTGTTTTTATCCATCAAACCACAGGTCATAGTGACCAGGGCTGTGAAGCTCTAAAACGACAAGAAAGCATTGAAAGAGTCTCTATGGCTCATGCATGCCACGTCTTCTGAAGGCTTTCAAACACAAATGATGTTCCTCAGACAAAAAAAATAACAGAGAACTTTCATTTTTGGTAAAATATCGCTTAAAACATTTTTAACAAGAGTGATTCCCACTTGCATATCACCTCTATGATTTTGAAAATGTCCACAACACAACATTATTTCCACCATCCATCCGTATAAAGGGCACTTGTGTGGGTCATGTTTGTCTGACTCAACACTCAAGATCTTTCCACTGGATTCTTTTCCTCTAATTACTCTTCTTCAAGTAAGCAGAAAAATTAAATATCAGTCACAGCCCTGAGCACGCAGTTCAGCATCAGCACTTAATTGCTTTACTTAGGCTTGTTATTCTTGCTATGTTTAATTGGTTGTCATGACAAGCTGCACATGCAGCGGTGAGGGAGGGAATCAGAAAAGCCACCGTGACAAAAGAAGATTAGAAAAGCCAAGAGAAGTGAAGCTCCACGTCAGCCGGCCTGTGCTGGATTAAACTTGTTATTGGACTCGTGTGTTCTGGTCCTGCTGGATTCAAGCATAACGCAGCTGTGGACCTTTGACACTCGTCACCGGTGAAGAACTGCTGTCAGTGTGACTGATGAGACACTTACACACACAAACACGAGACACTTACACACACAAACGCGAGACCCTTACACACACGAGACACTTAAACACACAAACGCGAGACACTTACACACACGAGACACTTACACACACAAACACGAGACACTTACACACACAAACGCGAGACCCTTACACACACGAGACACTTAAACACACAAACGCGAGACACTTACACACACGAGACACTTACACACACAAACGCGAGACCCTTACACACACGAGACACTTACACACACAAACGCGAGACACTTACACACACAAACGCGAGACCCTTACACACACGAGACACTTACACACACAAACGCGAGACCCTTACACACACGAGACACTTACACACACAAACGCGAGACCCTTACACACACGAGACACTTACACACACAAACGCGAGACCCTTACACACACGAGACACTTACACACACAAACGCGAGACCCTTACACACACGAGACACTTACACACACAAACGCGAGACACTTACACACACAAACGCGAGACCCTTACACACACGAGACACACACACAAACGCGAGACCCTTACACACACGAGACACTTACACACACAAACGCGAGACACTTACACACACAAACGCGAGACCCTTACACACACGAGACACACACACAAACGCGAGACCCTTACACACACAAACGCGAGACCCTTACACACACGAGACACTTACACACACAAACGCGAGACACTTACACACACGAGACACTTACACACACAAACGCGAGACCCTTACACACACGAGACACTTACACACACAAACGCGAGACCCTTACACACACGAGACACTTACACACACAAACGCGAGACACTTACACACACGAGACACTTACACACACAAACGCGAGACCCTTACACACACGAGACACTTACACACACAAACGCGAGACCCTTACTGTCCGCTATGAGGTGCCCCTAGGGACATTATTCAGAATTACCATGCATATACATGTACTTTTCCTCTCACATACACATATGAAACCAAATTCATTCACATAATATAATGAAATGCTCACACACATACAAGTGAAATGCTTTTACAAACACAACTGAAACGCTCTCATGCATACAACTGAAAATATTACGCTCACACACACAACTGAAACGCTCACACACACACAACTGAAATGCTCTCATACATACAACTGAAAATATTACGCTCACACACACACAACTGAAACACTCACACACACACAACTGAAATGCTCACACACATACAAGTGAAATGCTTTTACAAACACAAGTGAAACGCTCTCATACATACAGCTGAAAATATTACGCTCACACACACAACTGAAATGCTCTCACACACACAACTGAAATGCTCTCACACACACAACTGAAACACTCTCACACACACAACTGAAATGCTCACACACATACAAGTGAAATGCTTTCACAAACACAACTGAAATGCTCTCACACACACAACTGAAATGCTCACACACATACAAGTGAAATGCTTTCACAAACACAACTGAAATGCTCTCACACACACAACTGAAATGCTCACACACATACAAGTGAAATGCTTTCACAAACACAACTGAAATGCTTTCACAAACACAACTGAAATGCTCTCACACGCACAACTGAAACGCTCTCACACGCACAACTGAAACGCTCACACACACACAACTGAAATGCTCTCACTCACACAACTGAAAAGCATTTCAGTTGTGTGTGTGAGAGCGTTTCACTTGTAGGTGTGTGAGCATTTCAGTGGTGTGTGTGAGAGCATTTCAGTTGAAACGGAAGGTGGTTAAAGTCTCCAGTCCAGTTGGTGGCAGTAGTGCACCTCAAGACGAAGAACTAGAAGCTGACTGTTGAAAGAAAGCATAGTAAACTAGCGCAAGTTGGCCATAAATTCACAGATGCGAACTTCCCGCGGGTCAATAACTCGTGAGCTAAATGTTGTTAATACACAAATAACACCTCGTTTTAATCGTAGTAATGTGACGTGAAGAGTAAAGGCGGCAGAGAGGCAGATCCGAAGGGACCGTCTGCAAAGTGCAAAACCCGAAAAGCGTTACTACGAAAACAGTCAATAATTTCTCTGTTACACACTATAGTGTCATCAAATTCAGTTCACACATCACTGATGCCCTGATGATTATACTACAACATTTATTTTGAATAAATATATTTTTGAATATTTTTTATGATTATTATTTATGAAAAATATTCAATAACTTCACTGTTATTCACTGTATTGTTGCCAAATTCAGTTCGCACATCACTGCTGTCCTGATGGTTATACTACACTTATTTTTGAAAACAAATTTTTTAATTGTATACAGTGAAGTTTTGAATTAGAGTGAAGTTACAAACATTTACAATTGTATATACAATTTAAAATAAATATATTTTCCCCAAAATAAGTGTTGTAGTATAACCATCAGGGCATCAGTGATGTATAACCTGAATTTGGCAACAATACAGTGAATTACAGTGAAGTTATTGAATATTTTTCATAATAAAAATCATCAAAAATATATATATTTTTTTCAAAATAAGTTGTAGTATAACCATCAGGGCATCAGTGATGTGCGAACTGAATTTGGCAACAATACAGTGAATTACAGTGAAGTTATTGAATATTTTTCATAATAAAAATCATCAAAAAGAAACTTTTTTTTTTCAAAATAAATTGTAGTATAACCATCAGGACAGCAGTGATGTGCGAACTGAATTTGTCAACAATAAAGTGAATTACAGTGCAGTTATTGAATATTTTTCATAATAAAAATCATCAAAAAGAAACTTTTTTTTTCAAAAATAAGTTGTAGTATAACCATCAGGACAGCAGTGATGTGTGAACTGAATTTGGCAACAATACAGTGAATTACAGTGCAGTTATTGAATATTTTTCATAATAAAAATCATCAAAAAAATATATTTTTTTTAAATAAGTTGTGGTATAACCATCAGGACAGCAGTGATGTGCGAACTGAATTTGGCAACAATACAGTGAATTACAGTGCAGTTATTGAATATTTTTCATAAATAATAATCATAAAAATATATTTATTCAAAATTAGTGTTGTAGTATAACCATCAGGACAGCAGTGATGTGCGAACTGAATTTGTCAACAATAAAGTGAATTACAGTGCAGTTATTGAATATTTTTCATAAATAATAATCATAAAATTATATTTATTCAAAATAAGTTTTGTAGTATAACCGGTCCCTTCGGATCTGCCTCTCTGCCGCCTGCGCATAGTGTTCAATGTGTTTTGTCCACTGCGAGGGAAAGCTCGTTTTGAGGAAAATTAGGTTGCAGCTGCTTGTCTACATTACTACGATTAAAACGAGGTGTTATTTGTGTATTAACAACGTTTAGCTCACGAGTTATTGACCCGGGAAGTTCGAATCTGTGAATTTATGGCCAACTTGCGCTAGTTTACTATGCTTTCTTTCAACAGTCAGCTTCTAGTTCTTCGTCTTGAGGTGCACTACTGCCACCAACTGGACTGGAGACTTTAACCACCTTCCGTTTCAACTGAAATGCTCTCACACACACCACTGAAATGCTCTCACACACACCACTGAAATGCTCACACACCTACAAGTGAAACGCTCTCACACACACCACTGAAATGCTTGCATACAACATCATTCTGAAATGCTTTTCAGTTGTGTAAGTGAGAGCGTTTCAGTTGTGTTTGTAAAAGCATTTCACTTGTATGTGTGTGAGAGCATTTCAGTTGTGTGTGTGAAAGCATTTCAGTTGTGTGTGAGAGAGCATTTCACTTGTGTGTGTGAGAGCATTTCAGTTGTGTGTGTGAGAGCATTTCACTTGTGTGTGAGAGAGCATTTCAGTTGTGTGTGTGTGAGCATTTCAGTTGTGTGTATGAGAGTGTTTCAGTTGTGTGTGTGAGAGCATTTCAGTTGTGTGTGTGTGAGCATTTCAGTTGTGTGTATGAGAGTGTTTCAGTTGTGTGTGTGAGAGCATTTCAGTTGTGTGTGTGAGAGCATTTCAGTTGTGTGTGTGAGCGTAATATTTTCAGCTGTATGTATGAGAGCGTTTCACTTGTGTTTGTAAAAGCATTTCAGTTGTATGTGTGTGAGCATTTCAGTTGTGTGTGTGTGAGTGTTTCAGTTGTGTGTGTGTGAGCGTAATATTTTCAGTTGTATGTATGAGAGCATTTCAGTTGTGTGTGTGTGAGCGTTTCAGTTGTGTGTGTGAGCGTAATATTTTCAGTTGTATGCATGAGAGCGTTTCAGTTGTGTTTGTAAAAGCATTTCACTTGTATGTGTGTGAGCATTTCATTATATTATGTGAATGAATTTGGTTTCATATGTGTATGTGAGAGGAAAAGTACATGTATATGCATGGTAATTCTGAATAATGTCCCTAGGGGCACCTCATAGTCCGCCGCTGACTTGAGCTTCCAAAGTTACCGGAAGTCATTCATTTTCAATGGAAGCTGGCTTCTCTCAGCTGCAAGGAGCTGTGGTAATGAGCTATGACGCGGTTCAGCGGCAAGCAGCGGCAAAACGCCAGAAACCAATCAGAATATAGACGTCCTTCGCGCTGGCTGATTCCGGAGAAACATACGATGTAAACTTTCGTTCCTACCAAAAACATTAGTTCCGAGAAAATGGAGGAGAAGCTGATCATCGCCGTTGTTGGGTTTCCTATCATTATCGGATTAATTGCAGTTTAACCATAGAGTGAAAGTTTATCATTTGCATGTGTTTTTAAGTCCTGTCAGTTTAACAGGGCGCGCTTGACAGGGCATAATATATAAGAATGAGCAGAGAGAGAGAGAGCCCCGGCCGCACGTGCGCACTCACTATTATTAATAATAATAATAGCTAATTATTTTTTTCCCCCGACCAAATGTGACCAAAACGGTTATAAAAATGCTGTCATTATAACATTTCATGGTGTGACACAGACTTCACAGCGGCCAAAGCGTCAACAAGCTTCCCAGTACTTTTTGACAAGCGTCCTTGACAGGGCGGCCAGAGCTTCTTTGCAGCTCAAGTCGGCGGCGGTGTGAACGTACAGTAACACACACGAGACACTTACACACACAAACGCGAGACACTTACACACACAAACGCGAGACACTTACACACACAAACGCGAGACACTTACACACACAAACGCGAGACACTTACACACACAAACGCCACCTGATGTTTCTGCAGTTTGTTCAAGGTTGACCACGGTATTTAGGGTCACAATATGAACATTTCAGTAAACTTTCAAATACCTAACATAAACAGCATGCTTTAAAACAAAATAAATAATATAAAAAATAAAAAATATTTGAAAAAATATTAAATATTCATTTAAATCGGAATGCATTGGAATTATACAATAAGAGAAGTTAGGGATTTTGTGTGTGTGTGTGTGTGTGTGTGTGTGTGTGTGTGTGTGTGTGTGTGTGTGTGTGTGTGTGTGTGTGTGTGTGTGTGTGTGTGTGTGTGTGGTTGTGTGTGCGTGTGTGTGCCAGTATTGTTTGATTCATTTTAACAACAGAGTAGACAGAAGGAGATCTGTTGGACTGCACTTGCACCTGATGCACAGATCCAATATGTTGACACAAATCTGATTTGATCTGATTTACAGTCAATAAAAACATATCAGACTGTGTTTACATTAATAACTTGGCCAAACAATTAATAACATGTATGATCCACATGCTCTTCCCTTGGAAAAAAATCCACATGCAAAAGTTCGAAAGCCGCCGCCTGTCAGTTTAACAAAGAAAATTGTGTTGTTTTGATACCAAATGTATCATTACATATTTAATATATCTGGAGTACCGGTACTAAGCATAGCTAATAATACTATATTAAAATGTAACTATAATAAATATATTATAACTATAATGTAACTATATTTATTACAGTTATATTTATATTAGTGTTGGGCAACGATTAATCGCATCCAAAATAAAAGTTTGTGTTTACATAATATATGCGTGTGTACTGTGTATAATTATTTTGTATATATAAATACACACACATTTTAAGAAATATTTGTATTTCTGTATATTCTGTGATCTGTATATATTATGTATATGTATTTATATATAATTTATATATAAATAATTTATTTATAAATAACAAATTTTTCTTAAATATATGGCCTACATGCATGTGTGTGTGTGTGTGTTTATACATACAAAATAATTATAAACTGTACACACATATATATTATGTAAACACAAACTTTTATTTTGGATGCGATTAATCGCGTTTAATGTGACTGTTTCACACTCAGGAACGGACTCGGGGATTTCACACTCAGGAACGGACTCGGGGATTTCACACTCAGGAACGGATTCGGGGATTTCACACTCAGGAACGGATTCGGGGATTTCACACTCAGGAACAGATTCCGGGATTTCACACTCAGGAACGATTCGGGGATTTCACACTCAGGAACGGACTCGGGGATTTCACACTCAGGAACGGATTCGGGGATTTCACACTCAGGAACGGATTCGGGGATTTCACACTCAGGAACGGACTCGGGGATTTCACACTCAGGAACGGACTCGGGGATTTCACACTCAGGAACGGATTCGGGGATTTCACACTCAGGAACAGATTCCGGGATTTCACACTCAGGAACGATTCGGGGATTTCACACTCAGGAATGGACTCGGGGATTTCACACTCAGGAACGGACTCTGGGATTTCACACTCAGGAACGGATTCGGGGATTTCACACTCAGCAATGGACTCGGGGATTTCACACTCAGGAACGATTCGGGGATTTCACACTCAGGAATGGACTCTGGGATTTCACACTCAGGAACGGACTCTGGGATTTCACACTCAGGAACGGATTCAGGGATTTCACACTCAGGAATGGACTCGGGGATTTCACACTCAGGAACAGACTTGGAGATTTCACACTCAGGAACGGACTCTGGGATTTCACACTCAGGAACGGATTTGGGGATTTCACACTCAGGAACGGACTCTGGGATTTCACACTCAGGAACGATTCGGGGATTTCACACTCAGGAACGGATTCGGGGATTTCACACTCAGTAACGGACTCTGGGATTTCACACTCAGGAACGGATTCGGGGATTTCACACTCAGGAACGATTCGGGGATTTCACACTCAGGAACGGATTCCGGGATTTCACACTCAGGAACGGATTCGGGGATTTCAAACTCAGGAATGGACTCGGGGATTTCACACTCAGGAACGGATTCCGGGATTTCACACTCAGGAACGGATTCGGGGATTTCACACTCAGGAACGGACTCGGATATTTCACACTCAGGAACGGACTCGGATATTTCACACTCAGGAACGGACTCGGGTCGATCACTCACTGGATGCATTGTGTCCTCTGAATTGGCAACAGAACAACCAGGCTTACAGCAACGTCGACAGACAACTAGAAAGGACCAAACTCAGGCTTAAATACGCAGGCAAACAGGGGAGCTAACAAGATAATAGACGAGACTCACCTGAACAGAAAACTCCTATCAAATCAGTAACTATGGAGACAAACAGGTGGGAAACGAGGATGACTGAACTAAGAGAACAAACGGAGAAGCCAATTAGAAACACAACACAATGAAAACCAAATGAAAGCAGAACATACATGTGACACATATATAGGGATACGACATGAGAAATGGAGAACAAAGGAGACCACAGGTCTTGACATGGGCTCATTTCACATAACACACAACAGTGGCAAGACGCTGACTGAATGTTTGAGGTGAGGTTTATTATTAGTGATCTTGATTTAATTCATCCAGATTTTTTCATATATCCATCTAACACAGAGTGCTTTGGGGACTTTAAACGAGCGTGTTTACGGAGAGAGTCCTCATACTCTGAATCAGAGTCAGGGTCCCTGTGAGCCTTTTAAAGACAGATGAATGTGATGAATGCATCACACATGTAATACCCTCAGAATGACTGACTCATCCGTGTTCTCTTCTCTTCTGTACATTATGGGATGTCTGTACTCTAGATTCACTGCCAATGCAAACCCCTATGATTCATTTATACAAAAAACAGAGAATGAGAGAGTGACATATGAAAAGAGAGAATTGAAAATAGAAAAAAACGTACATGAGAAACTTTTGAAGCTTAGTTTAATTACCCTTGGCGATCAATAAAATGAGCATACAGTGTGAAAACTGAACAGCTTATCCTAAATGTTAATTAACTGCAGACATTTCTCAGGGCCTCTGTGTGCTTTAAAGATATCGGACAGACTTATGATGACGCAGTGTTCACTTAAAGAGATTTTTCTGTCATTTTCTCACCCTTGTGTTGTTCAAAACGTGTTTTATTTAGTTGTTTAGCCAAATGTGCGAGCTGCTATACCACATATGTCTATATTAAGTCCTCTAAAGTCATACGTGTTTGTGTGTTAAACTGTGTGAAGTTTAAACCGTTGTTTACTGATATAACCGCATACATTTAGTAAACTCGTTTGTAGTAAACATGTATAAAACTCGTATTAAGTATACTATACTATATTGCAAATCTCAACTACTTGATTGCTTGTATCGCTGCAAAATATACTTATATTACTGTACAGCTCTAATACTACAATCACTGAAGCCTCGCCTTCTTTCTTTCTGAGCGGCATTATGCTAATGTTTCACATTGTGACGTAGATGTTTGTGAAAGTAAATCTGGACTTGGATCGAGGCGTTTTAGGAAGGTTCTTGCAGATCTTGTACAAGCACAAAAAGATACTTTACACACTGAAGGAAAAGGAAAACATTAACCCCTTAATTGTCACGTCCTAGCAGGACACTTCGCACTCTTTTTTTATATCACATATTTTAGTAATCTTTATAAATTGGGTATCATTCGAAAGCTTACGAACTCAAAATACATCCAGTTGAAACCGTTTTTAAATTGGATGTTGCATTACCATAGAAACGGTACTCTAATTTCTTATAGCGGGCTCCTCCCCTAGTGGGCGTCATCAGGTTTCATATTTCAAAATGTATTTTTTACTTTATAATCAAAACCTTTTCTAATCTTGACAAAACACATATCGTCGGAAAGGTCTGAGTCTCAAGGTTCCATATTTTGTGATAAAAGTGATATTTGGACAGAAATGTATTAATTTGTTACAGGAGAATGCATCAAAACAAAAATCAATGTAATGTGTGTGGCACACACTTCCGGTGGCTATTTTTGGTATTACGCCTAAACAAAATCTCAAAGGAACTTACATTTTTGTGATATCGATTTCAAATTTGGAACTCAACTTGGTTAGACATATAGCTTTGATTTTATGGTAATTGTATAGTAAATATTATTTAGTAAAATATATATTTTATATACAATACAACCATTTAGTA